>NC_047132.1:10923786-11262953 GCF_009829125.3 Periophthalmus magnuspinnatus
GCTGCAGTCGCTTCATTAGCGGGATACACACAGATTGTGTTGTGATAGGTGCACTGAAGGGGGAGCGACTTAGCGCAGTGAGCAAAGGGAGATGAGCATTTTCAAAATAACTAAAGGTAACACAGTAATATGTTAAAAGTAATAAGTTTTGCGTTAGCAGTTAATATCCCATAAAAGTGAACCCCCACTCCTCTTTTACAAAATAAACCACCAAAATAATATGTGCCACTTTTAAGCTATATTTTAGTTTAGTCTAGAGTCACATGACAGGTGCAAAACTAAGGTCACATCCTGGAAAAATCAGGTCCAAAGAGTGAAAACACAGTTAACTGTAAACAAACCACATTTGTGTGGAGAGAGAGGGGGGGGATAAAGAGAGAGGTTGAAAGAGAGAAGAAGGTGGTGAGGGTGTGATGGAGGCATAGACAGTGAGAGAGAAGTAAGGAGGGAGAGAAGGAGAGAGGAAAGGATGGAAAGAGAAGGAGAGAGAGATAGCAAGGAAGGAGGGACAGAAAGAGAGTGGTAAAGAGAAGAAAGAGAGGGAGAAAAATAGAGAGAGGTTGAGAGAGAGAAAGAGGTGGTGAGGGAGTGATGGAGGCATAGACATTGAGAAAGGGAGGGAGAGAAGGAGAGAGGGAAGGATGGAAAGAGAGAGGGAGAGAGAGGGGGAGGGAGAGAGGGAAGATTGGACAGAAGGGCGGTGAAAATGCCGCAGAGACACTGAACACTGAGCTCTCAGTTTAACACTTATAGGGGCTTTTCCTGCAGCTTGTGGTGAACGAATATAGCACCAGAGACTGTGGGTGTCTGGGTAAAGGTGAGAGAGAGTGAGCCAACAGTTAATGTCCTCAGATGAGGTTTCGCCCAGTGACAGTCTGGTTAGTGGGAAACTCTCATTTCAACTTCCCACATGCTCTTTTGGTTCTATTGACTGGCCAGCCACGGCTTCACACTTTTTCAATATTTTTACCAAGATGTCGTCTGCAACCGGGTCATCTATCTCAGAACTCTAATGGGTTTAACTGTCAGGCAGATCAGCCGATCAGAGAAAGGCCTGCTCCAGACATTTCGAATCAACAGGAAAAACAACACAGACAACGAGCTATTGGTGATGAATAGTGGAAATGAATCTGTAAAACTTGCTAATGAGTAAAAATGTAAATAAAAGTCTAAAAATAGAGCTGCATGTTTACACAATTAGGCAAGAAATGACTTTAAAAGGGCCCATATACAGACCTGGACTTGTGTTTTGTTTGATTTACACATTTTTAACACACAAACCCTGCATATTTAGGTTCTTCTCTCAAACAGAAAACACTCTCTTCCACCTTGTGATGTCATGTCGTAATACAGGAAGTACTCCATTGTGTTCACCTTCACTAGAATCACTTGGATAATGTCAGCCCTGAAATTTCCAATCTCTACTAAACAAAAGGCAAAAGGTAACTTGGAAGCTACAGCTTCATGACATCACAAGGTGGAACAGAGCATTTTGAGCTTTGGAGATGTAGACAGATTGATAATAAAGTGTTACTCAAACATGTGTGAATGAAACAAAACACAACCCCAGGTATGTTTTTGATGAGGTAACAACATTTTAACATGGCTTAAAGCTCACAAGAGTCGACTTTGCGTAATATAGGACCTTTAAAGCCCAGATATATTTGGTTATTATTTGTGTGGAAAGTGGAAAGTTCATGTGTGACATTAATGAGCCAGTTAAAATATGAAATGAAACGCAGCATGCTGTCCCTGCACTGGCCTTGGTAAACTGCAGGAGAGAAAATAGGAATCAGGATTTAAAAGCAGTCTATTGCCTTTTAGACTCTAGTTCACAAAGCGCAGTATTCACGAGGCTCGGGTCTGCCCCCTCCTGACCTGCTCTGACTGTAAGGCCGCTCCAGTGTGGACTTATCTTTGTATATATTTAGTATTTTTAACCTCTCCAAGTCGCCTCATAATCAAACAGCTGCCGGATTTTGCTTTTTCCTGAGAGGTGTGTGCAGTTTGATCTGGGTTCTGTGCTATCAACATGTTTTTAAATGGGCGTATTATGCAAAATCAACTTTCTAGAGCTTTTAAACAGGTTATAATGTTGTTTCTTGAAAAAGTCAACTTCTCAATTGCCAAATTTCAACGCTGTATCAGTAGTGAAAACTAGGAATGTTTCTTGCCAAGTGATTCTAGTGAAAGTGTGAGTTTAAAAACACAGTAGAGCACTTCCTGTATCACCACATGCCATCACAAGGTGGAACAGAGTGTTTTCTCTTTGAGAGAAGAACTCAGGCTAAATATGCAGGGTTTGTGTGTTAAACATGTGTGAATGAAACAGAACACAACTTCTGGTCTGTTTGTGATGAGGAAACAACATCATAACATAGATCAGAAAATAGTGTGATATGGGGCCTTAAATACTCAGAAGCTATGTACATAACACATGTTCCCTTCACAAACCTGATGCAATGTGCAGTTTTGTGTTTTTGCTTTTCCTTGCCGAGAAGGAGGAACAGGGGGCGCTCTGGAACAGTTCTCCATGTGCTTGTTTTCTATGAATGTTGGATAATCTGTCTGATATTGACCCATGTCTGTTTCACTGTTGGATTTTCTAACTTTCTGTTGGTTAAATCAATTACCTTGTTAAGCTGTAAGAGGCAACTACGGATGTGATTTTGATCTTTACAAAAATGTATTGAACTGAAATAGCGCACTGAAGGGGGAATGACTTAGCATAGAGAGCAGGATGGGGAGAGGACTCAGTCAGAGCGTTAAAAACAAGACGATACTGCAATGAACATTAATATTGTAACTACTTTTATTGTTGTGTTTAATTCAGAGTTGACACTTTTTGCTCTACGTGTAACTGTTTATGTTGCTATTAATGTAACTGCTTTTGTACGTGACACTTTGTTGCGCTTCTTGTTGGCAATAAGTTGATATGAAGGTTTTATTGGTCAGTTACTGGTTTGTTTTGGACATTGGCCCTAGCAAGTTGAGACTGCTGTTGTTTTGCTCCTGTTTTGGCGTGGGTTACAACCTACAGTAGCTCTTGTGTTCAGAAAATAAACAACCTGACGAAACTGCCAAAAACTGCAAAAAAAAAAGAAAAGCCAAAAATCTAAAAAAAAAAAAAAAGTACGTACAATAAATACTGAGCCACAAAATATCTTGTTCCAGCATGGTCACAACAATATAAGGCAAAATGGTGATCTAAATAAGTCAATATTTAGTACTCTGTAGAAGTGTAAAAATATCAAGATTCCTGTTTTTCCCTTGTGTTCTCCTCTCCTGTCTCCCCTCTCCCTTCTGTGTCTGTGTGTCTGAAGCGTCTGACACCACCTTCACCAGTGGTTTTTACCCACTACTCACCTGCAGCCCACTGTCAATCAAGCCACAACCTCTGCGGTACAGACTCGGCTCATTCATCCCCACGCTGGTACTATAACTGGTTCAACTCTTTGCATTTTTCCAGCTACTTAGTGTGGTTTTTCATGTTTCTTTCAGACCTTGTTTTGGACCAGACCCACACCCGCAGATGACCACACCTTTGACCTCACCTCCGACCTCATCTCCGACCTCACCTCCGACCTCACCTCCGACCCAGCTCCCAGCACCGAACCTTTGTCTTTTGTTAATGAACCCTGTTAATTTTTTAGTTCACTTGTCATCATCTTTTTGGATCCACCAGTTGTTAAAACAAATATCCCCTCTTTAAAAATGTAAGTAAAGGAGACAATCACAGCAGACACAGTATAAAGCATCAGGAGAACACTTGCATAGCTATATAACTTTAGTACTATACTTGTATAACTATGTAACTGTCCTGAGCAGAGTACAGCACAGACTCACATGGTGAAGTTGGAGATGAATGCAGCGGAGGGCAGGTCCACCTCAAAGGCGGCCTCTTTGGTGGTGGAGAGCTGGTTCCACACTGAGCTCTGGATCCTGGTCACAGCATAACGAGACACCACCGAGCAGCGTACGTGGTAGTCTGTGACCTTTAACTGCAACAATACAATAACATACAGTGTTATGTTTCTAAATCAGGCTGCAGTCCTTTAGTTAAAACTTGTGTTAGTCGACAAATTGGCTCCTTTACATTATAAGGAATCACAACAGAAGAAAGGTTGGCCGATATCTGCACTTTTTAATGTGTCGGCTATCGGCCTTAAATCTCCAGCAGAGGGCGATATTCTGTTTCTGCCTAAAGAGTACACACAAAGCTTTATTTTAACACTTTAATTTTAAAAAAAAAAGCATGACTACACTGCTCTGTTAAAGGTAAAAAGGGCTGGGGTGAGTTTGCAGTAAATTTATATTACATACATTTATATTACAAAAACCTATATAGGACATGCTGGAGGGACTATGGCACTGGAGGAGCTAGAGGAAGTGTCTGGGGTGAGGAAGTCTGGGAGTCCCTGCTTAGACTGCTGTCCCCGTGACCCACCCCTGGATAAATGGAAGAAAATGATTGGATGGAAAGATGGCCCTATATTTGGACCCATTTCTGTGTAGACTCTGCACACCTGACTGGGCGACAGGTGCGTAGGAGGAGAAGCACTTGGCCTGAAAAGTTAAGAAAACTTTTTTAAAAATGTCAAATCTATGGTATATAACTGCTGCCTTTTCTGGGTGATAATAATCTTTATATTTTTCTAGCCATTACCCATGCATTTTAACTCACAAAAGACGTATGTAAAGTGAATTATGCATAATTTTGAGGGTATATTGGGGTCTAATCGTAAATGTATATTGGGGTCTAATCGTAAATGTATGTTTGTTCACTGTTGTGATTGGTTGATTAAACTGAAGGGGGAGGTCCCTTAACTTATATACGGAAGGAACAGAAGGGGCTGTCCTCATGTCCTCATAGGAAGGTCAGAGGGACCAAAACATAGTGAGAATAAAGTTGAATCAAGAGTGAGACAGTGTGCGGGAGTTTTCTTAACTTTTCAGACCTATATCTGGACCCAAAAATATCGTCCGAGATTATCGGCAATCAGTTTTTTCTGAGGATTAGCGATGAAAAAAACATATGAGTTTATCTCTAACTTCCTAGAACTTTTCTCTATAAAAAGTTGTTTTGCTTGAACTCACGTGCAGTTGTAGTATTTGAGTGCAGTTACATAGTCAGATCATAGTTATAATAAATTGTTTAGAGCGTTTGCCACGCCCCCTTTTAAATCATTTGGCAGGGCATCAGTATCAATGCAACTACAATGTGACCACTTCCATCCCAACCATATCTGTATGGGGTAGGCTTGCCAGAAATATCAAAAATCTGATACTAATCGATACTAAAACTAGTATGAAAACTAGCTAGTCCTTTGATCAGGTATCGATACAAAAACGTCATTTCATGTGACAGAAATGAACCTTTCCTGAATACCTTTAGAATGATCTTGAGCTGTAGAAAGTATTACCATTTAATGTTGAAAATCACATTCTACCGTCTAAAGAAAGTGTGAGTCTGAGCATTTTATACGATTGTGATGTCAGTATTGCTTTTATTCCTTAGTATCGGAAATGAGTTTGAAACTTTAGTATCGTGTCAACACAGATGAGGTCTGTGTTAAAATACATGTTGACAGATCATGAGGTTGATTGTCAGACTTTACAAATGAGGTGAAGACTTTTCATGACGGAAGGTGTTTGTGCCTCAAAGCCAGACACTGTTTATCCAGGTACATTTAGAGCTTATGTAAATACACCTACTATTAATGCTTTCCAAATAAACAAATACATAAAACCTGTGGTGATGTGGCTAACTTTATGTTGTAGCTTCAGAGACTTTCTGACCCCAAGAACCAACCACAATTCATGGATAAAGCCAGGAATGAACAGGACTAAACCAGAACTTGACCAGGGACTAAAGCCGGAACTAAAGCAGGACTGAACCAGGCTTGAACCAGGCCTAGACCTGAACCACTACTAAACCAGGACTAAAGCAGAGACTAAGCCAGAACTAAGCCAGGGTTAGACCAGGGACTAAACCAGGGGCTAAACCAGGACTAAACCAGAACTAAACCAGGACTAAACCAGGACTAAACCAGGATGAAACCAGGACGAAACCAGGACGAAACCAGGACGAAACAGGACTAAACCAGGACGAAACCAGGGCTAAACCAGGACTAAATCAAGACTAAATCAAGACTAAACCAGGACAAAACCAGGACAAAACCAGGACAAAATCAGGACTAAACCAGGACTAAACCAGGACGAAACCAGGACTAAACCAGGACTAAACCAGGACTAAACCAGGACGAAACCAGGACGAAACCAGGACGAAACCAGAACTAAACCGGGACGAAACCGGGACGAAACCGGGACGAAACCGGGACGAAACCGGGACGAAACCGGGACGAAACCGGGGATAAACCGGGGCTAAACCGGGGCTAAACCAGGGCTAAACCAGGGCTAAACCAGGACTAAACCAGGACTAAACCAGGACGAAACCAGGACTAAACCAGGACGAAACCAGGAGGAAACCAGGACTAAACCAGGACGAAACCAGGACTAAACCAGGACTAAACCAGGACTAAACCAGGACTAAACCAGGACGAAACCAGGACGAAACCAGGACTAAACCAGAACTAAACCGGGACGAAACCGGGACGAAACCGGGACGAAACCGGGACGAAACCGGGACGAAACCGGGACGAAACCGGGGATAAACCGGGGATAAACCAGGGCTAAACCAGGGCTAAACCAGGACTAAACCAGGACGAAACCAGGACGAAACCAGGACGAAACCAGGACTAAACCAGGACGAAACCAGGACTAAACCAGGACTAAACCAGGACGAAACCAGGACGAAACCAGGACTAAACCAGAACTAAACCGGGACGAAACCGGGACGAAACCGGGACGAAACCGGGACGAAACCGGGACGAAACCGGGGATAAACCGGGGCTAAACCGGGGCTAAACCGGGGCTAAACCAGGGCTAAACCAGGACTAAACCAGGACGAAACCAGGACTAAACCAGGACGAAACCAGGAGGAAACCAGGACTAAACCAGGACGAAACCAGGACTAAACCAGGACTAAACCAGGACTAAACCAGGACTAAACCAGGACGAAACCAGGACGAAACCAGGACTAAACCAGAACTAAACCGGGACGAAACCGGGACGAAACCGGGACGAAACCGGGACGAAACCGGGACGAAACCGGGGATAAACCGGGGATAAACCAGGGCTAAACCAGGGCTAAACCAGGACTAAACCAGGACGAAACCAGGACGAAACCAGGACGAAACCAGGACTAAACCAGGACGAAACCAGGACTAAACCAGGACTAAAGGTGGGGAATTAGTGTTTCAGTTTTATGCAGCTAAAACCTGGAACAGTCTTCCTGAAGATGTGAGACAGGCCTCTACTTTGACAATGTTTAAATCCAGGCTCCGAACAGTTCTGTTTATCTGTGCATACGACTGAAAGGTTTTTATTCTGCCTCTTCTCTTTTAATTTTAATTTATATTTTGATTTTTTGTATTGTGATTGTAATGTCTTTCTTATTCTGTAAAGCACTTTGAATGACTTTGTGTACGACTTGTGCTCTACACATAAACTTGCCGTCCCTTGCTTTGCCGTGTGTCCTTGGGCTAGACACATCACCAGTTTACATCCTCCACTGCCTGACTACACTACTGTATAAATGTAGGTCAAGGGTAACTCTATGTAGCATCCCTGTAATATGAACACAAGCAGAAAAGTGACCTATATTTGAAATGCAGACAGATTTCTAGTGGTGGAAGAAGTACTCCATTTTGTTACTTAAGTAAAAGTACTGATACAGAGGTAAAAAGTATCATATGAAACTTGTTTAAAAATGAACTTTAAGAGTAAAAAGTAAAAGTATTTCACACAAGTGTTGTTCATTTGTTAAAGTGTAAATGCAGTGATATTGATTTTAAAATTATTAATATTTTGGTCACAGTAACAATACGAATCAACTTTTTATTTTTTCATATGAAATTTTGTGTATTTATTTTTGTTTGCTCAAAGCTGAAGCTTGAGCTTGAACATTTTTGTCAGAATGTTATTGTAGTTTATACTTTTTAGTCCTGTTGAAAAATGTAGTAGTAGAAAGTACAAATACTGCTCTCAAATGTAGTGAAGTACAAGTAAAAAGTATTCACTGTAAAATGTACTCAAGTAAAGTACAGATACATAAAAATTCTACTTAAGTACAGTACTTTACTACTTGTATTTCATTACATTCCTCCAGTGCAGATTTCTATCATTCATGAGACTTTACTTACCACTGGTTTGGCTGGTTTACTTTGTCGTTTTACCCTCTGAAAAAGAATAAAGTTACAAGTCAAACAACTATTTTGATTAGTTTTGACAATAGATTTAGAGACTATTTTTTCAAGATACTTTTCACCTTTCTCATTATATTGTTGCATTTGTCAAGCTGAAATACATTTTTATATAGCATTTTTCCACCTTCAAGACACTTTACATCAAGGAACCACTCACCCATTCACACACACATTCACACACCCATTCACACACCCATTCACACACACATTCACACACACATTCACACACACCCCTTCACACACACATTCACACACACACACATTCACACACCAGTGTACACAGACACTGGGGGCAAGGTTTGTTGAATGTCTTGCCCAAGGATACAACAAGAGCATTTATCTGTGTGAGCTAGAATCACACCGCCAATCTGTAGGCCCGACCAATGATGTTTATTTAGGGAGCCGGAATTGAACTGCCAACCTACAGATCAGTGGACAAACGCTCTACCAACTGTGTGCTAAAAAGTAAATGAATTGCACTACCTCAATTCAAATGAAGCTGCCTTGAAATGTAAAAATTTAAGGTTAAAGGTGCACTAAGAAACTTTTCTAGAGGGTTGCCACCTGCTTGTCTCCATGCAGTAGCTCAGTTGGTGTTGTGTTTGTCCACTGATCTGAAGGTTAGTGGTTCAAATCATAACATAAACATCATTGGTTGAGTGATCAGATCGACTGACCCACGGGTTGCGAGTTCAGCTCCCACAGTTGAATGCTGTCATTGTGTCCTTGGGCAAGACACTTGACCCCCCCTCACCCCCACTGTGTCTGTGTACACTGGTGTATGAATGTGTGTGTTAATGGGTGAGTGGTTCCTTGATGTAAAGCGTTTTGAGAGTCTTGAAGGTTTAAAAGTGCTACAAAAAAAAATGTGACCATTGTCTGGAATGTTGCACAGTATGGAATTAAATGTATGTATCTTATCATATTTTTCAATTATAGATAATTGATTTGCTAAAAAGTGTGAGCTGGGTCACCTCTCCGCAGATATGATTTGTAACCTATACTGATGATATCACCTCCGTGACTCCATGGAAATAGATAAGTTTAATACCATTCTGTAAACATCCCCATGCAAGCAAGTTCCAATAGAAAAGTTACATATTACAACTTTAAAGCCATAGTATGTAACTTTTGCAAATTTGGCGTGCCACCTCCAGAAAGTTACATACTGTACCTTTAAGTAAATTATATCTTGTTGATAGTAAATATATCAACACCGGCTAAACCAGGACTAGACCAGGGACTAAACCAGAACTAAACCAGGACTAAACCAGGACTAAACCAGGACTAAACCAAGAACTAAACCAAGAACTAAACCAGGGATTAAACTAGTACTAAACCAGAACTAAACCAGAGCGAAACCAGGACTGAACCAAGACTAGACCAGAACTAAACCAGGACTAAACCAGGAATAAATCAGGACTAAACCAGTCACTGTTAATACTCGTGATGTTTTGTGAACTTCAATAAACAACCAAACAACTCAAACTCAGATAAAGAGCGTATTCCAAACATGGCACAAATCATGCCATTACATAAATATACTTAATGTTGTGTTTTGGCAGTGCATTTGGTGAGTAATTTGCACAGAATCGGAACTACCTCCACCTCTAGAGCTTTATTTGAGTCATTTTCTTCGGGTAATCCTCACACGCGAGCATTCAGTGAGATTCGGTGTCAAAACAGAGTGAATCAAAGTCATTCATGGATCCGGAGGGGAAGTGTGGCTTTGAGCATAAATGTGTTCACTGTACGGGGAGCCAGGCGAGCTGCACAAGTCAGGCCTGTGTCAATACATTACACCATATCCTACACATTCTATACCACTTTAGAACAACTCAAATACTGGAAAAAATAAGTAAGAGGTCGTCTATGTACAGGTCCTGCAAAAAGACCTATTTATTTCTCTATAGCGTAAAAAACTAGTCTCAATAGTTCAGAGTTAGTTTAGAGATTTGTTTTTGTATACTTTTGTAATTTCATGTTGAATTACATAGCTTGCTTATAAAGTGAGGTGGGTAGAGTAGCCAAAGGACGTGCTGACGTAAGAGCAACGCAAATTCAAAAATGATATTACTCACGTAGAAGTACAAAGTAGTGGTCCAAGAAAGTAAGAGTAAACAAGTATTTGGGAAAAGTGCTACTGAAGTACTCAAGAGTGACGTAAAGAGTAACTGTAACTGATTTATAATTTTACTTTGATATAATAATAATTTGAAGGATAAAACATTGAATTATAAACTAAATGTGGTATTTTCAAAGTATAGACACAAAAATGAGAAAAACTAAGTCATATTTGAAGGAGCCGCAACAAACACAAAAGTTCAAATCATCTCTTATTGTCAGGATGAAGCTTTTGTCACTTGGGTTCAAACCTTTACTGTTACTTCAATACAAATATTACTCAAGTAGGAGTAAAAGTATATAGCTAGAAAAGTACAATTTCTTTAAAAAGTTACTCAAGTAAAATGTAGTCTATAGCAGCAACGCCATAATTTTAAAAACTGAAAAAATCTGGTCAGAGGTTTTAAATAAATGATACTGCCTTGAGTAAAACTGAATATATTTAACTTTTGAAATCTAAAACAATATCATTCTGAACTCTAACGCGTAAATTATAATTGGTCTTTTAAGGACACGTGGCTTCTACGGCAATTTGGCACAGGGAATACTTATTTTAAAACATTTTGCGCATACACATCAGGCATTTTAACTAATCACAAGCTAAAATAATTGCATTTTAGTGACTCTAGCATGAAAAAAACGCGCTTACCTGCAGATGTAGTTTGTCTCCTAGATGCGCTCTGTACTCGTGCGTAATTACCACGTTTACGCACAAAGTTAAAACAAGTACAACGTGGTGTATCGAGAAGTTCATTACGTCCATTTTAAACATTATTTGGTAAAGTTGCTGCAGAAGTAGCCGTGGTTGTGTCCAGCACCGTCACGTTGTCAACATGAGGGCAGCGTGTCTTAATCTTTTCATCTCCACCGGTAATTTACGGTAATCCGCCTCTCCTGCGCTCCCTCCCTCTCTAAAAACAAAACGGGGTCAAAAAGTAAAGTTGTGATAAGGTAGGGAAAAAAAAAAAAACACGGGGCTAAATAAAGATGGCGTGGCGCGTGCGTGCAATGCAGAAATACCTGCATGTGAACAGGCGCAGGCAGCTCGTGTATTTGCGCATAACTGGAGCTTTCGCGCTCTGCTGCCACCTGAGAGATGACAGATTAACCCCTGCGACACTGTCCTCCCCCGCGCCCCCCAAGAATTACCCAGAAAACCCCTCCCCGATGCACCTTACATCCAAAAAGGTTAAAGGGCCCATATTACACATTACATTACATCATTTTCTGATCTATGTTCTAATGTTGTTTCCTCATCACAAACAGACCTGGAGTTGTGTTTTGTTTCATTCACACATGTTTAACACACAATCCCTGCATATTTAGGCTGAATTCTTTGCTCAAACTAAAAACACTTCACACACTGTTCCACCTTGTGATGTCATGTGGTAATACAGGAAGTGCTCCACTGTGTTTTTAAATCCCATACACACTTTTACTCTAATCATTTGGATAATTTCAACCCTGGAATTGTCAATCTCTACTGAACTAAAGGTAAACGGAGCTCTTAACTTGAAAACTACCACTACATGACATCACAAGGTGGAACAAAGCATTTTGAGCTTTGGAGATGCAGACAGACTAATAATAAAGTGTTACTCAAACATGTGTGAATGAAACAAAACACAACTCCAGGTATGTTTTTGAGGAAATAACATTATAACATGATTTAACGCTCACAAGAGTTAGTTTTGTGTGATATGGGACCTTTACGAAGTGTGTGGTTGGATAAACGACAGTAGAGTTCATTAATAGATTCTTCTTCTTCTGCTGTGGTTCCTTCCCACTGCACTCTCATCCATCAAGCTCAAGATATAATAATTATACTGAATTCAAATCTATAGATCTACTGCTGTTCTGTACTAAGACAAGAGTGATGTAATTTCAGTTATAAGCGACAGTGGCACATGGGCTAAGAATTCCATTCACCCACAGAAACCAAGAGATTTTTAGTTTGAACTGTACTTAAAAGTCCTATATTACACAAAATGGACTTGACCGTTGAGCTTTAAGCCATGTTATAATGTTGTTACCTCTTCAAAAACATACTTGGAGTTGAGTAGCCCTTCATTATTAGTCTGTTTACATCTCAAAAGCTCAACATCCTCTGTTCTACCTTGTGATGTCATGAAGTGTTAGCTACCCTTTGCCTTTAATTCAGTAGAAGTTGGCAATTTCAGGGCTGAAATTATCCAAATGATTTAATGAAAGTGTGTGGAGTTTAAAAACACAGTGGGACATGTTACCTATTACCACATGACATCACAAGGTGGAGCAGAGTGTTTTCTGTTTAAGAAAATAATTCAGTCTAAATCTGCAGGGTTTGTGTGTTAAACATGTGTGAATGAAACAAAACACAACTCCAGGTCTGTTTGTGATGAGGAAACAACACTATAACATAGAGCAGAAAACAGGGGATATGGGCCCTTTAAATACATGTTCTGTCCTGTCTTTGGGCAAGACACTTTATTGCTTCATCTCTGTAGTCTATGTAATTCTTTGTGCCATAGCAGAAAGATTAAATGTTCCTTGCCATTGGTCATATTAAGTAATTATAGTACTGTATTTTTGGAGTGTATTTTTAGCTGCTGGCTTCCTCCCCTTCTGCACATTCCCTGTTTGAATTTGGTCCTTAATGTTTTCCTTTGACTCTGTGCTCACACAAAGAGCTGTTATAGTCTGAACAGAACAGAGCACGGGCCCATATAGGAGTTTAAAGTAGACTCAATTATTCTCCAGGGGCAAAATTACAGGCAATAGACTGGAAGCATGCACAAAAATATTTCCAGAGGTGCGATAATTTTACTAAATATGTTAATAATAAAAAGTATTTGGGTAAACTACTATTGTAAGAATAATTAAATGAGTAACTGTCTGGACATTACATCTGATTTATAATTTGGAGTTGATGTAACTGAAAGAATAAAATATGAAATGATGCACAAAATCTGGTATTTTCAAAAGATAGATGCACAAATTTGAAAAACTTCACCATATCTGAAGGAGTAGTGCAAGAAACACAAAAGTTCAAATCATTGCATATTGTCGACATAAAGATTTGTCACTTATAGACTCACTCACAGGGGGAAAAGGAACCAAAACTTTTACTCAAGTACGAGTACTGTTGCACTGTACAATATATTACACAGGTAGGAGTAAAAGTATGTGGTCTGGATACTATTATCATTCACTAAAAAGTAACCCACATAGGCATTGAACTCTAAATAAACACATGTATGAATAAACATCTTGACTTTTTAAAAACAAAATCGACTTAAAAACACCACTTTTAATATGCAATATCTGCAAACATTGAAACATAAACCTATATTACATTTACAATAACTTCATTTATATACATATTAATATTTTTAGTGCAACCAGTTCATCATCAGTTTCATTATCAACAATGGTATCGTTTTGGTTAAGAGCTTTCCATGACTATATTTACACATTTTGTAAACACTAGAATGACATGTACAGAACTAAAGGCTGAAGACGTGTAGGGCTCAGAGCGGACAGCAGGGGGAGCCAGTAGACTTGTTTACTGTAGAAGTAGCAGTAGTAGTAGTGTCATTTTTATTGCAGTTTTATCTGTTTTGTAGTGGTTAATATTGCTGAAATGAGTGCCTGGGATGTTCCAAAGTACGGCATTAGTTTATAGCTCCAGACTCAAACGTGATCAGGGACCGTCTGAAGAGCCTCCTCTGGATTTCTGTTCACATCCACATTCTGGGAAAACAAAGTATCAAACATTAAACAGGGGTTCATTAAGCATAAATTTACTTTTTGGAGCTTTGAAGTTTTATTTCTCATCCATACATGTTTGAGTAATATAGTGATCTCCCCCTGTTCGAAACCTCTGTACGATTAGCAGTACATCCTACCTAGTACTCAGCCCACGAGCTACATCCCCCATGCTCCCACAAGGCAAATTTCCATAAAAATACAAAAGCAGCGATGTGCAGTAGTTTCATTAGCAGGTTGTGTTGTGATAGCGCTCTGAAGGGGGAGTGACTTGCACAGAGAGCAAAGAATCAAAAACAAAACTGAAACTTATTAAACAGGTTAATAAGTTGTTTTTGGCAAATATAGCATTTTCAAAACAATAAAAGGAAACATGGTGATCAAAATATGTTCTATGCTAGCAGTTAATACCCCATAGAAGTAAAATACCACTCTTTAAATTTTATGTAACTCCTGGAAATATGTTTCTATCTTGATTTAACTCAATTGCCAATAATATTAAGTAGTTGTATATTTTGTATTTCTATTTAATCAATGTTTATTTCATCTCTAAATTAATTTCTAATATTTTATGCATTCCGGTAATCCTGTGGTTAGTGGGCGTTGGAGCTGGTAGCATAAACTCACCCCTGGCCTTTCTCTGTGCGTGTTGACCGCTTCGATGTTCAGGTAAAAGGACTCCACTGTACAGCCTGAGATTAAAGAGGACAGGTAAAAAAAGGACCAGTATCACACAGTTTAAGAGAAGGAAACACACAGCTCATGTTTAATTCAGTGTAATACCCACCGTAGGCTATAGGGGTCAGTTTCAGCACCGTGTGGAGAGGGCATCGTAGATAAGGCAACTCATCTGGAAGAAGGTTAGTCTTAGTAAGTCTTTGAGTAAGTCGACTTCAACTTCAACTACAAATTGTACTTTGAGCAAAGTAGTTTTACGTTATCATTACTGACCACCAGAGGGCGATGTGCAAAAGGGAACAATTCTTATAAATAAAAACATACCTATTTACACGTTATTTATTTCATTTATTTTTATTTATTTTTATTGTATATTTGAATAGGGACAGATACAACATAGATTAACTTTTCAGTAATCTGATGTGGGTATCACAGTGTTTACAGCCGAGGCTCATTTGCAGCACCAGTCCCCAGAGCTTTAAAAACTATTCACATTTCATTAAAAAGCAGTGGGAGTATTTGTAGAAAAAGGAATAAATACAGTGAATTTTGTCAAGAGAATTAATACCAAAATATTATACACTTACAATCTCATACACTTGTATTTCACTCTCAGCTCCCTCTGCCTCCCTCTCTCCCCTCTGTCCCCCACATACTCTCTAACCCCCCCATACTCTCTAACCCCTTCTCCCTCCCTCTCTCTCCTCCAGCCAGATACTGCTAGAGCTAAAGTGAGGAAAGGAAAAAAAACAAACCCAAAAAAAACAAAACAGAAAAAGCAAAGCAAAACAAATACTGCGTAATGGGGCCTTTCATACAAGTTGTTTTCACAGCCCCCTGGTGGTCATTCAGGATTCACCGAACCGTAGCTGCCATTGTAACTTTCATTTTACCTGCATAATCTTATTAGCATAAGTATTTTTACGTAATAGTACTCTTATTCAAATAGATGCTTTTAGTTCTTCCTCATGACATTTCTTAGTGAAATGCAAAAAAACATTAAAACCTTCTGCACATTCATTGAAATTCTGTACAGCTTTTTTTTTAACTTTTCAGTTTTAAAATTGAAAACCTTGTGTTACCTCCAGGTTTGTCGAGGAAGTACGCGAGCAGACACCTCATCACAGCCTGATGACAGATGACAAGAACGTTCTCCTGACGCTCCAGCTCCATAATCACAGGCTCCAGGCGATGAACCAGGTCTTCATACGACTGGAATATAAACATGGACAATACTACAACATGATCACACATACAAGTACACACAAGTACACAGACACACGCAGGAGTGAGGAGAGGAACCTGAACTAAATTATCTTTGGGATAGACCCCCCCCCCCTCCTCTCCTTTAGGAGGGGGGGGGGGGGGGGTGTCTCTCTTTCTCTCCCTCTTTCTCACCTCTCCTTTGGGATATCGGTATCGATATTTGTCCTGGTCTCTCAGAGCAAACTCCTCAGGGTGATGCTCCTGGATCTCCTCATAAGTCATCTCCTCGCACACTCCCTACACAACAAAACACATGATTCCAGTGTTATGAACCAGTAAAATAAATAGATACTATAAGCCTATGATAAATATGTCTTTATGACCCTATAATGTTACTGACTGCGTCGATCTCATTGAGGGCCTTCCACTGCTCGTAGGCCACCCCCAGAGTCTCGGCCGTCTGAATCGTCCTCTTCATGTGACTGGTCCAAACCTTTAACTCCTTGATGTTCTGGTTCTTGATGAAGGTCGCCAGTGCATTTGCATACTATACACAAACAAGAAGTAATCAGTGACTGTAGAGTGAAACTGGGAACTATCAACTGCTGATTAGGAAGTAAATCAAGCATGAGTAACCAGGAGCAACCTTTTCAATGAAGCCAACAACTGCTATTTCAAACTAGCTAAGATAAGGGAGACTTCATTGTTTTGTAAGGAAATTTGTCCAGCCATGCCTCATGTGGAAGCTCAAAACCTCCAGAATCACTCACTGACCTAAAGAGGCTGCACTAGCACTGGTTATTAATGGGCTGAAGGTGCTGGGGTTTAGATAGTGAGGAGTCATTTTAGGTTTAAACCAATATCCGAACTGGCAACCCAAATGAGAGACTCATGAGTGGATAATAGTCTTGAGAGCCAAATTATAACAAATATATGAAAAATTATAACATGTTTTTGTAAATTAATAATAAATCAGCATTACGATTGTTATCTTTTAAAATTTGGAATCTGCATTTCACATACTGTCCAATTTAATCTCGTCCCTTCTTTCTTGTTGACCTGCACTCATACCTTCTGGCCTCTAGGGGACAGGCCTGAGTCTCCTCCGATCCTCCCGAGCAGGTTGAGTTCGCTCTCCCCGTGTCGGCTCAGGTAGATGGAGCGAGGGGTGACGTGGATGTTCATCAGGTAGTACACGATTCTGCTCTGGATGTGGTCCTGGACACGATTCACCAAGTACCGGCTCCCCACGTCAAAGATCTTTATGTATGACAGCTTTCTGAAACATAAGCAAAACGGAAGAAGGAAACATGAAACTTTTCACAACAAGATGTTTGTGTAATCCCTCAATCGTACAGGTGTGATCCATAGTAAAAGAGAAATATAAAATCTGTCAACTGGACAAAAATTCGTAGGAGTGAAGATGTTTTGTTTCCATGTCATTGTCTTCAGTTCTGGTCAGATTACGGTTTTTAGTTTCAGTGAAGTTAGCCCCTCCCTTCAGACAGATATAAGACAGTGTCCACCAGTAATTTGACCAGAACTGAAGAAGTGCCTTGGATTTATAGGAATGGAGGCTGCAGATTTGCTCTTTGACACATTCGTCTGATGAGGCAAAATAGGCCCCAAATATTAAAAAAATATTATATTATGTATTTACATTTTTAAATAGAAATGATTACTCTGTCACCTGTCTTTCTCGTCGTCTATAGGCATGTAGCTGGCTCTGTAACAGTCTATCCTTTGAACAAAGTCCTCCATGGCCTCTTCAAACTCACGATCGGCGTAGTCCGGACTCCCAAACTTCACTTGCTGCAAAGGAAAACAACAAAACAATTTTCATTTTACTTTATCACCCAATTAAAAAAAGTGATTTAAAATATGTAATATCACGTACCTTAATATTCTCTGCGATAATTTCAGGGTCTTCACAAATCGATTCTACGAAGAATACCTGTTTGAAGTAAAAGGTTTTGTTATCCACAGGTAAAGATGACGTAGATGCAGGAGATGTTTGACACTGGCCTTGTATCCTCTCTCTTTGGCGAAGTTTAAAATGATGGTTCGTCTTTCTCTGGTGGTGTTTGTCGCGTCAAAAACCTGAAAACACAAAAGTGCAGTTTAGAATCATACAAAAATCTCATGTGAAAATAAAAACATTCATGTAGTTTCAAATGTTGGGAGCAGGAGGTGGTTTCAAGTTTTCAGGAGCTAACAGCTGCTGCTCGCCTTACTCAAATATGTGCCAATAAAGAAGTTGAATAAGCACAATTACGTGGGATGCTAACTGTAGGCACTGCTCTGTCTTAAGCTATATTACTCAAATTAAACTTTAATTTGAGCTTTGTTTTAACACAATCTGACCAGAAAGAGCAGATTTAGCTGGAACTACAACAGGTGAGCTCCATTGTGCTGTTAAACAAGTTTGTAAGACATCAAATTACAAGCTAGCTAGCATTAGCCAACAGGTCTTCAGTTAGTCACCTTCACTAAACAGGACCATGGATACTCGCATTGATCACAGGCTTCTGAAAATGTGCTGTTTAAATCCACTTTGTATTGTTTTGTTGAGTTTTCAGACTATATTAAAACGTTTTTGGCAGTGTTTGTTAATGTGTATATTGTGTCACCATGGTAACGGCCAGAACACCCCCAGCATGATGTCACTGCACTCACCAAAATAAAATCGAAATTGCAATTGAAATGTACACAGTCAGCAAATCACAAAGATTAGGATTTTTTAAGTACCATAATTTCCTCAACAAATCAGTTTTATTCTGCATAAAAACTGCTCACCCTGTAGTTTAGATCTGTACAAACATGTTCTGAAATGTCCCTGTGTGTCAGATGCCCTCCCTGTGTCTCCACGGGGCCTTATTCTGCATATAAACTGAAATGTGAATGTTCTATTAGTTTGCCAGTTCATATTTCAATCTTTTTCTCAATTCTTCTGCACATGTTTAAAATGTGAACTTGAAACATCATCTTTTAATAAAAACATAAAATGCAAACCTAATTACAATCACATTGCTTGTTGGAAAAAAAATAAAAATGCATTTGATATTTTTGTATCTAAATCATGTGACTCACGTTCTTTTGAAACTCTGACTGTGTTGTCCTGCCAAATAAATAAATGAATAAAATATGAGACGTGGTTCATTCTTACAGCGACTTGTCCCTGGTCTTTGGAGAAGTAGGCTGCGACGTCTGCCAGAGCCGCTGCTGCACAGGCTCTGAGGACACAGAGAATCAGAATGACTTTAATCTGACATGAAAGAGGCAACCAACCATCAAAAGAGCTGTAAAAATAAAGAGGAGATATTATACTTCTATAGGATACTAACGGTGCGGATTACACTTCTATGGGGTATTAAAGAGGGAGTATTACACTTCTATGGGGTATTAAAGAGGGAGTATTACACTTCTGCAGGGTATTAAAGAGGAGGTATTTTAGTTCTATGGGGTATTAAAGGGAGTATTGCACTTATGTAGGGTATTAAAGAGGAGGTATTTTAGTTCTATGGGGTATTAAAGGGAGTATTGCACTTATGTAGGGTATTAAAGAGGAGGTATTTTAGTTCTATGGGGTATTAAAGAGGGAGTATTACACTTCTATGGGGTATTAAAGAGGAGGTATTTTAGTTCTATGGGGTATTAAAGAGGGAGTATTACACTTCTGCAGGGTATTAAAGAGGAGGTATTTTAGTTCTATGGGGTATTAAAGGGAGTATTGCACTTACGTAGGGTATTAAAGAGGAGGTATTAAACTTCTATGGCGTATTAAAGAAGAGGTATTTTAGTTCTATGGGGTATTAAAGAGGAGTTATTTTGGTTCAATGGGGTATTACACTTCTGCAGGGTATTAAAGAGGGGGTATTACACTTCTGTGGGGTATTAAAGAGGAGGTATTTTAGTTCTATGGGGTATTAAAGAGGGAGTATTACACTTCTGTGGGGTATTACATGTCTATTGGGTATTAACATATTTACATCACCAGGTTAATCCTATATTTGCTGAAAACAACGTAATAAGATGTTTTCTTTTTTAAGTTTCATTTCCATTTTTGGCACTCTAAGTCCGCTTTACTACCCGCGCTAAGTCACTCCCCCTTCAGAGCATTATCGCAACACAATCAGCTGCATCCCACTAATGAAACGACTGCACATCACATCAGGTTTGTGAAGTTGTAGTGGATTGTTCTGTAGCCTGCTGCATACTTGAAAAATATGTTTATGAAAAATTGCTGTAAGCGAGCATGAGTGACGTAGACCTGTGGGCGGAGCTTTGGACAGGCTCGAACTACTAACCGTGAAGAGTGTTTGAATGGAGCCCCCGAAAAGAGATCGCTAGATTACTCAAACATGCATGGATGACATTTAAAACTTCTTCAGACATGTTTTTGATGAGGGAGCAATGTTAGAACATGGAAGAATGCTAAAAAAAAAAGTCAAGTTTGCATAATACCTCCTCTTTAATTTTGTTATATCTTAAACAGCATTTTTAGCAAGTGAGGTTTTTTACATGACCCCTACACTTCATTCTCTAATCTTAAAAACTCTGATCATTATTTCGTCTTACTTTCGAATCCTCATGGCTTCTTCATTGTCTGGTTTAAAGAATTCAAAGTTCTTGTAGGTCTTCACCGCTTGTCTCCGGTACTGCCCCACGTTAAACACTGCAAGAAAGAAGAAATACTGTAATAAATAATGTGTTTTTGCTTTGGTAATATTTCTTTTTACAAATAGAAAATGGACCTTTTGTAGGAACCCCGATCCAGTTGAGGTATCGCGTGAGCTTTTTGGAAATATAGGTCTTTCCTCGAGCGGGAAGCCCCACCATCACGATCATGGTCGGGGAGTTACAGAACTGTGGGACAGAGGCTGCAACCAAGAAGAGCTTATTAATAATCATAATATAATAATACATTTTATTCATAAACGCCATTCAAAACATCCCAGGACACCACAGAGAACAAGTTAAAAACATAAAAACAGAGAGAGGAAGAGAGGGAAAAGAGAGCTTGAGAGAGGAAGAGGGGGAGAAGAGGGAAAAGAGAGCTGGAGAGAGGAGGAGGAGTGGAGAGGGAGAGGAATAGAGGGAATAGAGAGCTGGAGAAAGGAGGAGGAGGAGCAGAAAGAGAGAGGAAGAGGGAACAGAGAGATGGAGGGAGGAGGAGAGAGAGAGAGAGATGGAACAGAGCTGGAGAGAGGAGGAGCAGAAAGAGAGAGGAAGAGGGAACAGAGAGCTGGAGAGAGGAGGAGCAGAAAGAGAGAGGAAGAGGGAACAGAGAGATGGCGGGAGGAGGAGGAAAAAGAGAGAGAGGGAACAGAGAGCTGGAAAGAGGAGGAGGAGGAACAGAGAGCTGGAGAGAGGAGGAGGAGGAGCAGAAAGAGAGAGAGGGAACAGAGAGCTGGAGAGAGGAGGAGGGAACAGAGAGCTGGAGAGAGGAGGAGGAGCAGAAAGAGAGAGAGGGAACAGAGAGCTGGAGAGAGGAGGAGGAGCAGAAAGAGAGAGAGGGAACAGAGAGCTGGAGAGAGGAGGACGAGGAGGGAACAGAGAGCTGGAGAGAGGAGGAGGAGGAGCAGAAAGAGAGAGAGGGAACAGAGAGCTGGAAAGAGGAGGACGAGGAGGGAACAGAGAGCTGGAGAGAGGAGGAGGAGGAGCAGAAAGAAAGACAGGTAACAGAGAGCTGGAGAGAGGAGGAGAAAAAAGAGAGAGGGAACAGAGAGCTGGAGAGAGGAGGAGGAGGGAACAGAGAGTTGCAGAGAGGAGGAGGAGCAGAAAGAGAGAGAAATGGAACAGTGAGCTGGAGAGAGGAGGGGGAGGGAACAGAGAGCTGGAAAGAGAAAGAGGAGCAGAAAGAGAGAGAGAGATGGAACAAAGAGCTGGAGAGAGGAGGAGAAGGAAAAGAGAGCTAGAGAGAGGAGGAGGAGGAGTGATGAATGTGATGTGGTGAGTGTGGGGGTCCTGGTGATGATCCAAGATGCAGAATTTTGAAGGAGCTGCAGTTTCTGGAGGGATTTGTCAGGGAGACCAAAGACGAGAGTTACAGAAGTCAGTCTGGAAGGATTTGGAGAATTAGATTGAGAAACATGAAAGAACTCTATAAAAGTGTCTATGAAAACACTGGATTTTGTGCATTATTTAACTTCACATTAGAAATCAGATGTTATGTCCAGTACTAGTTTCCCTAAGGTGCAGTGACCGGCGCAGAAACAGGTGCAGTGAGCGGTGCAGGGATAAGTGCACAGACAGGTGTAGTGATGGACGTAAAGACAGGTGTAGCGACAGGTGTGACGTGACCTAATCTACATTAAGCCTGAAACACAAGCCTCAGGTGCAGCTCAGGTGTCTCCCAAATGCACTTGTGCTCAGGATTAACTCCACTGGTGTTTAACCTTATTTAACTCCATGGTGAGTTCAACATAAAAAGTTTGAGTTTTTAATAGTTATAAAATCAAGGGACAATACAGTATAATTGTATTGTCCCTTGGGGGGATTGCTTTGCCAGCAGAAATATTTCACAGCATGGCATTAACCTCATAAAACTCATTGGGTTTTTTTGCCTAATTAAGTCCATAAATCTAATTTTCAGTTAGATATGCTTCAGCTTTGACATGGTAATTGTCAAGACCTGACAATTATTCAGTGTTTATCAGACGATCCCCCCAGACACCAGCTTTACCTAATCTTATATTTACCAAAAACAATCCAGGGTTTACTTCCGTGCAAACGTGTTCTAACTTATAATGAGAAAAGATCAGACAGAGGCCAAAACTACAGAGCCTCAGCTTCACAAAGAGCCCGATTGACTATGCTCCACGGGCTGCAGGCAGAGCTTGAATTGGGCCTTATTCTAGTCAGGCGTTTTAGGGGAAAAGGCCAGATATCTAAGGGGTTAAATATCTTGCATTTATTGAACCGTGTTTTTATTGATCAAAGTTATTATAACAATAAAACGGTCTTAGTCTTATACAACGTTTTTCCAGATGCTCAAAGTTGCTTTCCAATTTTGTGCATTATTCATTAGCTCCATACCCGGTGCTGGTAAGCCATTAGCAGGAGCAGACTGACAGAAGCGAGGCTGCTAATCTGCACCATCAGCCCCTCTGACCACCACCAACTCTCACACATGCACCACATTCATACTAGGCAATGTGGATGAAGTGTCTTGCCTAAGGACACGATGACAATTTTTGCCACTGGCGCTCCAATTTCAAGCGGTTCTACATCTAAGTACTAGACTTTGTTGGGGTTTTTTTGTTTGTTTTTTGTCAAAGTACTAGACTTTGACAAGGAGGTTTAGCCACAAAATGACCTTGAAAGACATGCATTCTTACTATGAACGGGCTTGCCCCTCCACAGATGTGACCTGTAACTTTGCCTGGTGGTGTCGCGTGGTTGTTTCCATAGATAAGTTCGAAGTCACACTGAGCTTTTACAGCCAAAACAATAACATCAATAACATGGAGACAAGCAGAAAAATGACATAATATACCTATAGGGCACTCTTCTTTAAAGCGTACTTTCACTTGCTTGTTTTTCTGAAAATGTTTTATCTTTAAACTGTGATCCACATTGACTTTATTTTGTTCAAATCCAGATCTGAAGTCCAAGTCTCCAGTCCCAGTGGGAGTCAGAGCTGTGCAGTGGTTTTATGAATGAGCTTTGGCTGTCGTGTGAATCACAGAGGCCTGTTCAGGACACCGTGGCCTGTAAGCCATCCCCCCTCCCCATCTGTCAACCCCTCCCTCCTCCTCTACCCCTCCTTTCCCCATCCCTCTACCCTGCTCTCCTCCACCTCTCCCCCACATGTCTAACCACCATCCCTCCTCTCTCTTGCTCATCTTCCTCTACACCTCCACTCTCCCTTCTCTCCTTCAACTCTCCCTCCTCTCTCCTATTTCTCCCACCTCACCCTTACGTCTCTTCCCCTCCTCTTCCCTCTTCTCCTACTTTCCTCCATCTCTCTCCCTCATCTCTTCTCTCCTCCCTTCCTCTCTTGACCTTTTCTCTCCCTCCTCTCCCCCCTTTACTCACCCCGTTTCCCTCCAGGCTGTATTCCACTGACTGACCACTGCTGCTTATGTAACAGCACCAATAACCTACTTATCAAATATAAATATACTATTGGGTTAGATTACATGGCAGAACTATTATGTAAATACTCACATCACTGGGTCCTATATATATATTCATGTAGGCTAATCATTCTTAAATATCTTTTATCGTTAAGATGTTTGACTTGAATATTGCTATTTTTTCTTATAATTATAACAATTCATATATAAAAAAATGCAGTTGTTCAAGTTTGCATTTTATGTTTTGGTTCAAAATTAATTATCCAGAGCACAGAAGGGGATCCTCAGTCTGGGGTCTGTGGCAGCGATCCAGTCATGGAAGGTAACAACGTAGAAGTAGTTAAATACTGTACTTACGTTAAAAAAATGAGGTATCTCTACTTTACTTGAGTACATTTTACAGTGGATACTTTTTACTTTTACTTCACTACATCTGAGAGCAGTATCGGTACTTTCTACTCCACTAAATTTTTGAACTGGACTGAAAAGTAAAAGTTTTTTTTTTATTATTATTATTATTATTATTGCTTGAGACCTGCTGAAAAGGCTGAAAAGTTTAATTTTGACATGTCTGTAACTTGAGCAAACAAAAATATACCAATAAAAACAGGTAAGAAAAGAATTGTCATTTAGTTGCTTCTGTTGAATAAAATTTTGCAAAATCTTTATCCAAATTTGAAGCATTTGAAGCTTAATTAGATTTCAAAATACACTTTTCACTCTTTTAAACATGCACTTTAATACTTTTATTTCATGTGACACTTTTACTTTTAGCCAAGTATTTTCTTGCGCTGTTATCTGTACTTTTACTTAAATAACAAAACTGAGTATTTCTTGCAGCACTGGATACTCCACAGGTTCAGTTGTGATCTTACTCCACAGTACACAGCTGCGCAGGTAATTACACATGCATATTTTTAGTGGGGTATTTCTTGACATAAAAGCTGTACTTCATAACGTAAATATTTCACAGCATGGCATTAAACATATCTGTATCCACGGAGACAGGCATGACAGACACCAGGTGAAGTTACAGGTCAGATCTGTGGAGCATGCATGTAATTGAATAAATGCAAACATTCCCTACAGCGCAGTATCATCTCCATGGAGACACGCACGTGGCGGATATTAGAGGTACATATAGAGACACTGTGCCAAACGACACGCCTGATCCGGTTCAACATGTGCACATTTTCCTTTTGGTAAAACTCTACAAAGGCTCTTGCGCCCATCTGAAAAATGGACTCCAGGCCGCGCGCTCTACACTGTAAAACCCACTCGCTTTGGGAAAACTCACATCCACGTCTTCGATTCGGGCTGCAGCTCACGCACGGGACCCAGATCTTGAGCAACGGCGTCTGCGTGAGCCGCTTGTGGTCCGCGCTCGAGTTAATAACCACGGCCATAGCTCCGGTCCGGCGCGCGGGACAGCAGCAGCAGCAGCAGGACACAGATACTCCCAGAAGCCTCTGTCCTCTCTCTGCTCATGAGAGGAACAGCTTGGTCAGCGCACACACCAGGCTGAACGGGGCGCAGTTTGGGGCAGAGGCAGCGGGGGGAGCTAGAGAACACGAGGCCAATCTGTCGCTCCATTTGGACAAGACAAGTATCAGTGATGTAAACGACCTATTTACATTCACTGGGAAAAGTGGGCAGTACTCAGCTACATTTACTCTGTTATATTTACTCCAGTAACTTTTTACATAAATGGTACTTTCCAGAATACTTTTCAAGAAGCATACTTTTACTCCTGCTTGGGTAATTAAGTATTTTTATTGAAGTAACAGTGCTCTTACTTGAGTAAAAGTTGTGGTTCCTCTTCCCTCTGTGAGTAAGTCTACACGTGACTAAAGTTTTATGTCGACAATATGAAATTATTTGGACATTTGTATCTTGCAGCTTGTTCAGATATGATTTAGTTTTTCAAATTTGTGTGTCTATCCTTTGAAAATACCACTTTCACTTCAAATTGTAGTAAATTCAAATTATAAATCAGATGTTACGTCCGGACAGTTACTCTTCAAGTTACTCATAATTTCTTGGACCACTACTTTGTACTTCTACTTGAGTAATATTATTTTGAAGTAATGTTACTCTTACGTGAGTGCAATTTTTGGCCTCTCAACCCACCTCTGTTCATTGGAATAACTTTCTACTTTTATAACTAATATGGCCTAGTATTTTTATCCCAGTGCGGTGGTCGGGACAGTGACCATAGACTGTACAAAGAAGTTGACTAAGTGAGTGTGGCATAAGCTCGTCGAGGCTAGAGCAGGTATAGGGGAGAATTTGGAGTTGATTTCCAAATTTGGAATTCCAACGCAAGTATCATAGCAACCAAAGAGCCAATCCGGAGTGAGGCTGTTTAAGATAATGCCCCTTCCTTCCTTTAGCAACACTGTTAATCAAACCAGCGCTAGCCGGAGCAACCTTGGGGTAAGAAGGCACCTGATTTGTCTTATTGTTATTGTGTTCATTATGTTAACCAGGATCATGTAGAGTGGACTAATACAAAAACTTAAAGACCAAATTGATGAGTCTGACAGCAGCAGTTACAGAGAGAGGGGCCACAGTTTTTCAATGCAAAGTGAATTGGAGCCAGAATCGTTGCAGCCAGACTTCACTTCCTATTTGGAATGTGGTGGCTACCAGGTTAGCTATGTCCATTTATATATACAGTCTATGATAGTGAGACAAGTTCGTACGCACATTTTGGGGCGATTATAACGACGGCGATGAATAGAAAATAACTTTGCAATCCACCAAAAATATGTGAAAATGGTTGAGGTTCAAATATTGTATCAATATTGGGGAGATTACAATTTCTACCCAATTTTCAAAGTTTGCATTCGGTGCTGTCATGAAACTAAAATTGCAAAATCAGTTTCGATACCAAGGAAATATTAGATACTAAATACCAATTCCGATACCAAGATGATACTAAAACACCATTTATTTGGACAATAGAATATGACTTTTAACAATGTGTGTAATCCCTCAGTGTCCAGTAGGTTCCATAGTGGATTGTATCTGATTGTTGACCTTATTTTTGTGTATCCGTCTATTTGCATTATTCTCTATTTTGACTTTATATTTCATGATTATAGCACATGTTAAATCCTTTGTGTTAAATGTTATAATCCTGTAATGTTGGTTTGAAATCTGTTTTGAAAGGAAAAGTCAAAAAAGGAATGTCCAATGAATGCATTTTCAAATATCGGATTAACCAAGCTTTTTCGTTACATTACAAACGTCGATTCCACTTGGGGGCAGTGTAAGATCTTACTGGCATTTGGTGAAATATTTGAAGTAAAGAGATGATTTCACCCTGTATTTGTATTTGCGACGTTACAATCCTCTAATGTGGACCAGTCACAATATCAAAATTTGAAGTATGATATATTGCCAAAGAAGATATAGACGATAAACGATAATATTGACACTAATCTATGAAACTGACATAACCCTAAAGACTGTGGATATAAATGGACATAACTAAACCTTCTAGCTGCTGCGTTCCAAATAGGAAGTGATATAACTGCTAGCCTCGATGAGCTTCATTTGACTGGAGCTGAACGAAAACTTTAGTAATTAGTTTGTATCTATAATCAGTCATAGAAGTTATTTATTGAACCCTTTCCAGCTCAAATCTTATCGTAGTACAAAAAAATAACAACTCTATTACTATCTACTCTAACACCTCTGCGTGCTTTTTAAACAGAACAATAATCGCTCATAAAGTGCTCTGAAATATAGACTCTTAGCTGCTAATACACATGTACTGATAGTTATGTGACACCACAGCTATTTAATAAAAGAAAAAAAACTACGATAGCCACAAAACGGAGTACAATAAGCCTTCACATTCTCCTCTACTGCTCTGATTTTAATGAGAATTTCAACATGGCAGTGAACTTAAACAACCCCAGTGTTTGCACAAGAGAGATGAGCAGCGCACGGCTCCATCAACCGAGTTTAAGCAAATTAACCATGTTGCTTTAAATTTTGTTTCTATAACAACTAACTATACGGTAAAACAAAGAAAAATTATAAATATTAAAAGATACTATACATACATTTGTACACTTTGGCTAAATCGTGATAATGAATTGGCTAAAGTACAGGTACGAAATATATGTTACAATAGTGAAGTTATATTGAAGTTTAGAAATGAATGTTTCAGTTTTAGAAAAATAATAACAAAACGTATTTATAAAGGAAAAAAAATGGTGGCAAATATCTGCAAAATTTTCAAAAAATTCAAAATTCGAGGCCTTTTTTTTTTTCCGTGCAGGTCATCAGGAGGTGCCTGTGTCCCACTCTCGGATGGAGCTGTAGTCACTGTTCTGTACCTGAGCCACACAGTTGGACCTGATCATTTATATTAGTGACGAAGTAGTCTGCATTTTTCACTTATACAACCACATGATCATATCTTTAGATTAACAACAGACAATTTGCCCCTTTCCATTACAACAGAGAAGTGTAAAAATGTTTCTTAAAGTTAGTTGGTTTGAGTTTATTTTGAACATGCCATATAACACCAATACAAAAACCCTAATCAAAACCTTTATTTTCTTCCATATTTGTAAAGGTACTGTTACTCTAAATGCTCCACAGTATGGCATTAAACTTATATCTCTTGCAGTTATTTTTTTGTCTTGCTGTTGTGGCCGATAATCGTTATGAAGCTTTTAAAACCCATTTGAATGAGTAAATTTAAGTTTTTCAATTCAAGTTTATATTTATAGCACATTTAAAACAATTTCAGCTGACCAAAGTCCTTCACATAAAAGTAAAAAAAATAATAAATTTAAAAAAACAACAACAAATGTAGAGAAAACAATAGTGAAGTGTACAAATTGACTTTTTCGTTTTGTAAAAATAAGATGTAAACTTAGTATTCATGTGCACTCAGTATTCAATAAGTCTAGGGCAGAAAAAATATCGGTGCCAAATATCGTCTTTTTAAAAAATATTGGATCGATACTGATATCTGTACAAAATCCATTGATATCACCTATATCGACAGTATCAAATTAAATTACAGGCGTTGTAGTACCTCAAAAAACCTGCACTCTTACTCTTACTGCACTCGAATCCACCTTTCCACAGATCTGACCTGTAACTTGGTCTGGCAAGCTCACATGTTTGACCCCATGGAGATAGAGAAGTTTAATGCTATACTGTGGAACATCAAAAGCATGGAATTAAAATCTCTATTGTCAACCCTCCACCAGAAAAGATACATAGCTCCCCTTTCATACTATAATATTAATGGGTTACATTTTCTACAGTTTTTGGACTAGGTTTGGTGAGTAGTACCTAGCTACACGATTAGCCTAGTGTCTTTTAGCTTGTCCAAATATAGAAGTTAACACAACAAATCCCTGAAGCCTTTAAACCAAATGTCATACGTCCAGCCTATTTATAAACTGGATTATTCTTAGCACAGTGAGTGAGATGGGCACTAGACATGCCACTACCAACACTTGGTACATACTATTCCAATGGGCAGTCCTTAAAGTGCATCCCTCTGTATTTCATTACATTATTACACTGCAAAAACATCTACAAGAATCCCATCAGCCTGAACTTAGAATACTACTTTTTTGTTCTACTTTTTATTTATTTAATTTTAGTTTAAATTTTAAATACGGCAGAATAACATATCGTATTCTGCTAGCTGATCATTTAGCTTTAATTAAGAAAAAATAGTTAAAATATTTTGTTCAAAACTTAGGTCTAAACTAATTTAAACTTGCCAAAATTACTCAAAAACATTATTCATATAATTTTTTAAAAGTGAATTAATGTCAACTCAATACATATCATTTCTTGCTCTTCTCCTAAAGCAAAACCTGCAAACACCTGCTGGTATTGTTTACTAGTACATATGTCTTTAAATTTTAAATACAATTTTTGTACTACTATATGCCAGATAATTGCTTCAGGCAGTATATAAAAGCAAGTCAAATAGTTTAAGCCTAAGTAACTACATATATTTTACTAAGAACTACTTAAATATTTGAATAACTTTTCAATCTAACGTGTATAATTTGAGATTTTCTTGCAAAACTGTAAACTTGCATACCTTGACACTTTGATTGTGTTATCTTTTACTAATTTATATAACAGGGCTAACATTTAACTGCTCATATGGGACATGCCTGAGCTGCCTACAGGTCAAGTTAACATAAAAGTTAGCTTGCATGCTATTGTTAAGTGTCAATGTTCAAACGTGCAGCGTCTGGTCGTTCCACTCCAAGGACTCACCTAAACTATCACACCTGCGTTGTGTCCACGGCTCCGGCTGCATGGGCTCCATTGTAGCTGCTTCAGTCCAGTGTAAACGCAATCAAAACACAGTGATAACAGACGGCACAGAGAGAGGGGAGACAGCAGCCCACCCCAGCCCACCCCAGCCCACCCCAGCCTAGCACACTATTCACCAGAGTTGCCAGGTCAGGTTCTTTATAGCAACTTTTATAGCAAGTTCTTTATAGCAACTTTGGGCTTTTCCTGAGCAGCACTTAATAAATAAAAGAGATTATTTTTAAAAGTTGAATGATATCAGACCCAATAAAAACTTGCCTGACCAACCAGTTCCTTCTAGTTTCTGTTGGAAGAAAGGTCTGGGGTCGGACCATAGAGCCTTACAAACCTCCGTCCTGACTTGTGACAGTCCAACCACAGCCTTATTTGTACCACGTGTCTCTCAAATGCAGAAGACTTCTCTTAAAAATTCTTGTATCATTTAGATATAACTTCTTTTACCTGAGGTGGTTTTCATGCTGCCACTAGTCAGGTGGATGTAAAAGAGCGTTGGCTCTGAGAGCGGTGCTTGGGCCGGTGTGAACACAATAGTCACATTCTGGACCACAGTGAAAGGCCGGTCTGTGAGAGTTTCAAACAGGAGGTCTCAGAGCGGCTCTGCCCGCGTTCTGAAGCGGCTCCGCCAACACTCTGAAGCAGAGAGAGTGCAGTGTGAACGCTGCCCACCTCAGGTTGACCAGTGCAGTTGGCTGTAACGTGCACGCGTTTTCACTGGGCTCTGTTGCTTGAAGCTCATTGCCATAGAAATAAGTTCTTTGATCAACTGAGAAATAAATCTAGTGGCACTGGGGTTGTTTATTTGGGCATGTGTGTTTTGACATGACTGAAGCATGCGTCTCTCTTATTGGTTAAATCAATCATGCCCTCTGGAATTGGAGAAGCAGAATACGGTTCCAGACCCACTTGTCTTTGTAAAGTAAAGACTGAAATTCACTGTTAACAGTCGATTAAAGTTTTCAAGTTGCTTTGGTTTTTAAATATGATATTCAAAATGTGACACATGTTTAACTAATTGCTTTTTGGTTTAAATTAGATTTATTATGCAAAATGTACTTAAGCTTTTAACCATGTGATTCAATTCAATTTATTTTTGTAAAGCCCAAAATCACAACAACAGTTGCCTCTTAGGGCTGAACATGAGAATTGATTTAACCAATGGAAAGTTGGTTAAATCAACTCTCAAATCAAAGTTTCATCAACAATGAAACAGAAACAGACAAGCAAATGCATCAACAGAAAACAAGCAAATGAATAACTGTCCCAGAACATCCCCTGTCCTTAAACCCACTTTCTGCATGAAAAAAAAAACAAAAAAAAAACAGTGGGAAAAAGAGAAACCTCGAGGAGAACCACAGTGAAGGAGAGCTCTCCTCCAATGGACTAAACCAGGACTAAACCAGGGCGGGCAGGCTGCAGATGTGTCCTGGACTAATGCACATCCATTTGCAGATAGAGTTCAAGTCTATGGAGCCAGAGCCCAGACACACAGAATGAGGCTTATCCACGGTAGGGTCTGGGTCATCCTAGCCAGGTGAGGGAAGGAAGGGTCTGGGTCCACAGAACAGGATCAGGGCACAGTAGGGGATCTAGGGTCCCTCCATCACCGGGCGATCAGCGGGACAGTATCTGACACAGCTGTACTACTCAGAGGGGGAGTGAGACAGGACACAACATGTGAATAGCAATGAACGAATTCCAGGTGAACTGAATGGGGAATGTTGTTGACAAGGAAAATAGGAGGAAGCAGAGACCAGGGCTCAGGTTACCATACTTCCTCCAGCAAAGCTGCTCCTAAGGCAGCTTAACTAAAACCAACATATGCCAATTCAAAGAGGAACGTTTTGAGCCTGGTCTTAAATATAGATACTGTATGGGCCTCTTTAACGTGGGGAGGAGCTGATTCCATAACACCGGAGATTGGTAAGTGAAATCTCTCTCTCCTACTGTGCTTTTAGACACTCTAGGAACCAACAGCATTTTGAGAGCAGCATGCTCTGTTTGGTACTATAGCATCTGGCAGATGCGATGGTGGTGGCTTATATGTCGGACTGTATATAGTCCATATACACACATATATACAGTCTATGTTCAGGAGGAGAACTTTAAATTTAATTCTAAACTCAACAGGAGGCCACCTTTCTCCTTTACCCACTCGAAGTTCCTCCATTGCTCTGATGAACCCCATTTTCACTGCCACTTGTCTCCAATTTTATTTTTTTAATCAGTGATACATGTAGGATTCGGCAGCGTCGCGTTGCCATATTAACACAAATGAAAAAAAAATCTTTGGACTTTTTTCTCAAAGCCTTAGTCACTCGTGGCTCTCTGAATATCTGGCAACCCAGCCCCCCTCCCCCAGCCCCTCCAACCCCTGGCACATGCCTCTCCTCTACACATGGACATATGAACGCTGCACGGGGCCTGTCTTTAATGTTTGCCAGAGTTCACACAGAGGTAGTATATGCAGTCTAAAGGTCACTGAGCCACTGCTGTCACACTATAGACAGTATTTATGCCTAGAAGTATGTTTATGTTTCTTTCATTGTGAAAATAAAATATTACACTATCCGTTCATTTCTAGAAACCTAACGTTGCTTTACTATTTGATGAGTAATCCACTCTAATTCCACCACTAATGATTGACAAACCAGTTTTCACCTTTCAGTCATAAAGGTCTTAAAACCAACTTCATTTTTAAATGGTTTGGCCATCTGCCAATTTTTTGTTCCCATGTCTTGCCCCAGTACAGTTATAGTCTATAAATAGCTGTTGAGGTCAAAATATGTCCGCTGTGTACTGTCTGCATTGAATTCTAAGGTGTTTTCTTCTCTGATAGTCAGGAAGTGCGCGTTAGCATGCTAGTTCTTGCTTTACAGTGAAAAAAGCTCTTAAATGCTCGTGAATTATTAAAATACTCAGAATGCATAAGATAATGTAAGTGAGGAGTAACTTTGGACCACTGCAAACTGTTTAAAATGAACTAACTCTGTTTTTCATGTTTTTAAGACAGAAAAATCAGGTACGGCGCCTTTAAGAGCTTCAAATAAAGGGTTGGTGTAGGCTTCAACTTACGATACAAAAATTTCAGACTCGCTTTCAATACTAAGGAATAGACTGAATGCTCAAAACCAATTCTGATACCACAGTGATAATAAAAAACACTCTTTCTTTAGACAATGGAATTTAATTTTCCACATTAAATGGTAGTACTTTCTTTTGTATTGAAATGTGTGGGCTGTCCATATTATCAAAATTAAAAATAAAGAGGGCTTACAATGCCGTCTAGAGGTGCAGATGAATGAAATAAATGCAAAAAACTGACAACAAAGATTTTGTTTATTAAGTTAACATTAGTTATGCTGAGGTGCCCCTGGACCTGGAGCATCGATACGCAACTTGGCTGGCGTTGCTGCTGGTCCTCCAGTGACTCCACGGGGGCATGACTAGCACCGCACCCATGAGCCGCTTCCAGGTCCCAAGCGTTCCAGGCCCCTTTCCACTTTGGACCCCCAAAAGGGATACCGGCCCTATGAAAATGAGGCTGGTCCATGAGTGTACACTAGTCTATGTGTCTTATACTTGTTCTGATACAGCTCAAGATCATTCTAAAGATATTCAGGAAAGGTTCATTTCTGTCCTAGAATGTGACTTTTTTTTTAATATCGATGCCTGCTCAAGGGAGGAGGATCTAGTTTCGACACTAGTTTTAGTATAGATTAGTATCCGATTTTCAATACTTTTCACAGCCCTAATCCTTAGTGACGAGTTTCACCCAAACCCCATTCATTTTAAGAGGCACCATTTGTTTTTTAAATAGCCTGTTACCCGACACTTCCCTGCAGGCATTGTTCACACCTTAAAACCAGAAGCAAGTGTTAGTTTCACACAAGCCCATACCTTTCTGTTCTGTTTAAATAAGTAAATCTTAAAGACTGTACCTGAAACAGCACTAGTTCATTTTACACTGTGAGCAGAAGTCCAAACATATTCCTCACTTCCTAACACACTCCGGACATCAAAAAGAGTGGATATTGCTGTCATGATACAGCTAACAACAACTAGCATGCTAACAGTGTACTTTGTGATTATCAGACAGTTAATTAGAAGTACACAGAACACAGTGTCTCTCTCAATTTTGGTACTAAGTTACTCAGTTAGTAAGTAGTTTGTAAGTTTGTTGATTGTAAACTGCCGTACTGATTTAAAACTTCATAATATTAAAAGGTCCAGTGAATTCTCATTAAAACTGGCCCCATCATTACAATAGTTTTTATTGAAGAAAAATGGCTATGTAAGCTAACTACACTGAATAATAGAGCGAGCTAGTAGGGCCATTAAAGGTTGAATGTTTACAGTTTCAGTGTAGTTAGCTTGTTTGTGTGTGACTGAATCTGTCCCCTTTCCCCCATGTAATCCTGGCTGTGTGAGCTCTTGCTGACGATTGGAGGACTGTTTTCCCGCCCGGCCAATCCTGTGGCTCACCTGCAGCTGCCACCCCTCCTTAAGGTAGGCAAGGCAAGGCAAGGCAAGGCAAGTTTATTTGTATAGCACAATTCATACACAAGGTAATTCAAAGTGCTTTACAGAATAAGAAAGACATTAAAATCACACAAATCAAAACATAAATAATCACAAATAATCATCATAAAATTACCATTAAAAGAGAAGAGTGCAGAATAAAAACCTTTCAGTCATACACACAGCTAAACAGAACAGTTTTGATGTCAATGTCGAAGCCTGTCTCACATCTTCAGGAAGAAGAACCTGTTCCAGGTTTTAGCTGCATAAAAATGAAATGTTGATTCCCCATGTTTAGTCCTGACTCTGGGCACCAGCAGGAGGCCGGTCCCTGAAGTCCTCAGAGTGTGGATGGTTCATATGGCACTAACATGTCGGAGATGTACTTTGGACCTAGGCCATTAAGAGACTTATACACAAGCAGAGCTGCTTTAAAGTCTATTCTTTGAGCCACAGGAACCAGTGCAGAGACCTGAGCACAAGACTTATGTGCTCATACTTCCTGGTTCTAGTCAGGACCTGAGCAGCAGCGTTCTGGATGTACTGTAGCTGTGTTAAGGCTCGTTTGGAGAGGCCAGTGAGCAGGCCGTTACAGTAGTCTAATCTACTGGAGACAAATGCATGGATAAGTCTCTCTAAGTCTGGCTTTGACAGTTTACCTTTGATTTTTGCAATGGTTTTTTAGGTGGTAAAAAGCTGCAGATGTTATTGATTTGATGTGGCTGTTAAAGTTCAAGTCTGAGTCCATTATTACCCCTAGGTTTCTAGCCTGATTTGAAGGTTTTAGAGAGAGAGACTGGAGGTGACTGCTGACACTTTCTCTGTGTTTCTGTGGGCCAAAGATGATGACTTCAGTTTTGTCTGAGTTTAGCTGGAGAAAGTTGTTTCACATCCACACACTGATCTGTTGGATGCAGTGGCAGAGTGAATCCACTGGTCCATATTCACCTGCTGCAGTGAGACATAGATCTGAGTGTCATCTGCATAGTTGCGGTAGGACACATTATTGCTGTGTATTAACTGTCCTAATGGCAGCATGTAGAGATTGAACAACAGGGGTCCCAGGATTGACCCCTGGGGCACCCCACAGGTCAGGGACATTTTATCTGAGACACATTTTCCAATTTCAACAAAGTACTCCCTGTTTTCTAAATAGCAATTGAACCAGTTTAGTGCCGTACCAGAGATGCCCACCCAGTCCCCTAGTCTCTGTTAGAGGATCCCATGATCCACAGTGTCAAAGGCAGCACTCAGATCTAACAGGATCAAGACTGAGACTTTGCCTGCATCAGTGTTCAGGTGGATGTCATTTGTCACCTTGATAAGAGCAGTCTCAGTGCTGTGGTGGAGTCTAAAAACCTGATTGGAAGACATCAAAGGAGTTGTTAAATTCGAGGAAGTTAATAAGCTGTTGGTAAACAACTTTTTAGAGGACTTTGCCTAAAAACGGCAGATTTGAGATCAGTTGATAATTGTTCAATATTGTGGCATCAAGACTGCTCTTCTTTAGGAGAGGCTTGATAACCGCAGTTTTCAAAGCACTTGGGAATGTTCCAGATTGAAATGACATATTAACTATGTGAGTGAGTGGTGACAGCAAACTCTTGAGCACAGACTTTAGAAATTTAGTGGGTTGCATGTAGATGAACTCAGACTGGTGACAATCTCTTGTACAGTTTTATCAGTTACAGGTGCAAAGTGTCTAGGTGGGTGCTGAGGTGTTATTTGCGTTGTGGAATTGATGGCATTTTTAATACCCTGAACCTTGTCATTAAAGAATACTGCAAACTCACTGCACTTACATGTGGAAATTAGTTCTAACGGCAGTGGAGCTGGGGGGGTTTGTTAATCTGTTTACCGTCGCAAACTGGACACGAGTGTTGTTACCGCAACTTCCAATAATGTCAGAAAAATACCTTTGCCTTGTTCTACATAAACTGTGGTTGTACATGTGCATCTTTTCTCTGTAAATCTCATAATAAACCTGGAGCTTTGACTTGCGCCATTCCCGCTCGGCCCTCCGGCACTCCCTTTTCTGTGCCCTGACCGAGTCATCATTCCTCCATTATCTTTCACCATTTTAACCTTCATCGGGGCAATGGTGTCCAGAACATTCAAAACACTCGAAGTTACAGAGTTCAACAAATCATCAACATTAGAACATGAAGCATTTTCAAAGTGTATCATTTCCATGAACAGTGCACCTGTTTTATCATTTGTGTGTCTCCTTCGAACAACTGCAGGACCAGCTGCTGGTTTGGGAATAACAGACAGGTCAAAGAAGACACAGAAAGGATCAGACAGAGCAACATTTACCACATTGGCATTTGAAATATTTACTCCTTTTGTAATGAGCAGGTCCAGAGTGTGTCCTCTGTTGTGGGTGGGCTCGCTGACATGCTGAGTCAGACCAAAGGTTTCAAGGACAGAACGGAGCTCTTTAGCGTTTCTGATAACTGCAATTTTATATCTGTCTATTTTGTCGTGTCATTACTGTGGAAGTGACTCTGTGTTTGTTTGTCATGTAATGTAAAATTAGTTTCTTATCTAATCTTTATTACTCTTTTGTTTAAACCCTGCACATTACCTTTTGTTTATTTTACCTTTTACAACCCTGTTCATTAAATTACTTCTTTACGTTACCTTTTTTCCATCTTGTTTTTTTTGTTATGTCCCTGACTCTACCTGAGCTGGGTCATAACACATGGTTAAAAGCTCCAAGTCCATTTTGATGACTTAGAGGCTTAGAGATTCAACAAATATCAAGTGTAGCTCCTTTCACTACAGTCTCTTGGTGCTTTTGATATTTCCCATTGAACCCTGTTTTCACATAATACAGGATTACTTGAACATACACAAATGAATAAAAAAAAATATAACTCTGAGTAAACTAACGAGGAGGAGAAACCTATTTTAAAACCAATTGCACAGTTAAAATCTTTTATTAAAGCAGACCTATAGTGCTATGACACCCGTGGATCATTATGTTATAATTTGCAGATTTTAAATCACAATATCTATATAACTAGTCCTCTGACTTCCAACAACGATTAAGAAAATAAAATGTAAGAACGATGTAAGTACGTCACAGAGGGTGTGTAACGGTGGAGGTGAAAATGGGGGTTGATCGCAAAATGGCATCTTGTAAATAATTAAAGATTACTTGAACATGCACAAATCACTCCAAAAACAACTTCAGAGGGTGAATGAGAAGAAACAACTATAACATGGTTAAAAGCTCAGTTTGCAGAATGGGCCTGTTTTAATTTTTTTTTAAAAGGCACATAGGCTAATCGATACAACGCAGATCACTTTGCCTCCCCTTCAGCTGGAGACTTTGTGGTCCTTCAGGTTTTCCCCTTGTGGCCCATCTTCTCAATGACATCCAGATGCTAGCATGGCTTTGACTGGAAAAAAAAAAAAAAAAACTATGAGGGAGGGCCAGGAGTAGGTGGGTGGGTTAAAGATCCCACATTATAAGAGTATCAGCTCAGTACAGACGTTCACATGAGGACGGTGCAGTTTACATAGCCTCGGATAAAGCTGTGATCACAGAGAGAGGGAGCACACGAGAGGGAGAAAGGGAGAAAGAAAGAAAGAAAGAGAGGAGGAGGACCGGTAAATTAATCTGAGGTGAGCTGCAAATATTTAACCTTTTTAAAACTTGGGTAATAACAGAGCACTGCAAAAAAGGCATTTGTTGTTATCATTATTATCTACCTTGTTTCATTTTTCTTTTCTCTTTAAATTTAAAATGTTAAAAACAGGAGCAGGTGTGAGTATAAGCAGTTGATTATTAAGTATCCAGTTTTGTATGTCCTTGAGATGTACAGTGTACAATTCCAGTTTGAGTGCGGCCAGTTTTTTGCCACTATGTAATTTTTCTACTCCACCTGTGTCCATGGCGATGTTATTCTTTTGAGGGGAATTTTGCACCTTATCTATGTTTTTGATGATCAGAGGTGTTTTTAAGGCTCATACTCCTTGAAAAACATGTTTCCATGATGATAGCTAGGTTTAATGCTATACTGTGCAACATTCTGAGCCAAACAATAACATCTCCATGATCACTTGTAGATGGCAGACTACCAGAAAAACTACATAATCCTTCTTTAAATCAAGATCTTGATCTCCAGGCATTTCATTTTTGCAGTGTATTTAGTCAATCTGTCAATCACACAAAACACACAAATATATTGTAATTACAGGCGGGGAATTTTAATGGGACTTTAAGCTAAATATAAACAGGTTTTTAAAGATGTCTAGACATGCATTTCCTGCAGAATATAATGCTGTGGAAGTGTGGCGATCATATAAGTGTGAGAACAAGCTCTGATGTTATGAAAAACTTAAAAAAACTCTATAAAATGTGTAAATCTCTCAAATTGCGGTTGTTTATGATGTAATACAAAATCCATGCGACAAGGACTTTGGCATGTTTATAGATAATGGCGGTTACCTAACTGTTCTCAGAAAGCGTGAATGTACATGTTTTTTTCTGTGGGGCAAATGTAATCACAACAAAAAACTCAGTGACTCAGTAGAAATTGTGCAAAAGTGTAAAGAGGCAGAAAATGATCTGATTATTAGAACATGTTTACATTATCTGGTTGTTTTACAGATTTTTTATACCAAATGACTGTGTTACACTGCCAAATTCTTCGCTCATCCTATCACTAATTAAGAAAATAAAATTGGAGAACAAAATAAGTGCGTCACAGTGGGCGTGTAACGGTGGCGGTGAAAATGGGGGTTGATTGGCAATGTGGTGTCATGAAAATAAGTCATTAAAGGGTATTCAAACCTGTAAGAACCGCTCTAAATACAGCTCTAAAACTGTGGATGAGAAGAGAAAACAACTATAACATGGTTAAAAGCTCTGCAAAGTTGATTTTGCGAAATAGGTTTGCTTTAATACCTTTTGTCCACATAAAAGTACAGGGAGTCCAGAGTGAGATCAATGAATGAGCTGTGACCTGAACAAACCTGCGTGAACCCTAATGCAGAGAGGGCAGATGCTTTTCCCGAGGGCCATAATCCAGGGCTGGGCCAACACGATCACTGGGCTCACTCCGCACCAAGACTCCAAAATATCAGTTGCGACTCGTCTTTGATCTTTGTCCAGGCCTCATTTTAAGATTATGATGTTTTTTTAGTAGCTACGACTCAAGATTTTCTCCATGATCGGAAATCTTACATCGCAGACACCCAAAATCATGCAGTGAAAAAGCTTCTTGGTGGGAAGAGTGCTACAAAATGCCCCTATGTGCTCTAATCTAATCTGTCAAAGGAGTGCCTCACCTTCTTTACATTCTACATTACCTTTACCTGTACTTTTACCCAGGGGAGCCGATGAGGGGAAAAAGGTTGTTGTTGTCCCGGGCCCAAGGGTTTTACGGGCCCACAATTGTATCTTCATCCTATTAATTTATAATAGAGAGGGGCCCATGTGAGGCTTCAGTCGACGGGCCTGACCTTACCTTCACCTTATCTTCACCACTCCTTCAGATATAATTTAGTTTTTATCTTTTTTTTTTTGCCTACCCTTTGAAAATCTGTGTGCATTTTTTAATGTTTCATCCTTCAAATTACATTAACACCAAATTATAAATTAGATGTTGCGTCCCGACAGTTACTCTTTAAGTTACTCTTACTTGAGTAGTGGTTTCCAAAATACTTTTTTACTTACTTGAGCAGTTTCTTGGTCCACGACTTTGTCCTTCTACTTGAGTAATATTATTTTGAAGTCACGATACTGTTACTTAAGTCAAATTTTTACCAGGCCTGTCACGATAACAAACTTTGAAGCATCTTGCTGAATCTTGCTACTGCTGATAGAAATATTACGAAAAAAGGATCATATTGAAAATACTTTATTCCAGTGTCACAAAGCAGGATAATCCCAAATCTGTTTTTACATAAATCATATCCTTAAAAGGCATGAGCTGCATTCAACACTCTACAGCTCAAATCTTAAGTTACATAAAAATGGCATAAATCTCCACACTATCGCAAAGAAAAAGTACCCACGATAAAATTGAGTCTCAAAATATATTTTTCAGCAATATTAAAAAAATAAATTCAAATCTGTCAACTGGACAAAAAGTTGTAGGAGTGAAGCAGCTTCTTCAATTCTGGTCAGATTACAGGTGGTCACTGCCTTATATTTGTCTGAAGGGAGGAGCTAACTACACTGAAACTAACACACCTAATGTTTACAATACAAAACGTCTTCATTCCTACAACTTTTTGTCCAGTCGACAGATTTGAAATGTTCTTTTACTATGGATCATTCCTGGATAACTGAGGGATTGCGCAGACATTTTTCCAGGTAAAGTATAAATTGAATAATAACGTGTTGTAATTCTCATAACTTTTACCTGTGCTTTTCTTTGCAGGATGGGGTGGCATGCTCTGCTCCTACTCCTCTGGGCCCTGCCTCTCTGTGACAGTGGGAAAATCCTGGTCTACCCCATCGACGGGAGCCACTGGCTAAACATGCGCGTCCTGGTGGAGGCTCTGCACGCTCGGGGGCACGAGATCACGGTGCTACGCTCCTCCACCAGCTGGTACGTGTCCGAACACTCCCCCTATTACTCCTCCATCACCATCCCACAGTCGCGGCCTCAGAACCTGGAGAGCGAAGACTTCATGGCGGGCTTCCTCCAGAGGTCCATCGAGATCAGGAAGAACCGCGGGTCACTCTGGGCCCTCATCGACTTCTACAAAAACCTGTTTGAGATGATCAGAGAGAACCAGGAGGTAGTGGTTGAGTTTGTGGTGACTATTTTTGAGAATAAAACTCTGATAAAGGAGCTGAGAGACACGGGATACGATGTGTTCCTGACTGACCCGGCATTTCCAGGTGGAGTGCTGTTGGCTCATTACCTAAAGCTGCCCACTGTCTTTAACGTACGATGGATCTTTAATGGAGACTCACACTTCATCCTCGCCCCCTCCCCTCTGTCCTTCGTGCCTCAGCTCTTCTCTCAGTACACCGACAAAATGAACTTCTTCCAGCGACTGTCTAATGTGTTTTACCACAGTGTCCTGGTGTATATGTTACACTACGTGTCGAACCCTCCATACCAGGCCGCATGCGATCGATACTTTGGCCCTGGGACGGATGTGGTGTCCATGATGCTGGGAGGAGACATCTGGCTCATGAGGATTGACTTCACCTTTGACTTCCCCAGGCCCACCATGCCAAACGTGGTGTATATCGGGGGCTTTCACGGCAAGCCCTCTAAACCTCTACCTGCAGATCTGGAGGAGTTTGTGCAGAGCTCAGGAGAACACGGGGTGATCATCATGACTATGGGCACTCTGCTTGGAGACCTGGGCCCTGAGAGGTCAGAGGTTGTTGCGGCAGCGTTTGCCGCTCTGCCGCAGAAGGTCATCTGGAGACACGTCGGGCAGCGGCCCGTTGCCCTTGGCAACAACACAAGACTGGTGCAGTGGATGCCTCAGAACGACCTCCTCGGACACCCCAAAACCCGATTGTTTGTGACGCACGGAGGGACCAACGGTCTGTACGAAGCTATCTACCATGCGGTGCCCATACTGGGCATCCCACTCATCTTTGACCAGTTCGACAACATGGAGCGAATGAAAGCTCGTGGAGTGGCGGAGTTTGTGGAACTCACAACATTAGACACAGACATTTTAGTAAAAGCTCTACAAAGTTTATTAGACCCAAAGCAGCCATATAAATCCAACATGCTTAAACTATCACAGCTGTTTCATGACAAACCCATCAAACCTTTGGACAGCGCAGTCTTCTGGACAGAGTTCGTCATGAGACACAAGGGGGCGCCACACCTGCGCTCAGAGTCGTACAAACTGCCCTGGTACACATATCACTCTCTGGATGTCATAGCTACAGTCCTAGCAGCAGTCCTGCTGACTCTCTATACAGTCTATGTGTTTTGTCGGTTTCTTATTCGATCTCTGATGAGAGTTAAAAAGTCAAAGATTGAATAGGGATCAAATAGAATTGTACATTTTTTTTATTTACTTTATCAGCCTCTTAACATTTCAGTGAGTGAGTCTGGTATCAATATCACAATGGCGTCCAAGGGAAATGTTATTTAGTAGTAGAGCATTCATCAGTCCACTGGGGGTCACTGTTGAGCAGAGCATGAGTCTTGCTGCTTATTTGTAAATAGTGTTTGTGGAGGCATATGAAGACTTATGTAAATGTTCTAGCCAGAAGAATAACTCAAATTGGTCATTGCAGCTTTTATTTATCTTTGAGTATTTTTTGTTAATTTAGGCCATGACATGTTGAAGTTAAACATTTTGGAAATACATAAATTAAATGATACACAAATTTTGCCCAGGATCCAGAATACACACTTCAACAATACTTTATGAAGATGTGTGTCCAGTCTCTCTGTTGTAGATGGGAGTGATTGAAGAGTCACAGGGAACTGAAAAACATGTGTATTTCTGCAGAATTGATGAGCAAGGCTTTAAACTCTTAATCTGAGGTGAAAAATACAGAGAGATAACAGTTTGGTTTTGTCAGGCAATCACAAATTACCAAGTGCAGGAGCAAAACTGAGTGGTGTCATAGTTCAACAAAACGGAAAAAAAAAAAAAAGCCTGCACTTGTATCACTATATATGAGCGTAGAGTGTGTGGGGTTTGAGGTGTTGTGGCTTTCCGCTCTTTGATAAAATGTAACCTGCTGCAAAACATATTGTTCAGGCCTGATGTATGTTTTTATCAATCTTTTTATGTATTAAAATGAAACTAACTGAAATAAAACAAAAATAAGTACAAACTTTTCAATCTTTATTAAAGAAAACTAAAAAATAAGCCCTAAGAAGAGAGAATGATGCTAAAAACAATAGCAGCTTGTTCCAAATTTGGTGAGGAAATTTGAGCTCTGAAATAAATGATTACACTAGATGACATCATGCAGTGTGGGAGCTGTGTAGGAGAAAAGTGAAAACACACTAAATGTGTAGCATTACTTAAAGCTAAAGTACAAACTTCTGTTTTCCTGAAAAAGTGAATTGTAAAAGCAGAACTATGTAATAAAACAGGCAGGATGAAACTGCAAACACTATGATGCTTTGGGATAAGAGCTGTTCTAATGCTGTGCAACTGGCCGAATATATCTTGCATGTGAATCCTAAAAGGTTTGTGAGAGATACTAGTTAGATTTTTAAAGACATACTATAATTAATTTTCACAGTTTGAAAGTCAGGTACCCATCTTTAAGCAAAGTTATATTTCTTTTCTTTTTCTTTTTCTATTTTTTTTTTTTTTTGTTATCAGGAAAATATTATCTTATGGTTATGTCTCAAAAATTCAGTTCACCAGGACTGAACGTTACATTCTTTCTGATGTTATTCATTTCCACATTGTTACACCTGGTCCGTAGTGTGTCCTGGTGTAGCGTGTCCTGGTGTAGTGTGTGCTGGTGTAGAGTGTTTCAGTGCGACGTGTCCCAGTGTAGTTTGTTCTGGTGTAGAGTGTTCCGGTGTAGCGTGTTCTGGTATAGAGTTTTCCGCATGTTCCAGTGTATCATGTTGCTGTGTAATGCGTTCCGGTGTTGTGTATTCCAGTCTAGCATGTTCAAGTGTAGCGTGTTATGGTATAGAGTGTTCCAGGAATAGTATGTTACAGTGTACAGTAGTGTGTTACGGTGTAGAGCATTTCAATGTAGCGCATTCCGATGTAGAGTGTTCCGGTGTAGCGTCTCCTACTGTAGGTGTTCCAGTGTAGGGCGTTACAGTGTATTGAGTTACGTCGTGGCGTGTTACAGTGTAGCGTGTTACGGTGTACCGTGTTACTGTCTAGCATGTTCTGGTGTAGCGTGTTATGGTGTAGCGTGTTCTGGAGTAGCCCGTTCCTGTGTAGCATATCTCTGTTGAGTGTGTGCAGGAGCTTGTGCCTGTGAAGGGTGCCCAACAATGGAGGACATTTTGTGGCTGTGAAGGACACTCCGAGTCCTCCCCATGAGCGTCCGAAGTCCAGAGGAGATCTCCTCACTCACATGGAGGTACACCAGGGGGTTCAGGGCAGGGTTCAGACACACCAGGCCGCGGCCCACCTGCTGAGCCACGTAGACGGGGTTGAACCAGCCGTAGCACTGCCTCCTCTTGGACAGCACTCTGGAGTACAGGTTGAGGTTCCTGAGGACGTGATAGGGAATGTAACACACAGAGAAGAGCAGGATCAGAACCAACAGCAGCCGCAGACTCCTCCTCTTCAGCACACGGTCTGTGACAGAGGGAGGGCATCAAGTTCAATTACTTAGGTACATTAGCTTCAAAACAAAATTTGCACCATAGGTAAAAATCCTCCAGCTGAGGTATCGCTGACCTAGACTAGCTCAAGTTCTGCAGATGGGTACTGTTCCTGACAACTTTAACCCCATTGAAGGATGGGTCAAATACAGAGGACAAATGTCCGGGGCAATAAACTGTACCTTACCTTTCTTATCCATCGGTTTCAGCATGATGAAAACTTAGGATAGTTGCCACAGACACTAGCAAATAAAGACTATTGTATCTAACTATTATATCTTTTGTATCTTTTATTTTTGAAGAAACTGTAGCCTACTTCATGAGTCATTTTATAAAGATATACTTTTATTTCCAGTTACGTTACCCAGATTGGCATTACCAGGGTCAACAGTTGTCAAACAGACCTAATAATAATATTTTAAGCCTTATTTAAAGTATGCTAAAAGCACTGATCTGAATTATCCACTGTATAGACACTGATCTGTGGCCCTCCGTGCCTCCGTATTTTTCACGATGTGGCCCTCGGTGAAAAGAGTTTGGGGACCCCTGGTCTATATCTATCTATACTCTCCATTGGGTAGTCGAGGGTTCGTGGGAGTTTGTCCAGCCAGTCCACATGTACTGTGTGGATCTGGAGAAGGCATTCGACCGTGTCCCTCGTGGTGTCCTTTGGGGAGTGCTCCGGGAGTATGGAGTCCGGGGCTCTTTACTAAGGGCTTTCCGGTCCCTGTATGACCGGAGCAGAAGCTGTGTCCACATTGCTGGCAGAAAGTCAAACCTCTTCCCAGTGCATGTTGGATGCCACCAGAGCTGCCCTTTGTCACCGGTTCTGTTAATTGTATTAATGGACAGAATTTCTAGGCGCAGCCAGGGGCCAGAGGGGGTCCAGTTTGGGGACAACAGGATCTCATCTCTGCTGTTTGCAGATAATGTTGTCCTGATGGCTTCTCCGAGCCAGGACCTGCCGCAGGCACTGGGGCGGTTTGCAGCCAAGTGTGAAGCAGCTGGGATGAGAATCAGCCCCTCCATATCTGAGGCCATGGTTCTCGACTGGAAAAAAGTGGCTTGCCCTCTCCGGGTGGGTGTTTAGTCCTTGTCTCGAGTGGAGAAGTTCAGGTATCTCAGGGTCTTGTTCAGGTGGATCGGTGCAGCGTCTGCAGTGATGCGGTCACTGTGGTTGGACTGTTGTGGTAAAGGAGCTGAGTCGAAAGACAAAGCTCTCGATTCACTGGTCAGTCTATGTTTCTACCCTCACCTGTAGTCATGAGCTTTGGGTAATGAGTGAAAGGACGAGATGGTGAAATGAGTTTCCTGGCTGGGCGTTTCCTTAGAGATAGGGTGAGGAACTCGGAGTAGAGTCACTGCTCCTCCACGTTGAGAAGCACCAGCTGAGGTGGCTTGGGCATCTGTTCGGGATTCCCACTGGATGCCTCCCTAGGAAGGTGTTCTGGGCATGTTCCACTGGGAGGAGGCCCCGGAGAAGACCCAAGACATGCTGGAGGGACTATGTCTCTTGGCAGGCCTGGGAATGCCTTGAGGTCCCACCGGAGGAGCTGGAGGACATGTCTGAGGTGAGGGAAGTCTGGGAGTCCCTGCTTATACTGCTGCCCTTGCGAACCGGTCCCAGATAAGCGGAAGAAAATGGATGGATGGATACTTTGGATGTATACTTTTAAATTTTTACTTTTTTAAGTAATGTTCTGTTTAAAGGTGAATATAGGTGAAAACATATTTTCTAAGCACTCTTACCTAAAATGCAAGACAATACAGATTCCTTAAATATGCATGACTGACTCAAAATGCAACTTTAAAGGATCCATATCACACTATTATGTTATAATGTTTCCTCATCACAAACATACCTTGAGTTATGTTTTGTTTCATTCACACGTTTAACACACAAACCCTGCATATTTAGGCCGTGTTCATTTCTCAAACAGAAAACACTCAATTCCACTTTGTGATGTCATGTGCCAATAATTTAGATAATTTCAGCCCTGGAATTGGCCATCTCTACTGAACTAAAGGTAAAGGGTAGCTGTGAACTTGAAAACTACCACTATATGACATGACAAGGTGGAACAGAGCACGGTTAAAAGGTCTTAAACTAAACATTGTTTTACTTGAAATCTGTCTCTCTGTACCCACCTGTATCAGTGGAGCTGGAGCCACACAGCCTCACTATCACATGAGTATAACATCCCAATGTGATCAGGAACGGCAAGCAGAACCCAGTCAAAGTCCAAGCCAAGCTGTATTTCAGATAACCCTCTACATAGGTGTTGGAGGTGCTGTCAAAACACTTCTCGGCACCTTTTCGGTAAGTTTTGGCAAAGAACATGTCTGGAAGGCATTGAACACTCACCAAAACCCAAATGATAGCCGAAGCAACCACAGAATGAGACGCAGTCAGCCGCCCCATTACCCGAACTGGATGGACAATGGCCAGGTATCGAGACACGCTAATGCAGGTGAGAAATCCAATGCTGCCATACAAGTTTATGTTAAAACAAAACCGAGTAATTTTGCAAAAAATATCTCCAAAAATCCATTTATTCTTCTTCAAGTGGTAGACCACCAAGAAAGGCAGAGTTAGAAGGTAGAGAATGTCAGCCAGGCCAAGGTTCAACACAAAAACATTGATGATTTTTAGTTTAGTCCAGTTTTGCAGTAAGGTTTTGAGTCCGATCACATTTGCAGTAAGGCCAATGATAAATACCAGGATGTAGACAGGTGGAAGAAATCTACCTGTGAAGTCAAAGCTAATATGAGGGCAAGTGGTCTTGTTCATGATTTGTCCTCGTCAGAAAAGTATTTAAGTGTGAGACTATGTGGTTAGGCAATGGCATTTTAGCTGAGATCATTACGAGAACTGCTTCCTCTTCCACCCAAATATGGTTTTAGAAAACATGTGGCCTTAGGACACCACTTAATACTGATAAAAGAACTTGCAACTGGAATGAAAGTATCATGTTTTATCTTACATTCCTTTGGTGAAGCACAGTGACCACTCGTCATCATAGGAGGAAATGCATTGTATGTATCTGTTTAAAGGTGCACTATAGGTTTGTCAAAAATATTGAAAATCAGATCCTAATCAACACTAAAACTAGTAGTGAAACTAGATTTGAACAGGTATCAATATTAAAAAAGTCACAATCACAGGACAGTAATGAACCTTTCCTGACTAGCTTTAGAATGATCATTAATATTTCAGTGTTGTGCCACTGGGATAGTTTCACTTCTGTATTTAAAGTTCTTGTGAAATAGACCTGTGACACTTCCCTGGCACTTTTCCACTTTTCTCAATATTTCCACTGAAAAATGTATTTGTTTCTGTTTCTTCTCGTTCTAGAGAAGATCTGTGTGGAGGAGTGAGCCAAACTCCCTCCTGCAGTGTGTGCAAACCTGGAGAAAAACTACAGGAAACGTTTGACCTCTGGAATTGCACACAAAGGCTAATGTACCAAATATTAACATTGATTTTCTCAGGTGTTCAAATACTTATTTGCAGCAGTAACAAATAAATTATTTAAAAATATTATACAATGTGATTTCCAGATTTTTTTTAGATTATGTCTTTCACAGTGGACATGCACCTAAGACGAAAATTTCAGAGCCCTCCATGATTTTTAAGTGGGAGAACTTGCAAAATTACAGGGTGTTCAAATACTTATTTGCCTCACTGTATTTGTTTAAAATCTATGGCAGTGAGTAGGTAATTAATAAAAAGGTCTATCTCGTTTTTGGCAACAGGAAATCGGAACTTGGCCTTACTCTTTGAGGATTCACCCTTTCTGATTATTTGTGATATTACTTGAGCCGTGTATAACAAAACTGAAAATGATTGTTTATCAACTATTTTGAGCACAGTAGAACATCTTAATTAATCCATAATTTTCAGCCTCTGTTGGATGCAGAGAGATGGTTTTCTGCTGGTACATACATTCATCACACTGTAGTGTCACAATACTTAGGAGTGAACCCCCCTTCAATACTCTGAACTGCTGCTTCTTCACTTCCTCAGATTACTGGTGGACACAGCTTTATATCTAGGTACACTGAAACTATCTAGTTACACAGAAACTAACCCACCTTTTGTTTACAATACAAAACGTCTTCACTTCTACAACTTTTTGTCCACCTGACAGATTGGAACTGGATCTGGAAGAGTGGCAGAGTTTGTGGAACTCATAACATTAGACACAGACACTTTAGTGAAAACTCTACAAAGTTTATTAGACCCAAAGCAGCCATATAAATCCAACATGCTTAAACTATCACAGCTGTTTCATGACAAACCCATCAAACCTTTGGACAGTGCAGTCTTCTGGACAGAGTTCGTCATGAGACACAAGGGGGCGCCATACCTGCGCTCAGAGTCGTACAAACTGCCCTGGTACACATATCACTCTCTGGATGTCATAGCAACAGTCCTAGCTGCTAACTCTCTATAGAGACTCAAAGTGAGTCGTTCAGCTGCACACAGGAAATAGCTAACGGCAGATGCGCTCACGACTTTAGGTTGCGGTGTGCGGGGTCTTCGCTGTCATATCCCACTACAGCTCTCAGGGGTTTGTAAGATCTAAAGTCTTACGATTCGCCTCATGTCTGTAATTTGCACCTTTTGTTGCACAATTAAAAATCATTTAGGACTGAAAAATCCTGTAGCATGTGACGGACTTACGCTGAGTAAAAGCTTTGATTCCTCTTTCCACTTTGAGTAAATACACAGGTGACAAAGCTTTATGTCGACAATATGAAACGATTTGAACATTTGTGTTTCTTGCAGCTCCTTCAGATATGATTTATTATATCTAATTTGTTTCTGTTCTTTGAAAATCCCAGATTTTGTGCAGTATTTAATGTTTTGTGCTTCCAATTACATTAACTTCAAATTCAATCGGATGTTAAAGAAGAGGCCAACTGTTGAGGCTTCAGTTACTCTTACTGGAGTAGTACTTTTCCCAAATACTTTTTAACTAACTTGAGTACATTTTTGAACCACTACTTACTACTTCAACTAATATTATTTTGGCTACTGTACCTACCTCTGACTATCTTGCCTCGGCTGCAGCTGCTCTCTCAGTTCTTTAGGGTGAAGTCAACAGCCCATAGCAGCACAGTGCAGGGTAGTTTTTGGCCGTTCATTGTGGTTAGGGCATTAGAATTCAGTGAGATGTGACACAATCTTAATATCTAAATGTCACGGTTTGAAACAGGACCCAAATGCAGAGCACAGAAAGGCAGTCAAAATGATTTATTTATAGTTAATTAAGCTGCTGGGGTGACTAGGAAGGCCGGCTGGCGAGCAGGACTGGCAGGTAGGATCTGAACAGAGGAAAAAACACTTTCAAGCTAGAATCCAAAAAAATTCAAAAGATCCAAATGACAATCTACTAGTAGTGCTGATCAAACAGACTGGTGAGGAGTGGCTGTGAAGCTGCTCTTCTTATACTCGGGGTAGATGGACACCAGATCTGAAGTTAGTGCACGCTTCGTTCATGGCCGATCTCCACGGAAACGCATGGCACATTTGCTGGCCGCATTCATGTCGGTGCTTGAAATAGGACAGGCCTTGTCGTGGTGAAGTGACGCAAGTGCCCTTCAAATGCAGCCGTTGAACTGGGACATGCTGTGTGACACTAAAGGTTATTGGTTTTCCGTGGCATTATAATACTTTAAACTTTTCGTAGTTTAAAATTATGCAGGAGAGGAGGAATTTCATACAATTTACTGGTTAAGAAAATGCAGATCTTTTGACCATGAGATTAGAATGGAAAATGAATGGACCCTTTCCCAACTAAAAATAAAACATTTTCACATTTGTGGATTTTATGCTGGGATGTTTCTTTCAAAAGCATCTCCCATTGCCTTGTGGAGCTCAACAGTCCCACCCACTTCAATGTCTCAATTTCCAATAATTGTTTTAAGAGACATTGCAGAGGGTAACCAGCTACGTGGTTCATAATATAGACTCTCTTGAAAAAAAAAAAAAACATTGAAAGCTATTTAGTTAATTATTTAAAATCTGTTTAAGAAACTTCATGGACTGCAAAGTTATTACATCATTTCACTAAATCTTGTGCATAAATTTGCTTTTTGTACTGTGTGTGGGGGCAGCCCTATATTTGAAATGATCTCATCAAATTCAAAACTACCATAAACCCAACCCTGTCTCTGCAGTGAAAGGATCCTGTGGCGTCATCTCAAACCACAAAAACAGTCAGGTTCAAGGATGCGTACAGGAAGTCTGCACACATAGATTCTCAAGTTGATGCTGCGCAAAATGGAACTTAACAAAATTTCAAACAAAACCTTCTGCTTTTTATCAGACATAACTTTCTCCGATAGATTCCTTCCTCCTGTCTACATCCTCGTCTTCATCATCGGCTTGGCTGCGAACATATGGGGACTCACGTTTTTACTGCAAAACTGGAAGAAATTTGGACACATCAACATTTTTGTCTTCAACATGGGACTTGCTGATATTTTGTACTTGCTAACTCTTCCATTCTTGGTCGTGTACCATTTTAAGGAGAGAGAGTGGATTTTTGGAGACACTTTTTGCAAAATTACGCGGTTTTGTTTTAATATAAATCTTTATGGTAGCATTGGATTTCTCACGTGTATCAGTGTGTACAGGTACTTGTCAATAGTCCATCCGATGAAGGCTTGGGGCAGGCTCATTCCATCTCACGCTGTAGTTATCTCAATTATAGTTTGGTTCTATGTGGGTGCGCAAACTCTTCCAGATATGTTTTTTGCTAAAACGAATACAAATAAAAAAGGCAAATGTTATGACACCACTTCCACTGCTTTCGTAGAGGATTATCTGAAATACAGTTTGGCTTGGACTTTGACTGGGTTCTGCTTGCCGTTCCTGGTCACGGTGGGATGTTATTCTCATGTGATAGTGAGGCTGCGTGGCTCCAGCTTCACAGATACAGGTGAGTACAAACAGATATTTTTTTTATACAATACCAGTGTTATTTTAAAGGCACTGAACCTGGTCTTGAAGCGTGAAAAGCAGAACTAGTTCGTTTAAATGGTTTGCAGCAGTCCAAAGCTATTCCTCACTTACGTTATGCTCAAAATTATTCTCCTCATAAGCACTTTTCCCAACTCTCAGAGACTAAAGCAGAGTTTTGCCATGGCGGTAAAGCTAACAACAACCAGAATGCTACTGCAAACTTCCTGAATATCGGACAATAATGCACTTAATGATCACACGCAGATGGTAGACAGCAGACGTATTTTGACCTCAACAGCTGCTTATACAATACATTTGTACAGGGGAAATTTTGCTTAAATAGATGTGAAGAAATCGGGTACAGAACCTTTTAAGTTCAAGTAAGGTGCTTACATTATTGTCCTGTGTGTATTGGTAATTGATCCTCTGCATCCTTCAGTGCCCCTGGTGTTAAACCTGTCAAGAGCAAGGACTCATCTCCAGATCTGGAGCTAGTCTTGGTCAGAATTATATTAGCTGAAGGATTTTACCTGTTGTGCATGTTTTGTGTTGTAAGTAAATGTATCCCAGTAGTAAATACACCTGAGTAATTGTACCTGATGCTCCCCCTCTGTCACAGACCGTGTGCTGAAGAGGAGGAGTCTGCGGCTGCTGTTGGTTCTGATCCTGCTCTTCTCTGTGTGTTACATTCCCTATCACGTCCTCAGGAACCTCAACCTGTACTCCAGAGTCCTGTCCAAGAGGCAGTGCTACGGCTGGTTCAACCCCGTCTACGTGGCTCAGCAGGTGGGCCGCGGCCTGGTGTGCCTGAACTCTGCCCTGAACCCCCTGGTGTACCTCCATGCGAGTGAGGAGCTGTCCTCTAGTCTCCGGATGCTCCGCAGATCAGCTGGACTCCTGTGTCTGCATCCAAGTGACAATCATGTTAATAGTACACATGAGGTTTGTTTGCCCGACCAGCCAGTCGCTTCTACGTTCTGTTAGAACAAGACTCTGGAATCGACAAACCTCCAACAAACCTAAATTGTAACAGTCTAACCACAGCCAATAATTTGTTTCATGTGTTTCTCAAATGCAGAAGACATCTCTTGAAAACTCTTGCATCGTTCCAAACAAAATATATCATTTCTTTTACCTGAAATAAATAAGAGTTTTCTCAGTCCTCTGTGTTTTTTTTTTTATTTTTTACGTGTAAGCCACCATATCTGTTTTTACCTGCACAAAGCATGCGTCTCTCTGATTGGTTAATCCACATGTAAGTCAAACCCTTTGACATTGAGGAGACAGGATATGGTTCCAGACCCACTCATCTTTGTAAAGTTTTGTCAAAGCGAGTTGTTCTGGCTGGACAAGTAACATTAACATTATAATCTATTGATTAGGCTGAGAGTAGTTTGAAAAGAAACAAACCTATATGCTTTTTTTCTAAACACTGTTCGTTTGTTCAACATTATGTGATGACTCAGAAATGTGGATTGTCGATAAATAAAATCACAAACTAAAGTTAAATCTGTTTTTTGTGTTTATTACATTGATCTGAGAGAGTTAGCTGTTAACAGACTACAACATCTGCACATTAGTTGGAGCACATCAAGTTTTCGCTGTTTAATTAATTCAATTCAATTCATTTATTTTTGTAACGCCCAAAATCACAACAACAGCTGTCTCGAAGGGCGTTCATGTTTTGGTTGATGGGGGAAACCGGAGTACCCGGAGGAAACCCATCCAGACACGGGGAGAAACATGAAAAACTCCACACAGAAAGGCCTGGGCGACCCGGGGATCCAACCAAACCCTCTTGCTGTGAGACATGAGTGTTGCCACTCAGCCACCGTGCTGCCTACACACAAAAACAAAACAACAGGAAAAATCAGACAAGACAAGAAAAATCGGCCAGGCGAGGAGGAGGAAGACCAGACGAGGAGGAGGAGAGCCGGGCGAGGAGGAGGGCCAGGCGGGGAGGAGGAGAGGGTCCAGCTGTCATCGGGGCATCTGAAAGAGTTACACTCCACAGGGGGAGTGGGACAGGGGACAACATGTGAATAGCATTGCTGATGAGAAAATAGGACAAAGCAGAGGATAGTGCTCAGGTTGCCATACTTCCCCCAGCTAGTTATCTCCTACTGCAGCTTATCTTATCCCGGGTTTTAATGTCCCTAACTCCCTCACTATGTAACCTGGTCTATACCGAAGAGGAAGGTTTTAAGCCTGGTCTTAAATACAGAGACTGTGGGGGCCTGTTTAACATCAGCAGGGAGTTGATTCCATAGTACAGGAGCTTGGTAACTGAATGCTCTCCCTCCCACTGTACTTTTGGACACTCTAGGAACCACTAATAGTCCTGCATTCTGAGAGCGGAGTGCTCTGTTTGGCTGGTACGGGACAATAGCATCTTACAGATAGGATGGGGCCATACCGTTTAGGGCAGGGGTCGGCAACTTCGCTTGGCTTCGGGCCAATTTTTTTCAGCGCCCACAGGTGGCGGGCCAGATGGTAAAGGTATTGGCTTACATATATTTATAAATACATAAATATGAATTACATGCATTTTAACTCACCTAAAACAGCCAATTAAAAAATCCTCGGGCAAAAGCTTTTGCTCCTTTTATTGTGGTTTTGGTAAGAATTATGCCTTTGTTGAACATGGTAATATGGATACTAAAGGCGCACAGTATCGGGTAGAGCTATGAAAAACTTTTCACTTTAAGTTTTTACCTCATTTATTCAGGTCTTTGTCTCATGATATTAATTAAAACTAATACTTTTGTGGTTAAAATGTGTGGATTTAAACAAGGATAAAATCTTTCTAAGACGGTTACTTGAACCAGGAAGCTGCGTAATTATTGCTTATCGTCAAATCTCTCCATCAAAATTCTTTTCTCACGCTGTCTTCTTGTGACCATCGCTGCGATTTAGCTCTGCCTCGAAGGTTAAACTACGACAGGCTTTTAGTCGTGCGTAATACCGCACTAACGGCTTCCTTACTCCGCATTTGGTGCCGTAATGACCTGCACCTTTACGCACGACTGTGGGAGAGCTGTAGGACTTGGATGATGCCAAGTGCAGCAAGGATCGTGATAAAATCACAACGTAAATGAAAAATGTTTAAAATTGACATGGCTAAGTGGATTTATGTTGTGTCAAACATGAGCAAAGGTCGGGAACAATAAAACCTGACATGCGGACAAAAAGCAAGTCCCCACCCCGGTTAAAAGAAATCTTCAAACTGAGTATTTTGACAGTTTTGTGATCAAGTGATTTATTTTAATAAAATAGGGAATTTTGAATAACTAACCACAGAAGTGCAAGAAGGCTATAGCGTAACGGGTACACATTCCTTGAGCTGCGCGCAGTCTGCACGCTTGCCTCACCAGATGTCCAAAAACAGTTAGCCACGATTTTGACTGGTGAAGGTGTATGTACACACCAGTTCATTGTTTGCTTTTAATGTTGTGTTACATGCACATCATGGGCAGAGGAATGCCCGTAGCAGTGCCCACATAACTTGGTATTTGTCGTAACGGTGGGTGTAGCGGACCAAAGGATGCAGACTCGGGGAATATTTACGGTATTTATTAAAGAAATGACAAATGGTGCAGTTGGAGGGTTGATCCGGCAGTGAGCAGGAGGTGAGGCACGGGCCAGGATCCAGGAGCGGAACGTGGAGCGCAGCGGAGATGACGATGCGGGCAGCACCAGGGCAGGACGCAGAGTGCTAACCAGGGTCCGGGGTCGCGGAATGCAGAGATAAAACAGACAGTACCAGGGCTGGGAAGCAGGGTGGAAGCAGGGTCGGAGCTGAGCCGGGAGCGCTGGAGCTGAGACGGTCCAGCAAGCTGGGTGGAGACGCACATACGATCCGGCACCGAACGGGATGAGGCTGAAACGAAGATGAACCGGCACTGAACAGGGTGTAGAAACGCAGATGATCTCGCCCTGAGTGTCTGGTCCTGGCTCCTCTTATACACAGCAGGTGGTGGTGATCGCGCTGATGAGCTGCAGGTGCGCGCAGGAGGAGCCAGGAGCTCAGCCCAGCTCGGCAGGTGAGGGAGGGAAGGAGCAGGACAGGAGGAATAACGTGGAGCAGACGGAGCGGATCATGACAGTATTAAAGAATCAATGCCGGAAGAAAGTCCAAAATCCTCTGGCGGGCCAAAAAAAATTGGCAAAGGGCCAACATTTTCCCGCGGGCCGGACGTTGCCGACCACTGGTTTAGGGCTTTGTATGTCAGGAGGAGGACTTTGAATTTGATTCTAAGCTCGACAGGAAGCCAGTGCAGATATTTTAGTACAGGACTGATGTGGTCTCTTCTTTTAGTTCCTGTTAGGACTCTGGCCGCTGCATTTTGGACCAACTGGAGGCTCCTTATAGTACTTTTGGGGCAGGCGGCGAGCAGAGAATTACAGTAATCAAGTCTGGAAGTAACAAATGCATGGATGAGTTTTTCAGCATCGTTTTTAGGTAAAATATTTCTAATTTTAGTTATATTTCGCAGGTGAAAGTATGCGGTTTTACAAGCTAGGTTTATATGGGCTGTGAATGAGAGATTTTGATCAAATAGGACTCCAACATTTTTTACAGTAGGGCTAGAAGCTATACTCACATTGTCGAGTGAGATTATCTGGTCCGACAGAGAATCTCTTTGACCTTTGGGACCAACAACAATGACCTCTGTTTTTTCAGGATTTAAGAGCAGGTAATTCAAGGTCATCCAGGTTTTGATGTCCTTCACACAGGCACTGAGTTTATCTATTTGATCAGTCTGATTTGGCTTCATTGATAAGTACAGCTGAGTGTCATCAGCATGGCAGTGAAAATTAATGCCATGTTTTCTGATAATGTTTCCCAATGGCAACATATACAGAGTAAATAGGATTGGACCAAGCACAGATCCTTGTGGAACACCACAGGCTACTTTAGAACAGGGAGAGGTGCTCTGGTTTATACTAACAAACTGGTACCTATCTGATAGATAGGATTTAAACCATTTGAGGGCGGTCCCTCTGATTCCAATGTCACATTCTAACCTCTGCAGTAGAATGTTGTGATCAATGGTGTCAAACGCTGCACTGAGGTCCAGTAGGACCAGGACTGAAGCCAGCCCGTTATCAGCAGCTAGTAGTAAGTCATTTGTTACTTTAAGCAGTGCAGTCTCTGTGCTGTGGTAAGCTCTGAATCCAGATTGAAATTTTTCAAATATATTATTGTCCTGCAGGTGGCGGCAGAACTGTTTCACCACCACTCGTTCTAGAATTTTGGAGAGGAAGGGAAGATTAGAGATAGGTCTATAGTTGGCTAGTTCATCAGGATTTAGGTTAGGTTTTTTCAAAAGGGGTTTAATCACAGCATACTTAAAGGACTGAGGAATGTAGCCATTTTCTAACGGCATATTTATTATGTTATGGATGGAATCTATTATTAGGGGGAGGGCTTCTTTGAGGAGTCTGATTGGAATAGGGTCGAGCATACAGGTTGATGGTTTTGACGACATGATGGCTGAGGTAATCTCCACCTCATCAACAGGAGTAAATTTATCTAATATTATTAGAGGATCCATGTGGGATATTGGCATTACAGACTGGATTAGCTCAGAGCTGATTTTTGGAGTAGCTTTGTTGATTTTGTCTCTAATGGTTGTAATTTTGTAATCGAAGAAGTGAAGAAAGTCATCACAACTAATGTTCGAGGGGATAAGAGACTCATTAGCAGTGTGGGAGTTTGTCAGCCTGGCTACAGTGCTGAACAGAAATCTGGTGTTATTTTTGTTTACTTCTATTAGATTTGAATAGTATCTAGTTCGAGCTTTCCGCAGAGCGGCCTTATAAGTGAGCAGGCAGAGCTTCCATGCCTTCAGAGACTGCTCAGAGCACGAGCGGCGCCAAAGCTTCTCTATGCGTCTTACATGTTGTTTGAGTGTCCTGAGCTGTAGCGTGTACCATGGAGCCGGAGGTCTTGGTTTAATGCTTTTCTGTTTTAGTGGAGCTACAACATCGAGAGCAGATTTTAAGGTGAGCATTGTTCTGTCAACCAATTGATCAGTGACAATTGGATTAAAATTATTATCATTGTCACATGACACATCTTTCAGTAATGGCTCAATAATTTCTTTAAACTCTGTAATCGATTTATCTGATAATGTTCTATTCATTATACTTTTTTTCTGTGGGGCTGGATAGTCTTTTAATATAAATTGAAAGGTAATTAAGAAATGGTCAGAGAGTATAGGGTTTTGAGGAAGGACAATTAGATCATTAATCTCAATACCGTAGGTTAGAACGAGATCTAGAGTGTGATTGTGACAGTGAGTCGGCTTATTCACACTCTGGGTGAAACCGATCCCATCCAGGAGTGCGCCAAAAGCATTACTGAGGCAATCACTGCCGTTATCAACATGTATGTTGAAATCTCCAACTATAACAATCCTTTCCCAATTCAAGACTAAACTTGAAATGAAATCAGAAAACTCTGTCAGGAAGTCGGCATATGGACCAGGAGGTCGATAAATTATTATAAATATAACAGCTTTTTGGTTTTTCCAATTGGGGCACGTAATGGAGAGTGCGAGGCTTTCAAAGGTGAGGTAAGTATAGTTAGGTTTGGGGCTGAGAATTAGACTGGAATGAGAGATGACGGCCACACCACCACCTGGACTTGTGCTCCGGGCACTCTGAAAGTTCATGTGACTTGATGGTGTAGATTCGTTTAGTCTAACATAGTCATTTTCCCGAAGCCATGTTTCAGTTAGGGCTAACAGATCAATATTAAGGTCGCCAATTAGTTCATTTATTAAAAGAGATTTGGAGGAAAGAGACCTGATGTTTAGCAGTCCACATTTTACACACTTATCATTTTGTTTATTTGCGGCACATTTATTTATTTTTATTAAGTTATGAGATCTGACAGCTTCCTTGTCAGAGTTTAGAAGTGTTTTTTTGTGTGCTTTTTGTATGTGGGGCACGTGGGGCACACACGTGCATTTAACATAATTGAAATATCAGTAAATGTTATAAGTGCAGCTATTTATATTAAAGTATATTTTTCACAAACATCTCCACGGACCCTTTGTGATGATATAAGGTGAAAAGTAAACGAGATATCCACATATTGCAGAGTTAAGGCAATCTATACTCTTTATTTACTCTTTAAAATCACACCCGTGCCAGGTAAGGGCTACTCATGTTTAATCTGGTCAGTTTTATGATAACTCATTGTCTACGATTTCATTTAAAGAGCTTGAAAGAGTCTGAAATGTGGTAATTATCTCTCTGTCAACAGCTCAAGCTAAGGTAAGTGGCTAATGCTAGCAACTTTACACAGCAACAGTTATTTAGGAGTTTTATTCATAATCAGGATCAACAGTGCGATAAACCAGCACTTCTATCTGCTTCATTCAATTGTGTTGTGTCCAGTTTAAGATCTGTTACCACGCTGTCTAGTGACCACAGAAGCCCACTACTACTTTCAAGGTGCATTGTGGGAAATTTTGAGTACACTTTTCTCACCAACAGGAAATTCTGACACCACTAAAAATGTCATGAGCTCTAAATAGTACCCTAAGTATCGAACATAGACTGTATAAAGAAGTAGACTAACATTTATAGGTTATAGGAGCTAATTTGAAGCCGAGATCCATATTTGGTATTCCGACTGTGAGTATCTTAGCAACCAAAAAGCCAATCCAAGGCAGCTAATTTGTCTCTTATTAATGTTCATACCTTGAGTGACAGACAGATTAGTGAAATAAAAGTCAGGATCATGAAGAGCGAGTTAAAACGAACATTTTAAGACCAAAATGACAAGTCTGATAGCCGCGGTTACAAAGAGAGAGATGACAGTTTTCTAATGTAAAGTGAATTGGAGCAAGAGTCGATGGAGCCAGAAGTGCGCCCATGTTCACTTCCTATTTGGACCGTGGCGGCTAGCAGGTTAGCTATGTCCATTTATGTATACAGTCTATGGTAGGGAATAGTGTGGACATTCAGACAAAGCCCAGAATGACTAAACTAGAAAAGACTAGGAAAGATTTTTAGTGGAATCTTAAATCTAATGTTGTTAACTATATTTACAGAATGAGTAATCCAACTTAACATATACACAAGCTCTGGTATCTTCAGTTCACATGGTCTGGATGGAATACTGATAACAGATGGAAAGTCTTTGATGCAGAAAAAAACAGTTCCTCTTACTGATACCAAAGAACATTTAAATAGAAAGAGGAAATGTTGAGCTAAATCAATCAAAACAGGATACACTGACCACGCACCTGAGATATGTGTCAAACAGTGAAGAGTTGCAATAAAACACTCGCCTGGCAAATCCAGTCTGTATTTTTTACAGAGATTCATATCAGTCTGGTCTCCACATCCTCTGTTGCATCTCAAGCCTGGTCAAACGTGATCGTCCAATCAGATCTATTTTTTTTTTCAGTGACACGTGAAACAAAGGAGCTCATTGGCCACCTCATCCATTGACTCTGCAGAATTACGTGATGTTTTAAAGCCTCCTATGATATTTTTCCCCCTTTATTATTTCCAATACAGACGGATCATGCATGTCCCCGATTGGCTAATCCACCTGTCAGTCACGTCCCTTTGAAAACAGAGAGATTCACCAGTGACCAGACTCACATGTGTGTAAAGTAATGAAGAAGTGTGTGCTCTGAATCCGAGGCAAATAAAACACAACATTCAAAAGCAAGATATTGAGACAACGCAATGAGTTAGCTACAGAAAGTGTATTTTTATATGTTATACCGACAATGTACAAAACTTTGGACTGAAAACTGTAACTTCAGCAAAAACACAATGGAAAGATTTGGGATTTTACATGTAGCACATCTTATTATTAAAAAATACTTCATACAAAATATAAAAGTCAAACAACATGAAAAGATCTCTTAATACATATATAAATACAATAGTTAATTAATAAATTCTCTTTGAAGCTATTTACAGAACGATAAAAAGTGCAAAGTCACATGCTACATACAAAATTTAAAGAGGGGGTATTTTAATATTATGGGGTATTAACTGTAACACATATTTACATCACCATTTTACGTTTTATTGTGCTATGTATAAAATGCTTTAATTTTTGACGCTCTAAGTCTCCCCTCCCTTTGCTCTCTGTGCTAAATTACTCCCCCTAATGAAGCTATTGCACATTATATCAGGTTTGTGAAGTTGTAGTGTACAGTTTTGTATTATATTGTGTTATATTTTTGTATATTTATGAAGAATTGTCATATGGGAGCGTGAGTGATGTAAGCTTTTGGGCGGAGCGCTGCACAAAATGTTACAGTTAACCATAAGGAGGGTTTGAATAGGACCCAGGAGAGATTGCTCAATTAATGAAACACGCATGGATGACATTTAAAACCTCTTTTGAGAACAACATGACATGGTAGAAACTCGATTTTGCTTTATACCCCTTCTTTAAACTATTAAAACATCTGTACATAATTTACAATATTCAACATTTTATTTCTATGAATCAATGCTTGAATCTTTGGCTGTGAATGTCATGGTGCATCATTTGTAATGAGATGGAAATACTGAACAAAGTGCAGCGTCAATGTTTTGAAGATTGTCAGCAGATATTTTGTTGCAATATGTGCTGTGGACTCTGAAACCACACACAAAACAGGTTTTGATGCTGTGTGGAGGCATTGCATTGACCTGCATTCATTTTCCGGCAGTTGATTCAAATCGTGTGCTAGTGCCTACTCAAAAGGCTCTGTACCAGATTTTTATGGTATTAAAAAAACATTTTAAAACAGAACTATTTCATTTTAAAGGTTTAAGTGGTCCAAAGTTATTCCTTATTTACCTAATGCATTCTGAGCATCCTAATTATTCACAGTGATGAGATTATAAGGACAGGCCAGAGTTTTCCCATCATAGTAATGTTAATGACAACCAGTATGCTAACTGCACACTTCCTGATTATGGGACAGTAAAATATAAGAGTGCTGATTGTGCTATATCTGTACTGGGGCAAATTTTGCTCAACTACACAGAAAAAAAAATATATTGTAGCCTAAAGCAACTGATCTGATATTAAAGGATTAAAGGAGATCTGAACTTCGGTCTCTGCAAAGCAAAGGTACAATGTTTGCACAATGTAATGAATAACACTTACAATTCAGGGCCTTATTTTGAAAACAGGAAAATAGAGTAGGACTTAAAAACAAAACAAAAATTCCCCTTGCTTCAGCACAGATTGTATAAGCAGCTCTTGTGGTCAAAATGAGCCTACTGTGCATTGTCTGCATCTAACTAACAAGTGTTTTATCAGAATCAGGAAGTGCGCTCTTGCTAGCGTTGCTGTAATGCCCAAACTCACCTCTGGTCTCTGAAAGTTGTGAAAAAGCACTTAAACTCATCATAGTGAATAATTAGGATGTGCTGGGTGCATAAGGTAAGGGAAGAATAACTTTTGACCACTGCAACTGTTTAAAATGAGCTAGTTCTGTTTTCACATTATTAAACTGGTCAAAATAAGGTACAGCGCCTTCAAAGTGAGGCTACTATATAAATGTATCTTTGTGCTTACACATGGGCTAGTGCAGAGCAGGTTTTCCTCCATGTTTGTAAAGGTGTTTCTGGTTCTTTAGGGCCTCCTCAAGGTCTGTACCCCCACAGAGCAGGGTTTTTGTGCGGCGCGTAGGGGCAGTGGTGGTGGCACACACAGGAGTGGATGAACATCACGGCTCTGTGCTGCAGTCTGCCTCCTGGACACATGAGGGCGACCTGAGCTGTGGAGGTGTGGTGAGGCGTGCAGCAGCGGGTGTCGGAGCAGAGGCCACAGTATCGGAGGTTGAAGGTCCTGGTGCTAAAACAGCCCTCATGGAACAGCCGGATACGCCCCGGGGGCAGGACAGTGGGCTGGCACACGCCCCTATCACCCCTCTGCAGCTGGGAAAAGAGTGAAGCACATACATGGATCAAATTGCGGCGTTTCAGATGACATCACAACATTCTACAGGCCAATCATATTTAATACAGATGGGAGCTGCTAAAATAAATATTGTTAAAATGCGGATTTTTGTTGTAATGCAGTGGGTTCTAGGGTCTGGTCACTAAAAGAAATGATCAGGTTCAACGCTTGTTAGCTATGTCCATTTATATATACAGTCTATGGGTAAATTACAGCGCTATCAACGGATCACAAATTTTAAAATCTGAAAACCACCAATATAACTTCATTATGTTATCAATACAGGCTCCTTCTCCATCTGTCTAAAACATGTCTCTGCTCACCCCAGGTCCTGGAGGTCTGAGCTTGGGCTGGTAGAGGGCGCTGCAGGGCCGCACTTTGCACAGCCTGGTCTCTAGTTGCAGGCGACAGCTCGGATTCTGATTGGACACTCGAGTGGATACCCCCGAACCGCAGCTCCGGGAACAGGCGCTCCACTGGGTACTCTGCTCCACACAGCGAGGGGGGAGAGAGGGCCGGTGAGGGGGTTTGTGAGGGGGGACAGGGGGCTGATGAGGGGGTTTGTGAGGGGGGAGAGGGAGGCGAGGTGGGGGAGCAGGAGGGCCCAGTCTGTTCCGAGGGGGAGTCCTGGGTAAAGACGGCCACAATCCTCCAGACCCCTGAGCTGGAAGACAAAGAGGTGGTTAAAATGTGTAGCCTGTCATGATAACACATTTTGAAGCACGATATATTGTTAAAGAAAATATAGACGATTAATGATAATACTGTTAATGAACATGAGCTGCAATGAATAAAAGGAAAAAAAGTCCCTATGGTAAATACTGACCCCATCTAACATATACTGAACGATAAGTCAGTATGGTAATTATCGTGACAGGCCTAAGTGAAGCCCGGGCTGCAGGGAACAGAGGAGGGACACTTTTGTCCCGAGGGCTGTTACTCCCCTCACCTCACATAGGATCGGCTGACCCTAACTGAACAGTCCTCCCTTTTTTTTTGGCACTTTTAGTACAAACTAGGTACATTTGCAGCTTTCTGGAAATAAAAAATCTTTATTAAAGTTTGTGCTGCCTTCAGTGACTGCTACAATTTCAAGTAGTATGTGACATCACACAGGACTGCCCTGATTACAGCCAGGTGTTTCTGATTACAAACGCCTGGCTGCAGGGGCGGAGTTTGACATGTGGATACCTGTTTGTCCAATCACACTGTTCCAGACCCTGCCCCTCCTCCCCCTCAGAGACATTGCTAGATTACTCAGATGTGCACGGTTGACATATAAAACATCTTCGGGCATGTTTGTCATCAGGGAACAACATTATAACATGGTACAAAGCCACAAAAAGCTGATTTTGCGTAATATCCGCTCTTTAACCTTAAAATATCGCAACATTATAAGCCAATAGAAAAGACTGCACCACAGCAGCAGTCTGGTCATGACTCCAGATGTTTAAAGGCCTTCCTCACATTCACTCCTTTTAGATTTAAATGAACAAACTTGACTTGAGGCGGGTGTCTGTAAGTGCCATTGTAACTGTGTGAGGCATACCTGTGGTCTAATAAACCAGAGGAGTCAGGAGCCGAAAATATGTTTTGATTTTAGGGGGATATATTTGGAATTAAACTGTTCCTTTTGGTCAGACACACCCAGTTTAACACAAGAAGAGGTCCATTAAAGGTCCAGACAACCGCGAGTGACACAGCCCAGAAACACAGAGGGATTATGGGAATCTGGAGGGAGGTAATGGGTCACATATGAAGGGGTCATCAGTGGAGCTGTGGGCCTTTAGTCAATTAGTTGATTTTTTTTCTGTATAAATAGTTGTTTTTTGCATGAACCATTCCTGCAGGTGTAGTCTTGTGAGTGAGATACATAGAGATAAGTAATAGTTTTGAGGGGTTTTGGCACGCTCCCTTTTTAGTTGACTAATCGATCGGCAGCACTTGTCTTGGAGGACAGGATGGGTCAGGACCTGTTTTTTCTCATGTATTTGAGCAAAATGTGTCTTGCCTCAGTTCAGATATATTGCATAAGCAGCTCTTGAGGTCAAAATAAGTCAGCTGTGTACTGTCTGCATCACAATTATAAAGTGTTACAGCCTATTGTTCGAGAATCAGGAATTGCGCTGTTAGCATGCTAGTTGCTGTTAGCATTACTGTGATGGGAAAACTCTGCTCTGGCTTTGGAAAGTTGAGCAAAGTGCTTATAAACGCATTGAGGTGAATAATTAGTATGCTCAGAATGCATCAGATAAGTGAGGGGTAACTTGAGGGCCCCACAATCAGTAGAATATGACGTATTTAAAGTGAAATTGGACCCTTGGTTACTTTGTACAGATGTTACTTTGGGCCCTGAGATAATAAAGTTAAGACTCCTTGATTTAAAAGTCCTATGTTACAAAAAAATGAACTCTTATGAACTTCAAGCCATGTTATAATGTTGTTACCTCATCAAAAACAGAACTGGAGTTGTGTTTTGTTTAATTCACACATGTTTGAATAATCCTTTAATATTAGTCTGTCCACATCTCCAAAGCTCAAAATGCTCTGTTCTACATTGTGAAGTCATGAAGTGGGAGTTTTCAAATTTAACAGCTCCTTTTACCTTTAGTTCAGTAGAGATTGGCAATTCCAGGGCTAAATCCAATCCAAATGATTCTAGTGAAGGTGTGTGACGTTTAAAAACACAGTGGAGCACTTCCTGTATTACCACATGACATCACAAAGTGGAACAGAGTGTTTTCCGTCTGACAGAAAAACTCATCTTAAATATGCAGGGTTTGTGTGTTAAACATGTGTGAATAAAACAAAACACAACTCCAGGCCTGTTTATGATGAGGAAACAACATTATAACAGATCAGAAAACAGCGTAATACTGGCCCTTTAAAATTAGTTTTGTTTTTCATTTTTAAGACAGTAAGAAATAGGAAAATATCTAAATGAGTTTTGTTGTTTTTGTAAGTTCTGGGACTAAATAAATGAGTCAGTAGTTACAAAATGCCCGCTCATGTTTGCGGAAGACAGACCTGAAATAGGTTGTTTACAGACTGCAGAGCCTGTGTTGCTGTAACAATTATGAGGTTATTTCAGAAGCCCTAAAAATACAGCAGGTTGGTAACTTGGGACTTTACTTTGAAAGCGATATTCATTTAAGCTGTTGTTGTAGAGCAGTGGAAACCCACACTACAAACGTACAGATTTACCTCACGCCTGCCCTTATCAGAATGTTCCATCACCACCAGGCCAAGTTACAGGTCAGATCTATGAAGTGGCAAGTCTGGTCTCAGTATGAATGCATGTATTTCAAGGTATTTTAGCCAACAGCTTCTAACTGAATAAATGCAAGACGTTTTAAGTATAAAACCGTAACGTGGGCCATTCTAGGCAAAGCGATAACATCCCCATAGAAACAAGCACGTGGAAATGAGGAAGAAAAGTTACACAGAGCAGCTTTAATATTGCGTCTGTCATGTTCCGGGTCAGTGGATTTGACCGGTCTACCAATGATCTTAACGTGGAGAGTGGGATTCGAACCATCAACCTTCAGATTAGTGGAGAAACGCTCTACCAACTGAGCCATTGACGTTATTGTCACATGAGGCTATATTAAAGTTAGTACAGTTTCATAATCTCATAATCACACCCAGGAGGAACACGTAAACTTTTAAACTTTGTGAACTGCTGACTTCTGCTACACGCAAACTCAAAATCACATTACTGTCAGATTTTGTGAGTAATAAGAATATTGAGATGATATAAACAGGAAGGTGATGTAATTTCTTTCTGATCATGGTTCCTCTGGTTAGTCTTATCAGATGTGTGGTTTGGATTTCATTTAAAGGCAGTGGTGTAAGAAGTACTACATTTTTGTAAGTAAAAGTACAGATACCGGAGCAAAAAAACAAACAAACTTAAGTTAAAAGTCTCACATGAAAAAATCTACTGCAGTAAAAGTATTAAAGTACCTGTTTAAAAATGTACTTAAAGAGTAAAAAGTAAAAGTATTTTGCACAGATTTTGAGATCTAATAAAAGTACACATTCCTCACTTTCAACACATTTCACTCTTTACCTGTGATGGCGTCTTGTATGACTGTGTTCTCCAGGCTCTCGCAGACCCACTCGGGGCAGCATTTCCCGGGCAGGCGGATGTACTGGGGGGAGGGGCAGTCTGGAGCGGGCAGATGGGTGGAGAGGGGACAGGTGTGGACGCAGGTCACACCTCCACCTGTGCAGAGACACGAGGAGTCGCAGGACGGACGAAACGCCTGCCCCTCAGCGTACGAGACGCCGTTCAGCTCGCAACCCATCTCCTCCAGACCTGAGACAGAGGAGGAAGTGTCTGTGTGAGGTACAGTTGATTGAGAAATGTGTAAAGGGGACATATGTATGAATGTTTATGAGCTTTTGGCCATGTTATAATGGTGTTCCCACATTAGTTAGCTCAAAGTCCTGTTTGGATTGATTCACATTTGAGTTATCCTTGTTGTTTTGCAAGTGAGGCTTAAAGTGTATATGCCAGGTTAGACTACTCATTTAAAACATAGTCAACTTTTTTATATATAAGATTTTACTCAAATAAATGCCAAATTTTTTCTGTTTAGTCACCATATTCTGGAAGTTGCCGTGTGCGCTGCCATTGACATTCGGGTATTATTTTGCATGTGGCTGTACTTCTAGAGGTATTTCCATAACTGTTACCTAGCAACCATAACATTTACAGACCACGGTTTAGATCTCGGTTTTCATACCTGACAGTTCAGACTGCTCACTAGCGCCTCACAGTGGTCACATGATGTCCAATCAGCTGATTTAAACAGGTTTTGGCGCTGTATTCCCACAGTGGAGGCAGAACGACAGCGCCATTTGACTTTAAACTGGGACGAGAGGGTTTTTTTTTACTCTCACACACCTCAAAAACAGTTTAAATCAGCTGAATGGACTCATCACAGCGACATCACGTGACCACTCTGAGGCGCTAGTGAGCCGTCTAAACTGTCAGGAATGAAAACAAACTAAACCTTGGTCTGAAAAAAGAATCTATTAAAATAAAAGCACGTCTTTGGCCCTATGAGGTTCATCATAAACTGGATTATAGTTATGATCAGACTAACACAAATAAAAGCCAACATTTTTATTTTGTTACATAAATGTTTAAACTGTCTCATGCCTAAATTGTCTCTTCATTTTTGAGTTTTCAGTGTTGGTGACACAGTGAGATGTGTTGAGGTTCAGAACTCACTGCTACTTCCAGTTTCCTTTTTACACTTTTCTTCTCAACTGTTTTCCCCTCACAAACTGCCACTAACCGGATGTAAGACTATGATAAATATTTACCACAGGTACTACCCACCAAACCAAGTCAGAATAAAAAAAAAAACATCTAAAATCTTCACTTTAAAGGTTCTATATTACACAAAATTTACTTACTATACACTTACTAGCTTTAACCTATGTTATAATACTGTTACCTCATCAAAAACATACCTGGAGCTGTGTTTTGTTTAATTCACACATGTTTGAGTAACACCTTATTATTAGTCTGTCTACATCTCCAAAGCTCAAAATGCTCTGTTCCACCTTGTGATGTCATGAAGTGGTAGTTTTCAAGTTAACAGCTCCTTTTACCTTTAGTTCAGTAGAGACTGGCTGAAATCATCCAAATGATTCTAGTGAAGGTGTGTGGAGTTTAAAAACACTGTGGAGCACTTCCTGTATTACCACATGATGACATCACAAGGTGGAACAGAGTGTTTTCAGTTTGAGAGAAGAACTCCGCCTAAATATGCAGGGTTTGTGTGTTAGACATGTGTGAATGAAACAAAACACAACTCCAGGTCTGTTTGTGATGAGGAAACATTATAACACAGATCAGAGTAATATGGACCTTTAAGCTTCATAACTGCACTGACCGACACACTCTCCAGGCTCCCCGGGCAGACTGGTGCTGTGGTCACACTGTAGGCCTTTGTCACATGGGTTCAGCTCCGTGCACGGCTCTCCTCTCTCACGGGCACACACCTGACAGCAGCCACACCCATCCAACACCAGAGGAACACCCGCTCGGCATTTTGGGATGTTCTTCGGGCACCGGCAGGGCGTCTGACACAGCTGGCACAGCACCTGTTCAGAGGAGCATACAGTAGATTTGTACAACCTTGATAATTTCCGCAGCATCATTTCCTGCACTCACTCTTCAATCAGTCTGCATTCAGAGCTTTTTTTCAGCTTCAGAATGATGAAAATGAGTTGCCATAGCGATTAACTATTCATAAACAAAATATTATTGGTTCTTGATGGGGAAAACAGTCTTCAAAATATCGCTTGTGGTAAAAGGTCGCATTTTTATATAGCACTTTTCCACCTTTGGGACACTCGAAGGTCTTTATATCAAGGAACCACACACACACTCACACAGACGCTGGGGACTAGGTGGGTTAAGTGTCTTGCCCAACGACACAACGGCAGCATTCATCTGTGAGAGCTGGAGTCACACTGCCAACTTATGGGTTAGTGGCTCTGACTGCTCAACCGTTAAGAGTGGGTTTCGAACCAACAACCTTCAGATCAGAGGACAAACACTTTACCATCTGAGCAATGAATAGTGTGAACGCTTCTGGGCTTTTAATGCAGGTATTCTGTTTTATAAAACTAAATGCATTTTCAAAATATTCTTCCCAACAATGAAAATTCTAAAGTCTAACACTAATAGTAAAAGTTAGAGTTGAAGTGAAACAGTGTCTAATACGATAGATAGTGTATGTTACAGGCAAAACTGATTCATTTCTGTCCTCTGAATGTGATTTTTTTAGTATTGATACCCACTCAAATGAGTATCTAGTTTCGATACTAGTTTTAGTATTGATTAGTATCTGATTTTCAGTACTTTTGCCCTAGTCTCCTTAAGTCAAAGTTTTATGGACAGGTTGTATTGTTGGATTTTGGCAAGACCCGCTCTTCAAATATAAAGTACACAAACAACCCTTCATCGTAGGCCCTATTTATTTCTGTATTATCTTGTTATATTATGTAGTTTGTATAAAAGTATTGAGAGGAGGGACTCACCTGTGCAGTGATGCAGAGCAGGAGGACAGCGCTCTGGAGCCAGTCTCTATTCATCATTATGTCTGTGTAAGCTCCACTGTCCAGTCTGGGCTTATATAGTCCCCTGTTAGTTCCTGCTCCCTCCTGTCCACTCGTCCTCTGCTCCCTCTCTTCCTCTCCCCTCTCTCTCTCTCTCTCTGTTCCTCTCCCTCCCTCTCTTTCTCTCTCTCTCTTTCTCTCTCTCTCTCAGATTTATAAAGTCTTCTGTGATGATGTCATGACTCGTGTAAACATCCACAGCAGCATCACACATGGTCCACATTCCTCTGACTGCACTTCCAGACACAGACACACCCACCTCCACTTACAATACTCCACCCACTGTAGTCCTCTACTGCACCTCCTCCATCCACCTCCACCTCCTCCACCCACTGTAGCTCCTCTACTGAGCCTCCTCCACCCATCTCCATCTCCTCCACCCACTGTATCTCCTCTACTGCACCTCCTCCACCTTCTCCACCCACTGTATCTCCTCTACTGCAGCTCCTCCACCCACTGTGCCTCATCTACTGTGCCTCCTCGACCCACCTCTCCCACCTACTGTACCTCCTCTACCACCCCCACCTCCACCTACTGTATCTCCTCTACCACACCTCCTCCACCTCCTCCACACACTGTACCTCATCTACTGCACCTCCTCCACCCACCTCCACCTCCTCCACCAATTGTACCTCCGCTATCGCACTGCCTCCACCCACCTCCACCCACTGTCCCTCCTCTACTGCACCTCCAACACCCACATGACCCACTGTACTTCCTCTACTGCACCTCCTCCACCCACTGTACCTCCTCTACTACACCTCCACCACCCACCTCACTCCTCTACTGTATCCCCCACCTCCTGCACCTCGTCTACCCCACTCCACCCAATGCAACACCTCTACAAACTCCCCCTCTTGTCCCCTCCCCTATCCACTCCCACCTCTTCCACATCCTTCCACTGCACTAACACTCCTCCACCTCCCCTGTCCACTACACTCCTCCACCCTCTAGTTTAAACTGCTGAGTATGTCACACATTGACTCACATTGAAGTTTCAACACAAACAAACAATTTTTTCGCTGCTTGGCAGCAATAGTTCCTTAATGGAACTCACATTCATAACACATGTTTTATAGACAGCAGCTCAGTGTCCACTGATCCCAAGGTTGCCGATTCAAAATCTGCTCTTGACATAAACACCATTGGTTGAGCGGTCAGATCTACTGACCCACAGGTTGCCAGTGCGATTTCTGCTCTCACAGATGAATGCTGTTGTTGTATCCTTGGGCAATACACTTAACCCCCTGTATGAATGTGTGTATTTGTGTGTTTTAATGGGTGAGCACCATTTTACTATTTACTGTGGTTTGGAAATCTTACCTATGACCCAAACATACCTGGTTTTGGAATCACGATACATATATTAATAATGGATTAAAATGCATTGGATATGTATAATAAAAAAAGCTTTACAGATCTATACTCAATCACTCCACGACTGACTATTGTCACCACAGCTGCCTATAGGGCAGACTGAGGGAAGCATGGGTGCAAATCTGCGCCATCTGCCTCTCTGAACACCACCTAAGGATACAACAATGGAGCTCAACAGTGATGGCCTAATCCTCAGTTTTGGAAGTAAATTTCTCATTCATTTTTCCCATCGACTTTCCAAAAAAAAAAAAAATTATATTAAAAATGTCAAAAGCATGATCAGGCATAACCAGTTGATGATCATTTTATTTAAAATGTTCCTGAAACTTTATGAGCTGTGCAGTTATTAAAAAATTCCACTGAATCATGTGTTTTAAATGTGCCCTTTGGACTTAAAAACACTGCATTCTGGACATAAGTTAACATGTAGCTGGTTAGAGATGCTTCTGAACTTTTAATATTAGAATTTTTTGAAAAGTCTATAGGAAAAATAAATGGAAAATTGACTTTAGGAACCGGAGTGTGCGGTCACTGTAGAGCTCAACACTATGCACTGCGTCAATGTAAAAGTTCACTATTGTTTTGAGGTTTGCCATTACTGCAGCCGCACTGACAATTGATCACATAAGGTCATGTATACTTTATATGTCTTTATAAATATTTCAGACTGAAACAGACAAAGATGACATCAAACTGACTCAAACACATACAGGACATGTGCTCCCTCCAGAGCAGGGAGCACATACAGGACATGTGCTCCCTGCTCTGGAGGTAAAAGCAGTGGCCCTTCTCTGCGGGTGGGCACAAAACCTGCTTATAAACAGACTCAGATGGAGAGGAAAGTATGCCCTCTGGTCAGGTGGGCCAAAGGTATGGACCACAAACAAGATCTGAGTCCAGATTTTCTCCCAGAACTGGAAACGTCTCCTCCAAGAATGACCCAGACCGGAAAGACGGAGCAGGAGAGGTATTTCAGTGTAACACACTCAAGTTTAGGAACAAAGAATCGTGTTTTCAGTGTCGTTGGCTAATACGGGAACGGCAGCGGTAAAGTCTATGGTGATGTCGTTTTGGAGACTGTCTGACCCCAAGAACCAACTAACTCCAGTCATACAAGGACTAAAACAGAACTAAAATAGGATTAAACCAGGGCTAAATCAGGGACTGAACCAGGACTAGACCAGGACTAAATCAGGTCTACACTAGGATCAAACAGCCAGGACAAAACCAGAAGTATTACTAAACCAGGACTAAACCAGGACTAAACCAGGACTAAACCAGACCTAAACCAGGACTAAATCAAATCAAATCAAATCAAATCAAACTTTATTTATATAGCACTTTTCATACAAAAAAAAAAAAGTAACACAAAGTGCTTTACAAAGCATTAAAATCAGTCCCACCCACCAAACCCACCCAGCCACCCGACAGCCCAACAACCCAACCCCAACACATCAATAATCATAACCAAACAACCCCCCACCCCAACACACACTCCCACCCCCCACCCCAACACACACTCCCACCCCCCACCTCAACACATGTTAAAATACCTCAGTTTCATTTAAAATATGTTTAAGTGGAACAGGCTGGATAAAGATGAACCAGATGAGAAAGCACCACCAGAGGAACCATCTGCACCAGGAGCAGGGTCACCCACAGCCACAGGACACCAGCCCAGGGCCCCGAGAAGAGATGAGGTCAAGACCAAACCTCCAGGGCCCACGAGCCAGGGCCCAGCAGCCACAGCCAACCACAGCTCCCGGTGCAGAGGGCTCCTCAGAGGAAACACTGGCAAATCTAAAATGATTAAAAATAATAAAATAAGTCAAAACTAATAAATAAGTCAATAAATAATAAAATAAATAACCAATAAATAATAAAATAATCAATAAATAATAAAATAAGTCAAAACTAAACAAGTAAATAAAACATAAGTAAAACATAAACACACTAGCCAGGGCTAAACCCGAACTATACCAGGGCTAAATGAGGCTGAAAAGCAGAACTAAAATAAGGTAAAAATAACTCTATAACCTGAAAAACCAGGGCTAAACCAGGACTAAAACAGGAATAAACAGGGCTAAATCAGGCACTGAACCAGGACTAAATCAGGTCTACACGAGGATCAAACAAATTCAAAGCAAAACAAGTACTAAATCTGGACTGAACCAGGACTAAATCAGAGCTACAAAAAGGCCACCATAAAGCAGGCCTAAAACTAGAAGACTATATATATATATATATATATATATATATATATATATATATATATATATATATATATATATATATATATATATATATATATATATATATATATATATATAAATAAATAATATATGAACGAGTATAAGACACATGGACTAGTATACACCCGTGGACCACTATGGAACCTACTGGACACTTGAGAGATTACACTGATATAAGACACATGGGAATAGAAAATAAAAGTCCTACCATTTAATGCTGAAAATCACATTCTATTGTCTAAATAAAAAGTGTTTTTATTATCATCATGGTATCGGAATCAGTATCGAGTATCAAGTCCTTAGTATCAAAATCGAGTTTGAAATTTTAGTATCTTGACTACTCTATATTACACAACAATTTGTTTAACTTGTTCAAAAACATTTTTGACTTCAGACACTTATTACCAATTGCAAAAACATGCTTTGGTCCTGCTATTTCAGTCTGTCATTCCTGAGTGCTAAAAGGGAAACAGCTAAGTCATAACACAACGAGCTGCTCGCCAAAATCCATCAGTGAGGAGGCCTGTGCCAATTCAAACCAATGAGACTAAAAACATGGCCAAAAACGCTTCCACAGCTCACAGGCAAACCAACACCAGCTGCAAGTTCTTTTGAAGAGTCAAAATAATTAATAATCATTTTATTTTTTTAATGTCATATTTTTTCCCCATCAAAAACATATCTTGAGTTGTGTTTTGAGTAGTACTGCATATTTTCTTAGCTCCCTTCTTCAGACCTTAAAGCTACATTGATTTTTTGAAGCTTTCTACCATGTTTTGTTCCCTCATTAAAAACATCACTGAAGAGGTTTTAGACGTCATCCATGCATGTTTGAATAATCTAGTGATCTCTCCAGGCCCTGTAAGATTCTGTCATATTCTCAGATCATAAGCCTACTCATGTGATATACAGTAGTTTCATTAGCAGGATGCACGCTGATTGTGTTGTGATAGCGCTCTGAAGGTGGAGTGATTTAGACCAAAGGAAGGGAAGCTCAGACCATCAAAAGCATAACTAAAACTTATAAACCATGTTCATGTGTTGTTTTTGTCAAACTTAGCATTTTCCAAAACAATAAAAAGTAACACTGTGATCTAAATATGTTTATGTGTTAACAGTTAACACCCCATAGAAGTGGAATACTACCTCCTTAAAACACTTGGTCCCTCTGCATGATGTCATTAAGTGGTAAAACAGAAATTTTCCTCTGTGTTTTAAAAGTGCACAATGTAACCTGTTTGTCTCCATGGAGATGCTATTGCTTTGCCTGGAATGTTCCACAGCATGGCCTTAAACGTATTGCTATAGTTGTATTTATTACGAGCGGGGTCGCATCTCCACAGATCTGACCTCTAACTTATAAATAAGTTTAATGTCATACTGTGGAACATTTCAGGAAAAGGAATAACAGGCAGGTGGCAGACCCTCCACATTTAAACTGGAACTAAACACCCAAGCTCCGTCCACAACCACATTTCAGATAGAGCTGCTAGGGTTTGGAGGACTAAAGGGGCAAGTGAGGGGGGAGGAGGGGCGGGGTCTGGAGGACTAAAACTCCACCCCGTGCACCTGGGTGTAATCAGATCAGTCTTGTGAGATGTCACATAGTACATAGAGATCACTGAAGGCAGCACACACTAAGGGCATTTTTGACCAAAAAGTTGCCTAGTTCTCCCTAAAGCTGTGAAAACATGACCAGTAGGAGCAGTAGACAGAGGTATTAAAACACAAAACGATACAAAGTTGAGTAGCCAAAAGGTGGATTCAGTTTTTAGTTCCACTTTAAAGTCTACACAGCTTCAAACAGCAAACCACTGTCCTGCTAACAGCTACTGTGCTCATTTAAATGACTTCTGTGCACCAGCAATTCTTGTGCCCTCTGTTGGCATCAATGACACTTTTTCTTTACCCTAAAATCAGGCTTGAATGACTGTCATCTTTTGCATATACATTTGTTTAACTATACAATGTAAACTGCTAAGGATGTCCATATGAAATGTAATTGTCAAATGCATAAACATGTTAAATGTATCACCCTCGTGGCAGTGACCTCAGCAGACCCAGACTTCGGTCACTTTTGCCAGGTCGTGGTTTGAATATTTCCTTTTTGTCTGATTTGAAGGTGACTCAGAATAAAGTGGATTTAACTGCCATAAATGATCCTGAGTACTGTATGTCCCTGGACACTATTACACAGCAGACACAGACAGGGTTCAGAAAGCTCTGGGGCTGGTGCCCTTGGAGTCTTATGTGATATTGTTTCAGTGAATTAGTTCTGACGGCTCAAAGAATAAGTCTGAAAGAAGCACAAAAGCTGCAGTGGTGAAAAGTACCAGGGTCACTGTGTTGAATAGTATTAACAGAGTTAACTAGTTCACTAATATTATTGTATTTGCTACTTTTCCAAAGCCCTGCATGGCAAAAGATGAAGTTTAAATCTGTGAACTGGACAAATCATTGTAGGAGTGAAAGCCCTGCATCAAAACTCAAAGCTCAAAGTCAAACTGGTTAGTTCTAAAGTTGACTCATTGGTTGCTCTCATGTTGCTCTTTTACCTTCTCTTCACACTTTATTGGTCCTGCCGAGCTTAAAAATCTCTTTTTAGGGGAGTCCTGGTCCCAGAGGGGTCCCTATTCATGGGTTTCAAGCTATGGCAACAGTCCTTTGTGGTCATAGCAATAAAGCAATTAAAAAAAAAGAAAAAGAAAAAAAAATCTTTTGAATGGGGAAATGTCCTCTATGGATCCTTACAAAGTACTTCAAATCAAGAAGGAATTGTTTGAAAATGAATAGTACATGTTTTTAGTGGTAGGGGAAACCAGAAAGAAAACTACACAGCATGGAGAGAACATGCAAACTCCACACAGAAAGGCCCACTGTCAGCCTTGAATCAAACTCAGGACTTTCGTACTGTGAGGTGAGAGCACTACTACTGCGCCACTGTACTGGCCTCTGTGGACATAACATGGACATAACATGGACATAACATGTGGACATAACGTGGACATAACATGTGGACATAACATGGACATAACATGGACTTAATATGGACATAACATGGACATAACATATGGGCATAACATGGACTTAACATGGACATAACATATGGGCATAACATGGACTTAACATGGACATAACATATGGACATAACATGGACATAACATATGGACATAACATGGACTTAACATGGATATAACATATGGACATAACATGGACATAACATATGGGCATAACATATGGACTTAACATGGACATAACATATGGACATAACATATGGACATAACATGGACATAACATATGGGCATAACATGGACTTAACATGGACATAACGTGGACATAACATGTGGACATAACATGGACATAACATGGACTTAATATGGACATAACATGGACATAACATATGGGCATAACATGGACTTAATATGGACATAACATGGACATAACATATGGGCATAACATGGACTTAACATGGACATAACATATGGACATAACATGGGCATAACATGGACATAACATATGGACATAACATGGACTTAACATGGATATAACATATGGACATAACATGGACATAACATGTGGACATAACATGGACATAACATGGACATAACATATTGGCATAACATGGACTTAACATGGTCATAACATATGGACATAACATATGGGCATAACATGGACATAACATATGGACATAACATGGACTTAACATGGGTATAACATATGGACATAACATGGACATAACATATGGGCATAACATGGACTTAACATGGACATAACATATGGACATAACATATGGACATAACATGGACATAACATATGGGCATAACATGGACATAACATATGGACATAACATATGGACTTAACATGGACATAACATATGGACATAACATGGACATAACATATGGGCATAACATGGACTTAACATGGACATAACATATGGACATAACATATGGACTTAACATGGACATAACATATGGACTTAACATGGACATAACATATGGACATAACATATGGACTTAACATGGACATAACATATGGACATAACATGGACATAACATATGGGCATAACATGGACTTAACATGGACATAACATATGGACATAACATGGACTTAACATGGATATAACATATGGACATAACATGGACATAACATATGGGCATAACATATGGACTTAACATGGACATAACATATGGACATAACATATGGACATAACATGGACATAACATATGGGCATAACATGGACTTAACATGGACATAACGTGGACATAACATGTGGACATAACATGGACATAACATGGACTTAATATGGACATAACATGGACATAACATATGGGCATAACATGGACTTAATATGGACATAACATGGACATAACATATGGGCATAACATGGACTTAACATGGACATAACATATGGACATAACATGGGCATAACATGGACATAACATATGGACATAACATGGACTTAACATGGATATAACATATGGACATAACATGGACATAACATGTGGACATAACATGGACATAACATGGACATAACATATTGGCATAACATGGACTTAACATGGTCATAACATATGGACATAACATATGGGCATAACATGGACATAACATATGGACATAACATGGACTTAACATGGGTATAACATATGGACATAACATGGACATAACATATGGGCATAACATGGACTTAACATGGACATAACATATGGACATAACATATGGACATAACATGGACATAACATATGGGCATAACATGGACATAACATATGGACATAACATATGGACTTAACATGGACATAACATATGGACATAACATGGACATAACATATGGGCATAACATGGACTTAACATGGACATAACATATGGACATAACATATGGACTTAACATGGACATAACATATGGACTTAACATGGACATAACATATGGACATAACATATGGACTTAACATGGACATAACATATGGACATAACATGGACATAACATATGGGCATAACATGGACTTAACATGGACATAACATATGGACATAACATATGGACTTAACATGGACATAACATATGGACTTAACATGGACATAACATATGGACATAACATATGGACTTAACATGGACATAACATATGGACATAACATGGACATAACATATGGGCATAACATGGACTTAACATGGACATAACATATGGACATAACATATGGGCATAACATGGACATAACATATGGACATAACATGGACATAACATATGGGCATAACATGGACTTAACATGGACATAACATATGGACATTGCCCATAACATTCTGTGTGACTGTGATAGTGGCAGAGGTGTAGGCACAAAATGGCACCACTGTTTTAATCGTGGTTCCCAACCTGAGGAACCACGACCTGAGGGCAGGTCCACTTAAGAGCGAACTTTTGAACTCGGGACATCGACAAGTTTGTCATACACACAGGTGGGGCTTCAAGGAAAAAGGATTGTGAACCACTGCTTTAATCAGTCAGGCCTTCAGCAGCTGTGGGCACAGAAGTATCAGACCAATCTTACCATGAGTGAAGCAGAAGTGAAAAAGTTATTTTCTTTCAAAGTATGTAAAACATGTCACAGTCTCTTTCTTCTTCCTGTCATGTTCCTTTTTTGCAGCTTGTGTGAGGGTTTTGTCCATTATCGAGTCAGACTGACTCATGCTTCCAGGAAACACTGACGAGATGTAATACTTCAGTCCACGACCTGCTCAAACAATCTCAGCTATTCTCTGCATCATTCCCACTGAACGAGACTCAATGAGACTCACAGACTTTAGAGCGACATTCTCCAGTTCATTTGTGCCAGAGCCACAGAGGGTTGTTCAGACAGAGAGGGAGCGGGGCAGAGTGGAACATCTGAAGTGTTTTCACTAACTTCTCTCAGGATTCACAGGTGTTTCCTTTGGGGGAAATACTGGTGCCGTTATGGAGGTGATGTAATTGTACAGTCATAGTGTGAGTCTGAGGCTTTGTAAACATGGAGAGAGATCGTCTGTGGCTGAAGTAGACCTGACCAAGACTAGCCTAAGATCTGCAGGTGAGTCCCACTGCTCCTGACAGATCTAACCCAGCGGGATTGAAGGATGGGTCAAATGCAGAGGACAAATTTCCCCACTGGGACGATAAAGTGTACTTTATGATTACCTACACAGGAGTCAAGAAATCTAAAAAATAGCCCTGAACGCAGCGCTGGCCCTGCCTGAATAAAGTTAAAGCCCCACTGCTTAACCTTTTAGCCAAAAATAAAAGCATGTTATTGGTGACACACACGTGTCCAAGTCCTTACAGTTAGTGGGCTCGCATCTCCACAAACCTTACTCTTATTTGGCCTTCACCCACTTATCTTCATGGAAATGTTGTTCCTTTGTCTATAATATTCCACAGTATGGGATGAAACATATCTATCCATGGAGAATGTTCTGAAGTATGGTTTTAACTTTCTATTTCCATGTAATCATGCTGGTGGTATGTCATCTTCAGAAAGTTATGCAGTGTTGCTTTAAAGGGCCCATATTGCTCTATTTTCTGATGTATTTTATAGTTTCCTCATCACAAACAGACCTGGGGTGGTGTTTTATTTAATTCACACATGTTTAACACAAACACCCTGCATATTTATCCTGTTTTCTTTACTCAAACGGAAAACACTCTGTTCCACCTTGTGATGTAATGTGGTAATACAGGAAGTGCTCCACTGTGTTTTTAAACTCCATACACCTTCACTAGAATCATTTGGATGATTTCAGCTCTTGAATTGCTAATTTCTACTGAGAAAAAGGTCAAAGGAGCTGTTAACTCAAAAACTAGGACTTCATGACATCACAAGGTGGAACAGAGCATTTTGAGCTTTGGAGATGTACAACTCCAGGTCTGTTTTTGAGGACGTAACAACATTATAACACGGCTTAACGCTCACAAGAGTCAGTTTTGTGGACCTGTACTTGTGGGATACTTGACTCTTTTCTTCCCCATAGAGTATAAAGTAAAAGCAGCACTTTATCCAACCAAGTGTTTTGAGCTTTGGAGCGAGAGACGACCCAAACGTTCAGGATTACTCAAACACGTGTGAATGAAACGAAACAAAACGCAAGCATGTTTGGAGGATCAGATAAGATTTATTAAGGAATGACCTGGCACTAGACAACTATTATTACACACATGCTATTCCCGAATCATTTTAACCACAACATCAGGAAAATATCAAACGTTCCCGTAAAAGCTAGCATGCTAAATATGTCTATACAAAATGTGAGGGGGTATTTTACTTCTATGGGGTATTAACTGCTAACACGTAACATATTTAGATCACCAGGTTACCTTTTATTGTTTTGAAAATGCTATAATCACCAAAAACAACGTCAGTTCTATGATAATAAAAGAAAAAAATCATATCAGCTGGGCATGTTAAAATGTTGTTACCCCTCAAAAACATACCTGGAGTTGTGTTTTGTTTCATTTCATCATACCTGGATGACTGAGGGATTATACAGAGCCCCCCCTCGCTTTGCTCTCTGTGCTAAGTCGCTCCCCCTTCAGAGCGCTATTACAACACAGTCAGCATGCATCCTGTTACTGAAACTACTGCACATCATATCAGGTTTGTGAAGATGTAGTGTACAGTTTTGTAGCAGGTTTTTGTATATTTACGGAGAATTGTCGCGTTGGAGAATAAACCAGACTGTTTGAATGGGGCCCGGGAGAGATCGCTAAATTAGTCAAACGTACATGGATGACATTTAAGACCTCTTCAGACATGTTTTTGATGATGGAACAAGGTTATAACGTGGTACAAAGATAAAAAAAAAAAAAAGTCGATTCTGCGTACTGCTCCCTCCCCTTTTGTGAATGATCAGACTTGTAAAGAGGATGCAATGGAAAGTTACCTGATTGTTGCTAATGCTTTTGTGCGAGTGAGTCATTTTGTCCCATTCGAGGTACATAACCAGCAGAGACAGGTACTTGGAGAGCCGGGTCTGTGGATGTGTTTTGCCTGGATGACAGCAAGATTCCTGGGATTCTGTTCTGAGGTGTGAAAATCCAACAAGCGCACGGAGAGGGGTCAAAGGTCGGCGGATGACGCTCAGCTCCAGTCAATGTGGACGAGTTTAGAGACGCTAAACAAACATGTGATCAGGAAGAGAGAGACAGGTGAGCAGGGGTGGGTAGTACTCAGATAGATTTACTCAAACTTTTTAAAGAAATTGTACTTTTCAGAGTACTTTTCTAGCCAAATATTTTTACTCCTACTTGAGTAATATTTGTATTGAAGTAACAGTATATGTTTGAGTAAATGCTTTGGTTCATATTCCTACTGTGAGTAAATGTAGCTTTATGTCGACAATATGAAATGATTTGAACTTTTGTGTTTTTTGTAGCGCTCCTTCAGATATGATTTAACTTGGCTCATTTTTGTATCAATCCTTTGAAAATACCTGATTTGATGCATTTTTCATATTAACTTCAAATTATAAATCAGATGCTGTGTCCCAACAGTTACTCTTTAAATTACACTTACTTCAGTAATTTTTTGTACCACTACTTTATACTTGTACTTGAATAATATTATTTTAAAGTAATGTTACTTTTACTTGAGAACTATTTTTGGCTGCCAAAAATATTTTTTTAAATGCTAAATTCTACCCCCCTCTGCAGGTGAAGCTGACAGGAGGCACCAGGACAGGTAAAACTGGGTCAGTGACATCAACTGTTTGAGGTTTTGTGCTTAAATCATTGCTTTTGAGTTTACTTTTTTGGATCCCTTGACATTTTTTTTCTAATTTACTTTATGTTACTTTGTGCATTTCAAATGTGTTAAGAAATAAACATTTAAATTCTACCAAAAACTCTGGATGTGAGTAAGTTTATTTGAGATTCATTTTATTATATGTTCGTGTCCATGGATTTGTTATTATACTTTGCTTAAATGTCTCACAGTGTGGCATTAAACTTCTTCATAAAGCCAAGTTGGTGACGCCACCAGTCCAAGTTACAGGTCAGATCTGTGCAGAGGCGAACCTGCTCACAGTAAGAATGCATGTTTTTGAATGTATTTTGTATTAACAATAGAACGCCTGTAATTGAGTAAATAAGAGATAAGTTTAATGCCACACTTATATTTTTAAGGCAATAACATCTCCATGGAGACCAGCAGATCCCCCCGACCCCCCTCCAGAAAATGTACACAATGTACCTTTAATACTGGTATTTATTGCTTACTTACAGCCACATGTGACAGAACCATGGCAGCCAATATGTGCCTTTACCACCACCGCACTGCACTCACACACCACAGTCATACAGGCAATGTGGGTGAAGTGTCTTGCCCAGCGACACAATAACAGTAAACATCATGACTGAGAGACTTGAGTACAGTCTGGTGTGGTCTGTGTGCTCATAAGACCATTACATAACTTTACATTTGTGTTTGTGATTCCTGCTTCATGACTCATCCTGTGTGAACACAAAGACACAACAAAAACATCTCACTTTGCCAACGCTGAGACTGCGGCGAAGGTCGTCATGAAAACAGACATGTTTAATGCTATATCAACGAATATTCTATGGAACAAAATGTCCTAACCCCAGTAGTGCAGTAAAGTGAGTGGCCACTGATCCAGAGGTTGGCGGTGCGATTCCAGCTCCAACAGATGAACGCTATGAGTGTGTCCTTGAGCAAGACACTTAAACCCCCTCACTTTTCGTGCTTTGAATATGGAAAAGCGCTATATACAAATCTGACCATTTACCATTTCACCCCCCTCACCAGAAAAGTTCCATAGTGCACCTTTAAAGCAGTTAAGCAGTTAAAGGGACGGTACCTGGTTTTAAAGTCCTCTGGTTGAGATGAATGATCTTTATGGTATTCCATGTGTTGTGAATGTAAATACATGAAAAAGATTATATTAAAAGACATAAACTAAACATTTTATGAAGTATTTTAGTATTAAATAAAAGAGAAGCTGCTGACAGGGTTACTCACTTTCATCCAATCACGACTATTGTTTGCTAATAATCATGGGAAAGAACTGCCTGATACTACGCCAGACAGTACTTTCTCTGTCATGGTACAGTTTGAAAAGTGAGAATACAGGATAGAAGTAAAATTTCAAACTTGATTTTAATAGTAAGGATTACACTGCATACTCAATACTGTTTCTGATACCACACTAATATTAAACAGACTAGAGAATATCATATCATAATATCTACTTTAAATGGTAGTACTTTCTTGTCTGTTCCCACGTGTCCTTATATCTGTGTAATCCCTCAGTGTCCAGTAGGTCCATGGACGTATGCTAGTATATTTGTCTCATGCTTGATTGATACCTACTCAAATATATAGATTCAGTACTCGTTTTATTATTGATTTCTATAAGGTTTTTTGATACTTTTGACAAGTCTGTTATAAAAGTAGAAATTGATTCTGTGTCATGTGCCATATCACAGAGGCAGAAAGGACTGAGTATGCTTATTATTATTTATAATGTACTGCTTGCTTTGCTTTCTTCTCAATGGAGTGTGCACTGAGCAATAACACAACAACGCCCTCTGGTGGATGAAACACAGAGCTGCAGGTCAAGAGTAACTTTGAGACTTAATCGCCCTCTAGTGGCGCTGTCCTGTTTTCACACACAGAAATGCTCAACAGATCCTATGGTACATCGAGTGGTGGAAGAAGTGCTCAATTTTGTTACTTAAGTAAAAGTACAGATACCGGAGCAAAAAATACTCAAGTAAAAGTATCACATGAAAAAGTAAAGTAAAAAAGTAAAAGTATTTTGTTACTATAGTTACTACAATAAAGTAACTACAACAGATATGACAGATAATGAGTTGTACAGTCATTATTCTACGAAAAACAAAAACAGAATCTAAAATTGATGATTCAAGAATAAACTATAATGACCCACTAGTACAAATGTGAAAGAGGTAGTTGCAGTTGCAGTAATCATCACTCTGTACTGGCACTGACACTTACTGTACCATTACTTGTATTTATGTAAAAGTAGGTGTAGGAGTAGGAGGTGGAAGTGTAGGAGGAGTAGAGGTATAGTTGTTTTTCTAAGTCATAAAACATTTTCTCTGTCAGCAAATAGTGGTGTGAAAGCCCATTAGCAGCAGTAGTAGCAGTAATAGTGGTAGAGGCCACAAAGTAGTTTCTGGGTGTCAGCAGATATATGAGATTGTCTGTGAGTAAGTCCTTTGCCAGACGCTGAATCTTTGTATATTTCTGCTGCATCAGGATGACTCGTGTCTCTGCCCACAGGGGCTTTTATACTCTGTCACTTTATACTTTATAAATATATGAGGTGTTTTACCAGAACTAACAATGTACTCCTGGAAAAAGACTAAAGGGGAGAGTGAGGGTGGAGGAGGGGTGTGGCTATAAGGAACAGTGTGATTGGTCTAACAGGTACAGCTACTTCAAACTTCACCCCTGCAGATGTTTGGAATCAAAAACACCTGTCTGTAATCAGGGCAATCTTGCGTGATGTCACCAACTACTTGAGAGTGAAGAGGCCAGTGAAGGCAGAACACACATAGATTTAGGCATTTTTGAAAAGAAAGCTGCAAATTTACAAAGTTTGCAAAAAATTATTGAGAAAATAGATGGTGCTATTTAAACAACATACACACAGTTAGTAGTTGATAAAGTGGATTTAGTTCCACTTTAAGTAAGAGTGTCCAATAAAATAACTATTTTTGCTCATGAAAAGATGCATTTTTAGAATTCCACCGCATTGCATTGTGGGTACATAGCAGTACACCTCTGGGAGTCTACAGCACAGAGCAGTGATCAGCGCTTGTGGTTCTGTGGTTGGATGTTGACACTGTTGGTTGGCTCTGCTCTGCTTCCATTTGGATAATCCATCATTATGTTGCAGTGTTTTTTGTTTTGCAATATGCTCAAACATAAATCAAACTGACAGAAAAAATGACATGAAAATATCTGGACTTGGGTAATTCTAGCTATTGCAAAATAAACATGTAAACAACATTGAGAAAGTACTCAAGTAAGAGTGAAAAATTCTTTTTCTGAAAAAGTCTATTTCTCTTTCTTTTGAATTTTTCTTTCATCTATAAAAGAACCTTTAGCTTTTGGATTTGGATGAGGATTTCTTTTGCCACTGGCATTGTTGCATTCCTCTACAGAAGGTCTTTCCTCGACACAAATCTGGAAGTAGCACCTTATACAAAGTAATAAAATGACAAAATCAGAATACAAACCAAAACCAGTGCTTCACTTGGAACAGACAGATCATCTTTTTTACTTGAGACACACCCAGTGTCTTCATTGGACTGGCCTTTGGCAGTGATGTGAGCAAAATGAGCTGTTTAGCCCTGTAGACAGATAAAATGCATTTCAAAGCTAGTTAAATGCTAGTAGACCATAATCCAGTAGACCATATATATATATATATATATATATACACACACACACACAGCCTACTACCTGGCCAAAAAAAAAAGTCGCCACCAAAAAAATAAGGTGGTCACATACTCTAATATTTGGTTGTTCCGCCTTTAGCGTTGATTATGGCGCAGTGACTGTGGCATTGTTTCGATTTCGCTTCTGCAATGTCACAAGATTTATTTCCATCCATTGTTGCATTAATTTTTCACCAAGATCTTGCATTGATGATATTAGAGTCTGACGCTGCTCAAAGCCTTCTCTAGCACATCCCAAAGATTCTCAATGGGGTTAAGGTCTGGACTCTGTGGTGGACAATCCACGTGTGAAAATGATGTCTCATGCTCCTGAACCACTGTCACAATTTGAGCCTAATGAATCCAGGCATTGTCATCTTGGAATATGCCCGTGCCATCAGGGAACAGGAAGGGTAAACTAAACAAAAAGGCACTACTGAAACAAATGGTATCTTGCGAGGTTTAAAACAAAAACAAAGGTAAAGTTAACTGAAACACAAATTTCACAATAAATAACAAAATCTTACGACAGAGTCAGTATTAACAACGAAGTGTCTCATAACACAGAAAGCCACTACCCCTATAGTGACTAGACCAAACGAGAGACACACACAATTACATACTGGCCACACCAGGCCAGCAGCCCCGAACAGGTGTCCCCAATCTTCTTAAGTAGGGTGGAAGGCGGCTGAAGGTGGGCCAGGCTGGAAAACTGTCCTCCAATCAGAGCCAAGGGATCCAACAGCCATGATTATTGGGACAAACAGACAAACAAACAACACAAACAACAAAAAGAACTTAAGGCCTAGGCCCATAACAGCTTACTTAAATCCAGGTGGTAACTTTTTTTTTGGCCAGGTAGTGTATATATACAGTGGGGCAAAAAAAAGTTGCCACCTGGAGGTTTAAAACAAAAACAAAGGTAAGGTTAAGTAAAACACAAATTTCACAATAAATAACAAAATCTTGTTATTTACAGTTGTGCAAGTTCTCCCACTTAAAAGGATGAGAGAGGCCTGTAATTTTCATCATAGGTTCACTTCAACTATGAGAGACAGAATGGGGGGAAAGAATCCAGGAAATCACATTGTAGGATTTTTAATGAATTAACTTGTAAATTCCTTGGTAAAATAAGTATTTGGTCACCTACAAACAAGCAGATTTCTGGCTCTCACAGACCTGTAACTTCTTTAAGAGGCTCCTCTGTCCTCCACTTGTTACCTGTATTAATGGCACCTGTTTGAACTCATTATCAGTATAAAAGACACCTGTCCACAACCTCAAACAGTCAGACTCCAAACTCCACTATGGCCAAGACCAAAGATCTGTCAAAGGACACCACAAACAAATTGTCGACTTGCACCAGGCTGGGAAGACTGAATCAAATGCAAATGTAAGCATCTTGATGTGAAGAAATCAAAAGTGGGAGCAATTATTATAAAATGGAAGACATACAAGACCACACATAATCTCCTTCAATCTGGGGCTCCACACAATATCTCACCCTGTGGGGTCAAAATGACCACAAGAACAGTGAGAAAAAATCCCAGAACCACATGGGGGGACCAAGTGAATGACCTGCAGAGAGTTGGGACCAAAGTAACAAAGGCGACCATCAGTAACACACTACGCCGCCAAGGACTCAAATCCTGCAGTGACAGACATGTCCCTCTGCTTAAACCAGTACATGTCCAGGCCTGTGTGAAGTTTGTTAGAGAGAATTTGGATGATCCAGAGGAGGATTGTGAGAATGCCATATGGTCAGATGAAACCTAAATAGAACTTTTAGGTAAAAACTCAACTTGTTGTGTTTGGAGGAGAAAGAATGCTGAGTTGCATCCAAAGAACACCAAAGCTACTGTGAAGCATGAGGGTGGAAACATCATGCTTTGTGGCTGTTTTTCTGTAAAGGGACCAGGACGACTGATCCGTGTAAAGGAAAGAATGAATGGGGCCATGTATTGTGACATTTTGAGTGAAAACCTCCTTCCATCAGCAAGGGCATTGAAGATGAAACGTGGCTGTGTCTTTCAGCAGAACAATGATCCCAAACACACCGCCCGGGCAACAAAGGAGTGACTTCGTAAGAAGCATTTCAAGGTCCTGGAATGGCCTAACCAGTCTCCAAACCTTTGGAGGGAGTTGAAAGTCTGTATTGCCCAGCAACAGCCCCAAAACATCACTGCTCTAGAGGAGATGGGCAGGAATGGGCCAACAAACAGTATATAACAAAGTATTGAGATGAACTTTTGTTATTTGCCAAACACTTAATTTCCACCATAATTTTCACACAAATTCTTTAAAAATCAGACGATATGATTTCCTGTATTTAATTTTTTTTTCTCATCCTGTCTCTTAGTTGAATTGCACCTATGATGGAAATTACAGGCCTCTCTCATCTTTGCCCCACTTGCCCCCCATATATATATATATATATATATATATATATATATATATATATATATATATATATATATATATATATATATATATATATATATATATATATATATATATATATATATATATAAATTCACCTCTGTGTCGTTTAGCCTTGTACTTGTTTTACACGCTAAATGTTATCATCAAAATGCAAATGGTAAAAACCCTGCAATGCTGATTTTGAACTAGGCTTTGACATAAATAAATGTGGTTGGTACCAGCCTAAACCCAATGGATTATTCATAATAGTGAAAAATAGGTTTAAATGCACAATCCACGTATATATAAGTATATATGTAAATATCTTCTTATATACAGTATATGTCTCTGCTCGACTCTTCCTGTTTGTGAGCGGTGACGTCATATTAATCACTGCTGGGATACCCCCGTGGCCCATCCTTAAAAGTCAACGCACGCTAGTGCTGTACAATATTTATTGTGTTAATGAAGTTGATTCTTGTTACTTTCCCTCGGAGCCAATTAGCGCCAAAGCTCATCACGTGGGAAAAGCCGGTTGATAATCTTAGCTTGCAGCTTCAGATCCTCCGTCTGCACACCTCTGCACCCTTCAACACTCCTCTGCGCTCCTCTGCGCTCCTGTGCGCCTCGTGCATATATGACCTTATCTCTATGGCGAAGACCCCAGTAGTGTGTCTGCGGTGTGTTGTGTGATTTCTCCTGGTCTGGGGCGAGCAGTGTGCACAGAGAGAACGGGACTCTGGATGATGGTCGAGGCGAAACAAACGGTCCTCATTTAATAGCTTCATAAAACACAAAGAAGAAGTGTCAGTGACAGAGGCTGGAGGGCTGACACAGCTCGGGGGGCTGTCACAAAAGGAAAGAAACGCTCGTGGCCCCTCTGCTGGTGAACATCGATATCTGAGCTGTCCGTGGATTAACTCCTCTCCGGCTCTTCAGCATGGCACTCCCCTCCGACGCGATTGTCTTCAACAAGCCCAAAGTAAGACGTGTTTTTATGGGTAATATTGTGTCATTTTGAATGGACACGTGTAACGTTTTGTTAGTTTTACGCGAGATTTATATGTTTGCATGGTTACGGAATTTAATAACAAAAGAAAGCGTCCGTGAATGACATTTACAGCAGTCACATGTTGTTTACAAAGAATATTCAAATGGATTAAAGCAAAAATGTTCCTCATTTTGGGTGGAACTGCAACTGTACTTAAAATATCAGGAAATAGAGTAAGCAAAACGTTTAAGAGTACTGTTACTTCAATAAAAAAAATGTAAAAGTATGCTGCTAGAAAAGTATAATTTCTCCAGAAAGGTACTCAAGTAACTGTAAGTAAGTAAATGATAATGATAATGAACTAATTAAAAATGGTTTTGACCATATGGTGCTGTTTACTCTGTGGGGCAGGGGCGTAGCCAGGGTTTTTTTGTTGGGTTTTTTTACCAGGGGGGCCAGCAAGGACAGATAAATTTCTGTGGTGGCACATGAATAATCATGAATAAAATTTAAGATGCCTGTGCAATAATACTGAATAAACATTGACACATTGCACTTTAGCAATATATGTATCTAAATAAATACATAGATAGGTAAACATTAATAATACTAATATAACAATTAAATGGCTGCGCGTCTTACAGTTTACATGTAAAAGTCACCAAATAATGTATAATGTATGTCTATAAAATCCAAAAGAATCGCCTTATTTCCTCCTGTGTGTCCGCTGTGCTGCTTCTGATTGGTCACCTTTTCAGTCAGTCTCTTTTTTAGCCAATCTACTGTCTGGAATCTGTTTTATAGGAGTTGTGCCATGACCCAATGCTGAGCGTTGTATCTGAGTCCCTCATACGTTCATAGTTTAGTAGTTATTGGTGTTTGTTTCTTTACATAGTCCATATTTGAGCTGGTTATGGCCTGTAAGAGCCATTGACTGAAGCAGACTTCAGCGATCTTAGAGATCTGCGCACCATAGAGAGATCAGATGGACCGCTTCGTTCTTGCGGCCCCTGACAGAACTTGAATGAGGATAGACGGCGTTAAAAGTGACTGGCAGAGGAAAGGTTTTCAGAGAGAATGCAAGGTGTAGTGTGGAATAGAGCATTGTTTTGTATACGTCCCATGGCCAGTGCATGAAAATATAAAGCCTCTGTGTGTGTAATGCTGCAGGATGGTGTGTTTCATTCAGTCACACTTGGTCATGTGGGGGGGACCATGGGGGGCCACCACGTAGCTACACCTCTGCTGTAGTGAATATAGAGCTGTTTAGACATGCTAAAGTCAAGTCCAAGGTCCACTATAACTTGGGACCAGCTATCGTCCTGTCTCCATGAAGAATGCCTAGAATGTCCCATTGAACATTAAACGTATTTATAACATAAATTAAATTCAAGTGGTTTTATTGTTCCTAAATAATATCTTGGAAAACATACTTTTACTGTGAGCGGGGTTGCCTCTCCACAGATCTGATTTAGCTAAACCAGGAAAAACTAGGACTAAATAAAATTGAAACCTAGAGTCTAGACCAGGATGAAGGGAGATTTGAGCTGCTGCAAAGCTCAGATTCAGACAAACTCATTAAAATTTCATAGTCTGTTAAAAAGTGATACCACAGAGGGCAGTTACACAGGGCATAAAAATAAATATTTACATAATTTACAATATTTACAGAGTGATTTGGGTAAAATGTCTATATGCGACTTTGCAACTCTGACAAGTAGGTGTTTGATTCAGTAAGAGAATTCTGTTTAAAGTTCACATTTAAATTTTTGCAGGAGAGTTGACAAAAGAATGAAATATGAACTGACAAACTAATACAACAATCACATTTCAGAACATGTTTGTACAGGTCTAAACTACAGGGCGAGCAGTTTTTATGCAGAATTATTAAGACCATTGCTGTTTGGGGAGGAAATTATGGATAGGGATACTCGGCAATTGGGTACTGACAGATACTTAAAGCAGTAGTTTTCACGGTTTTACTTTGGACCCCAAAGCAGCACACAACTGGTAAGTGGTTCAACTGTTTATTGTCCAGGCTAATAATAAGGTAAATGTGGTAATATCAGGCTGGGGGGTCTGGTGCTGCAGCTAGAGGTAATGGGCTGGTTTGGAAGCTGGCAGGTAGACAGGCAGACAGCTTTCAAAAATAATGACAGAGACACGTGGACACAGAACACGCAATTGCAGTACAAAACCTCTAAAAAAAGTGAACTTGTCTTGTGCGGCCAAACGCATCTACGAAATGGAGAAGTGCCAACGACAAACTGGCAAGAAGTGGCTGAAAAACAGACTTGTTGCACTGCAGGAAATGAAGGAAACTGTATCCAGGTGTGCCAGCTATCAGATCAGATAAACCGACACCCAGGTGGGAGGAGAGGGAAAGAACACAGACGGGAGGGGGAGACAACAGGGAAAACAGCAGAAAGGAGGATCCTGACAATAATATCAAGTATCGGTATCGAAACTAAAAAAGCTGGATTGGTGCATCCTTAATTTTGGTTCGGTTGGGGTTAATTGCGCAACCCTATTTCCTACGTATCAAGTCTCATTTGAGGAGTTTTAAGTATTGTAATTGTAGATATCTGACTGGCTATATACAGTGAACCGTTTTGCACTAGAGACTGATATGTGTTTTTCATTGCCAATGCCGATTATTTAGAATCCAGTGCAACCGATGGCCTCTCTGAACTTGATACTCTGATATCTTGGAGCCGATATATAGGGCAGATTTAGATTTTCCTTTATGTCATTTAAATTTACTATAGACTGACCTCCAGCTTTTTTTTTTTGTTTCTTTACCACAGACCTTTAGACAGCTGTGTATCACATTTAGTGCAGCTGTCTTTTGTGCAGTGTTAAAATAAAGCTTTGTTTGTTGTTCTAGGCAACAAATTGACCAAAAGAAATATCGGCCTCTGCTGGACATTTAAAGCTGCCAATACACTAAAAATCTCAAATATTGGCCTGACATATTGACCAACCGATAAACAGCTTCATTATTATTCCACCATGTTGCACAGTATCTAACTCCGTACAACCTATAGGTGTAGTCCTGTAGTCGTTTAGTTGAGTGATCAGTTGATGGTGCCTTAGTCAACCAATCATTTTATTGTGGTTATAAGGATTAATATGGGATAACAGCAGAAGGAAGGAGGCAGGGAGTGGATTATCTGAAGATTTGGAAGTGAATCCTTTGTTTAATCAGCATAAATAGTAGTTGCTTATAGTTGCTTTACGTAAACACCCCAGCAGATGAGTGCGGGTCTGGGTTAGATACATAGAGGTACGTAATAGTTTGGAGAACCCCAAGAATTTCTTTAGGTTACATCAACAATGAAAATATATAGAAGATTTTTTGTTTTTGCAGTTCATTTTGTATACCTTATTTTCAAAGATATCTACATTTTAGATCCACCCATTCATTATGTTCCACAGTATTGCGTTAATATAATTTATTTCCATGGCACGCCACCAAACCAAATCTCAAAGCCTGCAATTTTTGGAGTACCATAAAAACTGCAAACCCTGTAGTTTCGATCTGACACATACACAAATCACATGTTTGTCACTTCATGTTTCATATTTATTTCCTGAGTCTTTCTTAATAAACTGTTTGTTATGAATGAAAGTCTCTCTTTATTATTAAAAAGTGTTTTAATCTGGTTTAAAATACAAAATAATGCATCAGTTACACAAGAGTATGAAGTTTGTGGTCCCCTTATCTGCTGTGCACACTTTGCAGCCTGATACCGGAGCAGATTATACACAGGAAACACTACTATCGCTTTAAACAGACATGAGAGAGGGTCTGAACCAGGTCTGAACCAGGTCTGAACCAGGTTTGAATAAGTCTGAACCAGTTTTGAATCAGGACTTCCATGTATATCCTTGAGTCCTCCAGCTGTACTGTGTTTCTATCAGAGAAACAAACATGGCAGGAGGAGAGTGTAACATGTGTGAAAACATCTGGTCTAGAAAGGGGGATAGAAATATTATGTACTTGGCCGAGGTGAGCACACAGAGTGAAACACAATATTCAGAAAACCTTGAAATCCAGTTTGCACTGTTTCTATTGTGGCTACTCTTTGAGGTGACATCAACAAAAATCTAAAGCTGCACTGCGTAAATTTCTAATGGAAGGCCAGCAACCTCACCTGTTTGTCACTATGGAGATGTCAGCTTTGCCTTGAATGTTCTACAATATAGCATTACATGTATTAATTTCCAAGGGGACAAGCAGGTGGTGTCACCGGGCCAAATTACAGGTCAGATCTATGGAGATAGATGCATGTTTTTGGAAAAAAATTTTTTTGGGGGGGGCAATATAACAATGCCAATAATTCAATAAATGCAAGATAGTTGAGTTTAATGCCATACTGTGAAAAATTCAATGTGAGCCAACAGCGTTTCCCTGGAAACAAGATGACCAGAAGAGTCACATGCACCTTTAAATTGAAATGGTTTTGGATTATTTGGACAATAAACAGTATACTTCTGAATTGTAGCATTTTGCCCACACAACAGAAAGTTTTCCTTTCCTCTGTCTGGACACAGACTCAAGACTTACATGCAGATGAGGCAGAGCTGTGTTCTGCTTTCAGTAAGACGTCTTTGTGCTGTGTGGTTTGAAAGGGTAAGGCCCTACGCAGTTTTGGTTTCAATTCGCTGGTGAGTAAAGGGCAGGATGTGCATACTGTTACATAGTTTATGCAGTACAGGCCTATGGGGCCGATTAAGGTACACTTTATCATCAGGGGCGGTGCCAGGAGGGGGGTTTGAGGGGGCACGAGCCTCCCCTAGTATGGCCAGTGCTCCCCCATAACTAACCCACTTTCATAGTACATCCAATTTCAACAAAAAAGTGTTCAAATGGGAACTACAGAGTGTGCTAGATGAGACTATAATAATATATATATTTTAAAATCCATATTAGATTTTATAGTTTATCACTACAGGGGCTAACTACATTTAAACATGTTTGGTATGCTCCATTGTTAAAAGGCTCTAAAGTACCATGTTAAGCGAGCACCCACATTGAAAACCTGTTTAAAAACCTGTGCCCCTGTTTATCGTCCCTGTATGAAAATGTGGCCTCTGCATTTGACCCATCCTTCAGTGTGTCTGGGTTAAACTTGTCAGGAGCAGTGGGACCCATCTCCAGATCTTGGTCAGGACTGCCTTAGCTGGAGGATTTTACCTATTGTGCAGAGAAGTAGTTCATTTTAAACAGTTTGCAGTGGTCCAATATTACTCCTCACTTACCTTATGCATTCAGAGCATCCAAATTATTCACCATGATGAGTTTATAAGTGCTATTCGCAACTTTCAGAGACCAGAGTGGAATTTTGCCATCACTGTAAAGCTGACAACAACCTTTTATTGGACAAAACATTCTTAATATTTGGATGCAGGCAGTAAACAGTAGACTTATTTTGACCTCAAACACAGGCCATTTCAGTGACAAAAAGGAGGATTCATTAATTTTTTTCTTAACAAATAAAATAGTTTTGTGTAGAGGAAGGAAATATTACTAAATAAATAAAATAGCTCTAAGCTTTCACATCGCAGTGGCACAACTCCAGTAATTTTTGGATGACTTCTCAAAAGAAGTCATCCAAGTAATCTGTTTTCAGTCGATCTTGTGACAGAGCTGTAACCCCATTGAGATCACATTAAGTGTAATGTGCAGATTTATCCACTTGGTTTATGGTGAATTTCTCTCTAATTATTGGGTGTATCCACGTGAAATTAATATTAGCAGAAAGTTCAGTATTTTCTCCATCACCAAAAATAAACTGAAGTGAAATCATTTTATAGCTTCAGAAAATGGTGCATTATTCAACCCAACAAGACATTTTTTAAAGTTGTCTGTTGAATTTTAATCCATAAGATTAATATGTCAAGTTTGTGCAGCCAATTCCAATCCAGGGATGTGTACAGAATAGGATTCACGCCCAGAAGAATTGACAGGAATATCAACTGACAAACTAATACAAAAATCACACTGCAGAACACGTTTGTACAGATCTAAACCACAGCGTGAGCAGTTTTTATGCCTGTGGCTCCTATGGCTCCTCTGGCTCTTCTGGCCTTCACCGCACCCTGGACCAGAAATGTGCATCTGAAATATGCACTGACTCTGCAGCCAAACACATATCTATTAAGATTGTACTTCTCCTACAAGTACTACTAGTAATGCTGCTACTACTGCAGTTCTATTAATGCTGCTACTACTATTTTCTAGAAAATCAACACTACTACTACTACTACTACAACAAATGCTATTACTACTACCACTACAAATACTATTACTAGTGTTACTACTACTACTACTAATGCTACTACTGCTATTACTACAACTACTACTGCTACACTACCACTACTTAGTCTTATAACAGTTCTACTTGTACTGCATCGCTATAGTCACAGTGTACATAATGTTTTTAACACCTGCTTGGGGATAGGTTTCTGTTGTTTTACTTTTCAACTGCAGCTGCGCCTTTGTAATCTCTCAAATACAGAGGTTTTCTTATCATAATTTAACTTCAGACACCCACCACTGCTACTACTGCTAAGGCTAAGATAGACGAGGAGCTCAGTATCTTTATATAGCATTGTAGAGGTAAATAAAGGTACTATATTACAAAAAATTACTGTTGTGAGCTTTAAGCCGCATCAGAATGCTGTTACTTCATCAAAGAATACCTGGAGTTGTGTTTTGTTTCATTCACACATGTTTGAGTAACACTTTATTATTAGTCTGTCTACATCTCCAACCTCAAAATGCTCTGTTCCACCTTGTGATGTCATGAGCGGTAGTTTTCAAGTTAACAGCTACATTTTACCTTTTGTTCAGCAAAGACGGCCAATTCTACGGCTGAAATTATCCAACATTATTCTAGTGAAGGTGTGTGGAGTTTAAAAACACAGTGGAGCACTTTTTGTACCACCACATGATGACATCACAAGGTGGAACTCAGCCTAAATATGCAGGGTTTATGTTAAATGTGTGACTGAAACAAAACACAACTCCAGGTCTGTTTGTGATGAGGAAACAACCTTTACATCTTCTGCTTCATACTTCATCACAGTTGGTTAAATCCAGCTGTCACTCAGAGCATTGCTGAGGTGTGGGTGGGAAAAAGAGATGAGATCACAATTCAATTTTTATCACCATATGACCCAGCTATAAGATGTACTTTATTATTGTACAGGAAATACATTCTCTGCACTTGACCCATTCTTCAATATAACTTATCAGGAGCAGTGAGCTGATTCATCATATTTCTGTCATTCTCAGGTTGAACTTCACGTACACCTCGATGGAGCTATCAGAGTCCAGACCATTCTCGATGTCGCCAAGTCAGTCTTTATTTACACATTTTTAAGATTTTTTTTAATTTGTGCGTATTATATAATTGTCTGGTATATTCATTATTATTATGTGGAATGAGGTTGTCCTTATAATAGTGTTGTTACGATACTAAAATTTCAAACACAATTTCGATACTAAGGAATAGACTCGATACTGATTCTGATACCACGATGATAATGATAAAAAAATAATAATAATAATTTTTAAAAAACTGGAGTGGTGTGCATCAATAAAAAGGAAACAGCTGGCTAGGTCAGTTTTGTGAAACATATCGGCTCAACATATGTCCATCACTGGAAAAAATTATCTCAAAAATGTCACCGCTACTAGCGTACTCCTGTAGCATCGGTCTTTTTATAGCTGTCCTGCTCCTCGCGGCGCCACAGGCCTTTGGGTGTGTCTCGCTAGACCTATGTCACGGCCAAAAGCGGCCTGGGCCGTTTGTAATCATATACAACACCTCCTGGCGGCCCCAAGCGAACCATGCCCGTGGAAATGAGGCTTTATTTACCATCAGTCCTGGACCTGGTGACTTGAATACTCAACACTGCACGTATCAGGCATTCAAGTCTGACTATGTTTCTACATGAGGAGTTTAAATACAAGCTAAGAAACAAGTCAAGATAAAATGAGAAGTGCAGCAGACCACTTCTGTTAATGTTAAAAAACAACACATTCTGTAACAGTTGGTTGATGCCAAAGTTAACCACAGAGACATGCCAACCATGAACTGAAGGTGTCCTTGTGGAATTTTGCATTTCCTGCATAGTCTTAACAACACTACCTTGTAATGATCGCCTTCACTTTTCTTATATTGTTGTTATGTTATGTTGTGTGTATATTCTGTGGTCAGTCCAAGTGTCCCCATGGAAATTGCATTGTTCCACATTTGGGAATTCAGAACATATTTATTTAGAACATTTTAGGGGGTCCAAACAATACAATCCTATAATTTCCTACCAACTTAGTTTGAACCTTTTGCACATGTTTCTCTCTGTTGTATTTTCTAGGAGGCGCGGCATCACTCTTCCAGCGGACACATTGGAGGAGATGACAAAGAGAATAATCGTTCACAAACCTGGAAGTCTCACCGAGTTTCTGGGACGATTCGCAGAGTACATGCACGTCATCGCGTACGTTTGCATATGAACTGGTCAAGTACACATAATGCTTTTTGGGTATTTACTACTATTTAGGATTTAGTTTAGCATTTTGCTCAGTCTACACCACAATATTGATCTAAAACTACTTAATAGAAACAGGACCACTGACTGTTCAAAACTGCTGAAACTTAGAAGCCCCACCCTTTCATAGCGGCATTTCATCGTAACAAGTAGTAGATATACAACAGAACAATACATTACGTCACAAACCTGATGTGATGTGCAGTAGATTCATTAAAGGAGCCTTCATTAACAGGATGCACGCTGATTGTGTTGTGATAGTGCTCTGAAGGGGGAGTGACCACAGGGAGCAAAGAGAAGAGAAGAAAACAAAACTGAAACTCAGAGAATATAACATTATATTGTATTATATAACAATAAAAGGTAACATGGTGATCTAAAGATGTCATGTGTTAGCAGATAATACACCATAGATGTTTAACTTGTTTTTTGTTTAAAAAAAAAAAAAGTGATATTCTTGAACCATACATGTATTACCTGGGATCTTAATTTTACTCAATGCAAATTAATACAGAGAAGTGGGTGGGGACAGAGGTTATGAATCAAATCAAAGTATAACTCTAGTGTAAACATATGAAGAGGGAACATTGCTATAACACCATTAAAAGCTCATAAAGTAGATTTTACATAATATTTGCCTTTATCACTTTTGCTCACCTGCTGCACAGGTGACACAGTGGGCAGGGTCCACCTTGGCCTCAGAAATGCTACTCAAGTTCAAAGTTCATCTGTGTGGTTTAAAGGAGCAGTTTACTGATAGTCTTATCTTTGTGAATGAGAGAGCACTGATCACTGAGGGTTTTTTAACATTTCATACATAATTGATGGGTTTTTGCTTCCTGTTAAATGCAACATTGAGAACTTTTCACCATTCAAAAGACATAATATTTAGTTTTTAATTGTTAATAACTGTTGCAATGGAGCTAATCTTTCATCATTATATCATTATGAAATTCATGGATAAACACTACACAGTATAACATGACCTAACCCTGTCCCCAGATATGACAGATACAATGTTCTAATTACAAAAATATAAGACATGATGGCCAAGTTGTAATTTGGTGTTTTGGTAGTTGACTATTATCCAATCAAAAAGCAGAATGAACCTCACATTAAGTTCATAATTGGGTTGGGTTTCAATCCTGACTTGTCACTACCAAACCCAAGCATCAGCAGCCAATCATGAATCAGGCCTGTCCATCGGCTGAGAATGAGAAACTCTTGTATGTATCTCTATTTGCAGGTTAAGGCTCTGACAACTCAGGTTTAGTTGTGACTGTAGAACCTTTTTAAACCAGTAAGAGCACAGACTACATACAATTAACTAGAACATTTGTAAGAATGTTCCTGGATCAACACCTAATGATGTCTCACGGTGGGCGGAGAGTTCTGAGTTCTCAAAAAGTAACGCCTAAATATGAAGGATTATTAACATGTGAGAATGAAAAAAAATGCAACTCCAGGTTTGTTTTTGATGAAGTCTATTACTATGAACTCTTGTGTAAAGCCTCCTGGTTTTACATTATGAGTTTGAGTGACAGCCAGCTTCAAACATGTTAAAGGTTTATAAAAGGCCGCACACACATTCAGCTCTGAAAGACTCAAAACAGAAAAGCCAAACAAATTGAGTGAATGGAGCCTCTGTACCTGGGGCTTTAAAGGGAAGGTACCAGAGGAGGAGAGCCAGTGGAAGGCTGTGTGTATTGTACTGTAGGCTATTCACTGTGAGGGCTTGATGCTTTCTGTTGTGTCGTCCACTCTGTTATTTTTACTCATGGGTTCCAGAATGTTGAAAAGTTCAGACCGTTGCCATAGCAATTAACAATTCACGTAAAAATATTATATCATTCGAATGGTTTGATAAAACAGGAAGCAGAGAGGAGAATATTTAGAGAAGGGATAGCCATTTCTACACTTTCTTACACTTATAGGGGCAGTACCCATTTTTTCATATAGTAAAAAACTTGTCTCACTCCAGTACGGATGCAGTTGAAGCCTGAGGTTTATATACACTATATAAAAACACACATGTGCTTTTTTTTTCCTCACTCTCTGACATGAAATCAGACTAAAACTTTCCTGTTTTAGGTCAATTAGGATTAACTAAATTATTTCTATTTGCTAAATGCCAGAATAATGAGAGAAGGATTTTTTTAGCCAATTTTTCATTACTTTCTTCAAAGTCAGAAGTTTACATACATAAGATTACTATGACTTTAAATTATTTGGGAAAACCCAGCTGATGATGTCATGTCTTTGGAAGCTTCTGATAGGTTTATTTACAACACCTGAGTTAATAAGAGACACTCTTATATTTGAGGGCACACCTGAAACACACTGCTCCTTTGTGTAACATCATGGGAAAGTCAAAAGAAATCGGCCAAGATGTCAGGAAAAGAAATGTGGACTGTATCTTGTGCTTCCTTCAGGTCAAAATGAGAGTGCAATGTGCTGTCTGCAGCTAACCCTGTTTCCACTTGGTGGCATGAGACTGAGGAAGATTATTTTTTAAGATATCATTTTTTAACATTGATTTTAATTTAGTAAAGACTTGACAGTGGACCATCATAAGCCAGTTTATTTGAATGGATTAGCAAATTAAAGGCGGTACCCATTGGATCCTATTGTTGGACAAGACCTAACCAGACCAAAGAGTACACTGTAAAGCACATTCTGTTACATTTTTGTATGAGAAGTACTTTATAAATAAAATTTGTGTTGATTTGATTATTGCATCCTGAATATACCCCCCGATGACTTTATCACTTTCACAGACGAGAGCAGAGTTTTGCCATCACTGTAAAACTAACGACATCTAGCATGCTAAGAGTGCACTTCCTGATTATTGGACAACACTTTGGTTTTTTTTTATACTGACAGTACACAGCTGACTTTTTTTTACCTCAAGAGCTGCCTAAACAATATATCTGTACTGAGGCGAAACACATATTGCTCAAATACAAAAAAACAGGTACAGAGCCGTTAAGGATCAGTCCACTGTTATTTCACATATTACTGTGTTTCAAATGATGTCACAATGTTCCATAGGTCAATAATATTTAGTACAGTTAGGGGCAGCTAAAATGAATATTGTTTAAATGCTGATTTTTGCTGTATTGTATCGTGAGTTCTTGGGTCACTAGTCACTAATACAAATGATCAGGTTTACGTTTACCTCTTGGATATTTTATGAAAAAGTGCAACGTAATCAATAAGGAAAAATCTGTCTCTTGTCTCCCACCTGGGAGTATGACATGATCACATTCTAGAGTCTGAAAGCCACCAATATATGGCCCTCAAACTGCAGTTTGCCACAGTCCCTGATAAAGCTTGTCACAGTGGGGGAGGATACAGGAGGGTGTTTAATGTCATTAGTCATAATTAATGCAGTTATGAGACAGAGATAAGATTATGAGAGACAAAGTGCAGCTGACCTGTGTTTGTGATTCCAGAGGTGACCGGGACGCCATTAAGAGGGTGGCCTATGAGTTTGTGGAGGATAAAGCCAAAGAGGGTGTGGTGTACGTGGAGGTCCGGTACAGTCCACACTTCCTGGCCAATACTCAGGTCGACCCCCTCCCCTGGAACCAGACAGAGTAAGACACAGGAAACCCTCCACAACACAATACAAATAGTTTATTTTATATATATACATATATATATATATATATATATATATATATATATGCATATGCGCACACACACAGACAAAATTGTTGGTACCCTTCGGTTAATCAAAGAAAAACTCACAAAGGTCACAGAAATAACTTGAATCTGACAAAAGTAATAATAAATAAAAATTCTATGAAATTTCAGCAATGAAGGTCAGACATTGCTTTTCAACCATGCTTCAACAGAATTACTTAAAAAAATAAACTCATGAAAAAGGCCTGGACAAAAATGATGGTACCCCTAGAAAAGACTGAAAATAATGTGACCAAAGGGACATGTTAATCCAAGGTGTGTCCACTAATTATCATCACAGGTGTCTACAATCTTGTAATCAGTCAGTGGGCCTATATACAGGGCTACAGGTCGTCACTGTGCTGTTTGGTGACATAGTGTGTACCACACTCAACATGGACCAGAGGAAGCAAAGGAAAAAGTTGTCTCAGGAGATTAGAAAGGAAATTATAGACAAACATGTTAAAGGTAAAGACTATAAGACCATCTCCAAGCAGCTTGATGTTCTTGTGACTACAGTTGCACATATTATTCAGAAATTAAAGATCCATGGGACTGTAGCCAACCTCCCTGGATGTGGCCACAGGAGGAAAATTGATGACAAATCAAAGAGACAGATAATATTAATGGTAATAAAAGAGCCCAGAAAAACATCTAAAGAGTTTAAAGGTAGGTGAACTTCAAGCTTAAGGAACATCAGTGTCAGATCACACCATCCGTCACTGTTTGAGCCAAAGGGGATTTAATGGGAGACGACCAAGGAGGACATGATTGTGAAAAGAAATCATAAAAAAAGCCAGATTAGAATTTGCCAAACTACATGTTGACAAGCCACAAAGCTTCTGGGAGAATGTCCTATGGACGATGAGACAAAAATTCTACTTTTTGCCAAGGCACATCAGCTCTATGAAAAATGAAGCATATCAAGAAAAGAACACTGTCCCTACTGTGAAACATGGAGGAGGGTCTGTTATGCTCTGGGGCTGTTTTGCTGCATCTGGGACAGGGTCTTGAATCTGTGCAGGGTACAATGACATCTCAAGACTATCAAGGAATTCTAGAGAGAAATGTGCTGCCAGTGCCAGAAAGCTTGGTCTCAGTTGCAGGTCCTGGGTCTTTCAACAGGACAATGACCCAAAACACACAGCTAAAAACACCCGAGAATGGCTAAGAGGAAAACACTGGACTAAAGTGGCCTTCTATGAGCCCCGACCTAAATCCTATTGAGCATCTTTGGAAGGAGCTGAAACATCTGGAAAAGGCACCGTACAAACCTGAGACAACTGGAGCAGTTTGCTCATGAGGAGTGGGACAAAGTACCTGCTGAGAGGTGTAGAAGACTCATTGACAGTTACATGAATAGTTTGATTGCAGTGATTGCCTCAAAAGGTTGTGCAACAAAATATTAAGTTAAGAGTACCATCATTGTTGCCCAGGCCTGTTTCATGAGTTTATTTTTTTTTTTATAATTCTGTTGAAGCATGGTTGAAAAGCAATGTCTGACTTTCATTGATTCAATTTCATAGGATTGTTATTACTTTTGTCAGATTCAAGTTATTTCTGTGAGCATTGTGAGTTTTTCTTTCATTAACCCACAGGTACTAACTATTTTGTCCGCATGTGTGTGTGTATATATATAATCTCATAAGACAAGCAGACGCTTCACCTGTCCCTATTTTGAGTAAACACCATATGCATATCTAATATGTGGATCTGTTTGTAGGGGTGACCTGAGCCCGGAGGAGGTGGTGCGTCTGGTGAACCAGGGCCTGCGTGAAGGGGAGAGTGCATTCAGAACCAAAGCCAGGTCCATTCTATGCTGCATGCGTCACATGCCAAGTAATAACTGCTCAAGTCTAACTAGAGTCCTGAACAAAGATACACAAACACACAAGATAAATGATTTACACTGTACCCATCTTCACAGCAAGTAATAACTGTTTAAGTCCAATTAAAGCAAGCCCCGGGGCCTAAACATGGCTGTGCATTTAAGCAAATGGGCCGATCGCAAAGGTGCATGCCGCTAGCTTAGCCTTTAGCGGCTAGGTCCATCTGGTGGCTGTGCAGCTCGCTGACCGTGCTCTTCTCTAGTGAGAACGCGCACAAGGAGCATGGCCTCACATACTGTGTGACCATTCTGACCATTCAGAGTGAGAGTAGCTAGAGCGGAATTCAAAATAGGCAAAAATAGACACAAAATCTGACCTTTTTGAAAGCTGCATGTCCCTGTCAATCCCTGTCAGCTCCAGTCAGCTGAACATGAGCAGTTTGTGTTTCCATTGTGCTCTATGGATATTTATATTAATGGGATAAATAGGATATTTTTGCTGCAGTAGCAATGAACTGGCACTCATTCAAATCACGACTTTTACAATAGACCTATGAACTAGAGACCTGACCAAAGATATACACACATGCAAGATAACTAGTTATCCCCTAACCCAGCCATCCCTGAATCTGGAGTGTCACAGCCCCCCTTATCAATCCAGAACACCCCATGAGACCCCCCAATAGTAATTCAGTGTCTATTGAAAACACATATTTTTCCTCCTATATTTACACACATTATTACAAACACATATATACAATATAGCCATATACATATACATATACAATATACAGTTTCAGCATATTATTATTTTAACTTGAAAAAATGACCTCAGGAATAGTAATGCAAAGAAAAGCCCACTAAATAAAAACAATAAAAGTCAAAAGTGTCAGTTAATTGTATTGAATCATGTTATAATCTGATGTTAAGTCCTTGTGGAGGTCAGAGTTCTTTGAAGTGTGACAGTTCCACTCACAGAAACCTGAGCAGTGCTGTCTCATCTGATCCTATTTAGCAGCTGTTTCCTGAAACTCAAACCCAGTCCAACTTTAACTGATCACTCTCTGTTTTTCACCCTCTGCTCAGGGACTAGTGTGAGAGGAAAAAACAATACAGAAATCTAAACATAATGATAACTGCTGCAGACAATGCTCGTCTTTCCTCCACACAGACCACAGACCTATTTTTGATTTAATTGCTGCACTACTTATAATTACATACATAAGAACATCATTTTATTTTTATATTTTGACTTGATCTTGTATTTTAATTTAAAATATTCTTTACATTTAAATTATGAATATGTTTTCAAAAGATGCAATATCGATCTAGAGCATGTTGTTGCCTGTCAGTTATATCCTGTTTGTGGAAGCATTTTCTTTGTGAAACTTCAGGCTGGTCCATGGATGTGGTGGAGCTGTGTAAGAAGTACCGCGATGATGGAGTGGTGGCCATTGACCTGGCAGGGGATGAATCGCTCAACTGCGAGGCATATCCCGGACACAAGAACGCTTATGAGGTCAGTGTTACCTAGCAACAAGAACACTGACAAGGTCTGCGTTAGCAACAAGAACGCGTACATGGTCACTGTTAGCAACAAGAACATGTACATGGTCATTATTAGCAACAAGAACACGTAAAAGATCAATGTTAGCAACAAGAATGTGTAATGGTCAGTGTTAGCAACAAGAACGCGTACATGGTCATTGTTAGCAACAAGAACACGTAAAAGATCAATGTTAGCAACAAGAATGTGTAATGGTCAGTGTTAGCAACAAGAACGCGTACATGGTCATTGTTAGCAACAAGAACACGTAAAAGATCAATGTTAGCAACAAGAATGTGTAATGGTCAGTGTTAGCAACAAGAACGCGTACATGGTCATTGTTAGCAACAAGAACACGTAAAAGATCAATGTTAGCAACAAGAATGTGTAATGGTCAGTGTTAGCAACAAGAACGCATACATGGTCATTGTTTGCAACAAGAACACGTACGAGATCAGTGTTAGCAACAAAAACACATATGAGGAGATAAGATTTAGCTTAGCCCAGCTCTGAGCCTGTGTTAGCGCTAATCTAGCAGCTATTGTTCTGATTGGTCAGAGTTTCTGTCGTCATGCGGCTGGGCACCACTAGCCCCTGATGATGAAGTAATGTGAAAGGAAACATATTTTTGGGCATTTTGTGCCAATAAGAACAGGCCATTGAAAACACTATGACTTCTTTGGTTGATCTTCCAGATCTTATTATACTTCCATGGCACAGTGTTAGCTAACACCAAGAACACCGACTACGAGGTCAGTGTTAGACATTGTTTGAGTTGGTTCAGATCTTAATTTAGTCCGTGCCTGGCGAGCCAGTTCCTGTTACTTTCTGCTCAGATGCAGAGAGGGTCTGTGATCAGACTATAGGACGTCAAACAGATGCTCTTATCTGGGACGTGCCGATCACAGCTGCACATCTCCTCTGAATATTCTCATATCAGTCAGAACAAAATATGGAACTTCTTTTACCTCACATTTACAGAGTTAGATTTCTGCAGATTCATTGAATAAAGCTTTACTTTCTTTGGTTGTTTTGACACAAAATGAGAAAATGTGTTTCTCTGATTGGTTCATCTGTCAGTCGCCTGCCAATCACCATACAATTTCTACATCTTGGGCTCTTGGGCTTTTCGGGCAAGTCATCTTGGTTTAGTCCTGGTTTAGTTGTCAAATCCAGGTCTATCCATGGTTTAGTTCTGTTTGTGCCTTGCTTAAATCCTGTTGTAGTTTCCTCTTCCATCTTAAGTCCTGGTTACACCAAACCACAGATTGCATAGTTACAGTGTATTTATACACCATTACAGACAGGCGTGTCTGTTTTGGTTTCCACGTTTTGACACTCAAGTAGTATTTATACAGTATTAATCAGCCTGTTTTCATACAACATCATAATGAGCACCCACCCAAACTCAGGGCTCAAAAACCCACCTGAGACAGAAAAACACCAAACAGACGTACAGCCCATATACGCCGCGGATGCTATAATTCAAATAAATGTATTTCATTTTAAATATTAATACACTTCTCTTGATATACTTCTACATATATTTTTCCTTAAACATTTGTATGTATGACAAAAACTGATCCATGTAAGTAATGACAGCTTTGTTTATCTGTAGAAGTTTTGCTTCAGACAGAAATACTTTGGTTAGTTGAGCAAATAGGTAACTGTTGAATAACTGTCAGTGAAGTGCACATTAATCTCAGTGTAACTTAAACTAGACTTTTGTGCAAAATCAACTTTTTAGAGCTTTTAATGTAATAATTGTTTCCCCTTTTACCAATTTAAAATAATACATAAGGTCTATCTGGGGGAAGACTCTCTTTCTGTTCATTTGTATAAGAGGGGGGCCCATGTGAGACTTGCCCCGGGCCCCCAAATTTTTGCCAACAGGCCTGGCTGCAGAGTCTACTCCCTTGGCTTGGGCTTATTATGTTAAAAACTTTGTCAAGTAATTCTTCAATATCATTTAAAAGACTACTGTGGGGCGCTGGACATTTAATTCATAAAAAACACAGAATTTATATTAGACCTGGCTTATATGCCTGGTATGATCTCAATTTAGTCCTGAGATAGACTTGGTTTAGTCCTGTTCTAGTCCAGGTTTAGTCCTGGTCTCTAGTCCAGGTTTAGTTCCAGTTTCAGTAACATTTTTTTATGAAGTTTGTGCAAATGGAAAATTCAGCCTCCCTCTAGTCTCTGTTGAAATGTGGTTTACATCGGGTTTAGTTCTTCTTTAGTCCTGGTTTAGTCCCAGTTTGTAGTCCTGGTTTAGTTCCATTTTCAGTCAAAATGTGTGACTACAGCAAATGATAAATGTAGCATCAGCTTCAGTTTTTTGTTTAATCCTGGTTTAGTCCTGGCACAGACGTGGTTCAGTCCTGATTTAGGGCGTATTCACACCTACAGGGTTTAGTCCGATTAAAACTGACTAGAGTTTAGTTCCCCTGAAAGTCCGGATTTTATTTCAGGTGTGAATAAAGACAAGAGAACTGTGATCTGGGTCAAACAAGCGGAGGTGGGTCTCAGTGCGCTTCCAAAATGGCCTCTGGTGCGGTTCAATTATGAATACACTTTCTGAATACAATGTACCTCGATCTGAAACAAACACAGAAAACATGCACCTTTTTGGGTTTGACGAGGCACTGTCAGGACAGAGAAACGCACCGGGACCATGGAAGTATCCATGAGTGGGACAGGAGTGTGTCTGTCCAGAGGGCTTCTGGTCAATACAATGATCATTTCACTCAAGTAAAATGAACCCATTACTTAATATTTGTGCTATTATGAATATGGAGCAACAGCAGAAAAAGGACGAACAACCCAACCCAACTCCTAAAAGCACCTCCAGGTCCTGAAGCTGACCACTGCTTAGTCCATTTAAATCCATGTGTCCAGGATGAAATCCGCTTCTCTGAAAAAGAAATTTATATGAGATATTACAGTATTCAGCTGTATGCACATAATACTGCCGCCGTGTGTTACAGAGCAAGCAGTCCTTTGTGTTAGCGCCTGATTAAAGCCAAACGGTGCATGTAATCCCAGGTCAGGAGGAACGGCCTGAACGTGAGCCGGGTGTTCTTGTGCGCTCATGGTTTTCTGCTGGTATAGACACCTGCCGTCCTGCCACAAGCTGCTGTGTTTGGGCTGAATCTCAGCGAGTGACTACCTCACCTGGTCTGGGCACAGCTGGTCTGGACTCATGTAGCTTACTTCAGCGCTGACACATTGACATTAACTGCATATTAGGCTGCTACTTTATAATTTTTCTCTTCTATTATTCACATTTATCACAGAAAAAGAAAAATTCAAATCTGTCAACTGGACAAAAAGTTTGAGTGAAGACTAAGCCACTTCTGCTCAGATTACTGATGGACACTGCCTTATATGTATTTGGAGCGAGGAGCTAACCACACTGAAACTAACACATCTGTTTGTTTACAGTTTCTGTTATAACTCCATTATCAGACCTAAATCTAAACAACGAAAAAACAACAGAGCTAGCCAGTATGCTAACAGATGTGAGCGCATCCATTAGGGGCCTGAGTGATTGACTTTGCCAGAGTCATATTTACAGTAAAGTCACTTAGTGTAGCTCAATAGATCTAGCCAACAAACAGAAATCTCACATCTTCAGGAAGACTGTTCCAGATTTTAGTTACATAAAACTGAAACGCTGATTCTCCATGTTTAGTCCTCACTCTGGGGTCTTCAGGGACCGGCCTCCTGCTGGAGCCCAGAGTGTGAGATGGTTCATGTGGCACTAACGTGGGAGATGTACTTGGAGTACTTTGTAGGACATATTATCTTACCACAACTAAGATAACCGTAAAAAAATAAAAAATAAAAATAAAAATAAAAAAAAAATATATATATATATATATATATATATATATTATTTCTAGTTTAGTTTAATTCTACCAGTTGAATTTGTTTCAATTTTTAAATTAATTTTTTATTTTTATTTCTTAAACCTAAAACAAAAAAAGTACATTTTCTGAATTCTGAAAATAGGGTAATTCTTTATCACAGTCAATCTACTGTGCATGTTTTAATGAACACAGTAAAAAATTCCACATGATGACTGATAATAAATGGTTAAAATACAACTACAGGCTGTTTAAAGGGAGTGTCCATAAGTGAAGGAGGTCAGAAAGTTATAACATGGTTCAAATAGTCAGTATATCTAATATCTATTTATTATCCAAGGACTCATTTTGATTGTGTGCTCTGCCCCTGTCAGTTAATACTTATCTATACTGTTGATAATGCAGGTTGTTGATATGTTTAAAAGTTGTTCTTATTTGGTTCCTGGTTTAGATCTGGTTTAGTTAAAGCTGCCCAGATGGACTAAAACAGGACTAGAACAGAACCGATCCAAGTCTACATTAGAACTACATCAGGGTATATAATTACACCCAGACCTGGTTTAGTCCTGGTTTAGTCTAAGTCTTTGCCTTTATTTCTTAGTTTAGTCCAAGATCTGATCTGTTACAATTTTTCAAAAACAGACCTCGAGTTGTGTTTTGTTTCATTCACACATGTTTAACACACAAATTCTGCACATTTAGGCTGGGTTTCAAATGGAAAACACTCTCATCCACCTTGTGATGTCATGGGGTAATACAGGATGTGCTCCACTGTGTTTTTAAACTCCATACACCTTCACTAGAATCATTTGGATGATTTCAGCCCTGGAATGGATGATCTCTACTGAACTAAATGTAAAAGGAGCTGTTACCTTTAAAACTACCACTTCATGACATCACAAGGTGGAACAGAGCATTTTGAGCTGTAGAAATGTAAACAGACTAAAAATAAAGTGTTACTCAAACATGTGTGAATGAATCAAAACACAACTCCAGGTGTGTTTTTGAGGAGGGAACATTATAACATGACTCAAAGCTCACAAGAGTCCATTTTGTGTAGTATTGGCCCTTTAAATCCTAGTTTGGTTTCATTTAGTCCAGTTTCAGTTCTTACAGAGTTCTCTATAAACTGTATGTTATGTAATGGAATAGTGTTGTATGAGTGAAGTCAATGATTAACTTACAGTGAGCAGAGTTCAGTACTGAGGCTTATCACTGTAATAACCTGGAGCACACTTGAGTCCAAGTCATAAGTCAAGTCTTTTATGTTGACAGTGTAAAAATATTATAGATGTGATACAACACGTTTGGAAATGGGGGATGGGGGGCACAGGATTTGGAAGTAAAAAAAATATATATCTCTGTACTAGAGCTGTAGGCCTTTAGTTGTTTAGTTGGTTAATCACTGTATTGAGATTATTACCAGATTATTAAATTACGATTGTGTCACTAAAGTATCCAGTTTTGCTCTTCTATTTTTCTATCTTTCCCGTCTCATTTCTGGTGGGGCTCGTCCTTAGCCTTACACAGTCGTGTGATCTGGTATTAAATATTCCAGTATCAATGATTAACAGACAGGTGAGGTATTTTGGCTGTTTTTGAAGTAGTTCCTTACAAATACATTTCATACAGTGCTGGACAACCCACTTTTTTTAATTTAATTTCATCATTTTGATTTTAGACTTTTACATAATTCTGAGATATGTTTTTAAAGCATAGGTTTTCGTCCAAAAAAATACAAAGTAATACAAATGTAATCTGTCTTTATAAATATACATTGTTTCCTTGTACTTTTCTTCATAAATAGTAGTTTTTGCATAAACCCCCCCTGCAGGTGTATTCTCGTGAGTGCAGTTCGGGTCAGATACATAGAGATACGTAATAGTTATGAGAGCTTTTGCCACACCCCCTTTTTCTTTCATCGACTACAGCCTCCCTGCGTACTTCTTCTGAGAGTTCACACTTTGCTTTGTTGGATAATCGTTGTCATATTTCAAACCTGAGTGTGTGTCGTTCCAGGAGGCGGTGCGCTGTGGCATCCATCGGACCGTCCACGCTGGTGAGGTGGGCCCGCCCTCTGTGGTCCAGGAGGTAAAACGGCCAACAGCCTCAACAGCAGCTCTGTGCTACATGTCTGACACACATGAAAATGCTCACTGTGCAACAAAGTGATAACAGTGCATACTTTTTCACTGAAACATAGTTAACATCATTATATTTAAGATTTTACTAAATATTTGGCCTAGTTTTGTGTATTTTAAAAAATTCTTGTGAAGTTTATAATTTTACTTCCTTATTGGACCATAAACTGTATGTATAAATGGACATAGCTAACCTGCTAGCCGCCGCGTTCTAAATAAGAAGTGAGCATGTGCGCGCTTCCGGCTCCATCGACTCTGGCTCCAATTCACTTTCTATTGAAAAACTGTGGCCCCTCTCTCTGTAACTGCTGCTGTCAGACTCATCATTTTGGTCTTAAAATGTTCGTATTAATCCTCATTAGATGATCCTGGTGTTTCTATTTTGTAAATCAAGATATGAACATTAATAACAGACCAATGAGGCGCCTTCTTTCCCCGTAGTTGCCTTCAACAGTCTCACTCCGGATTGGCTCTTTGGTTGCTAAGATATTCGCAGTTCAAATTCCCCCTATAACCTATACCTGCTCTAGCCTCGATGAACTTCATTTGCAGCAGATGTGACATATGTAGCGGTAATTCTTTTTCTGTTACCGAGCAACCATAATGTTTCCTCTCCACATGTTCTGGATCAACTCATACTGAAACTATGATAAATATTTACCACAGGCACTATGCCACCAAACCAAGTCATAACATGAAAAGGACTGAAGCATTACCATTACTGTCAAAACTATACACTCCAGTTAATATAGTACCAAGTAGAAGTACAAAGGAGTGGTGCAAATTATTCAAGTAAAAGTAAAAAAGCATTTGGGGAAAGTACTACTCAAGTAAAAGATGTATAATTTAAAAGTTGCTGCAAGAAACACAAAAGTTCAAATCATTTCATATTGTTGACATAAAGCTTTTGTCACTTTAGACTAACTCACAGAGGGAAGAGGAACCGCAACTTTTACTCGAGTACTGTTACGCTGTAGAGAAGTATGAGTATTCAAAGTTACTCAAGTAAATGTACCTGAGTATTACCCACCTCTTTGTGCAAAATAGAGACGTGGAAACTGCTAAAGACCAGGAGCAGAGGTGAAGTCTCTGAGGGGAAGGCCTGATTACAGAGGGGAAATAAGACAATACAACTCAACACTTAATCAATGCAAAATCGTCATCTGAATGTTCGCAATCAGTAACTCGGAAACATTATAGTGTTTATGTTATATAGTGTCCTCTATGAGAGCTACATGTCCCTGTGTGTCAGTCGCCCTCATTGTGTCTCTATGGGGGTCATATTTGATGTAAAAGCTGCTAACCCTGTAGTTTAGATCTTTACAAACATGTTCTGAAATACATGGGATCCTTGTATTAGTTCACAGTGTAACTTTTCTGATGTAGGATGTGCCATGTTAAATCTTCACTAGCTATGTTCCACAGTATGTCATTACACTTACATTCATTCACTTACACTGGTGGTCACATACTATTGCAGCCACAGTTACCGCAGGGGCAGAATGACTGAAACGAGGCTGCCAATCTGCCCCACCAGCCCCATCCAAACACTATAACCAGATCCAACCTTGTTCAGCTTCTGAGATCAGGCTTTGACAAGGAGGTTTTTCACACCGTTTTAGAGAATAAACATCTCCATAGAGACGAGCAGAAACGTTACATAATGCATCATTGTGACCCTCTGGATGATATAATGAACCTAATCCCTGGTGTCTATGGTCCAAGGCTGTGGAGGTGCTGAAAGCAGAGAGAGTGGGACATGGGTACAGAACGCTGGAGGACCCGAGTCTGTACAGGCGTCTACTGAACCAAAACATGCACTTTGAGGTGAGTAGTGTCATGTGAAAGACACTCTATATACAGTTGTTCTTTTGATAAAATAAAGTAAACCCAGCTCTTAGGGTCAAAATGAGATGGCTGCATACTGTCTGGCCTCTGAAAATTGTGAGAAACGCTTATAAACTTTGGACCACTGCAAACCGTTTAAAATGAGCTAGTTCTGTTTTTCATTCAGCGCATGACAGAGGGAGGTAGTGATATGACATTTGTAGTAAATCAAATGTGAAATAAGATGCTATTTCATAAGGAGCTGCGGTTATGGCAGTAAAAAAAACTCCAAAACAGATCCATCCATCTTTCTCCACTTATCCAGGGCTGGGTCGCTTCCTCCAGTTCCTCCAGTTCCTCCAGTTCCTCCAGCCCTCGTTTAGCTTTGTAGAAGTAATGTTTAAGGATTACACTGCAAGTTTTTCTTATTTTCATTTTTGTATTTTTTTTTTTTAATAGTCTACTTAAATTATCCTTTTCTTTTTCCAAAATCTCCCATTAGAACAATTAGAAGTTTAGCTTTTAGTTTAGCTGCAAACATATATTTTCATTGGGCCTGGAGTAGAAAAGTGTTGATCTGGACATTACATAACATAACCTCACCTCTTGTTGTTCAGAATAAAAATAGTCTGACTATAGTGTTCTGCTGCCCTCTAGTGGAGCCTCGAAGCACTACAGAATGTGATGTTTCCCTTGTGTTTCAGATGTGTCTGATCTCGAGTAAATTCACAGGTGCCTGCTGCCCAGACTTCACAAAGCACCCCATCATCACGTATGTCAATTTTATTTTACACGTTTTTGGGTCCAAATCCTTCTATTCTCCAAGGAGATGTTGTTCTGCCTGAAATGTTCCACAGTATGGCAAAAAAAAAAAAAAACTCTATGGAGATAAGCAGGAGACACCAAATTGATTGTTTATGGGATTAAAAAACAAAAGGTCTGAACGATTCAAATAATTTGATTAGATTTGCGATTTATGTTTTAATAATAAGATTCTGTTCAAAGTTCACATTTTAAACTCGCCCAGAAGAATTGACAAATAGACTGAAATATGAATACAAGAATCACATTTCAGAACATGTTTTACAGATCGCAATGTTTAGGCAGAATTTTTACAGAAATGTGTGAAAGATTTATTTTATTTTTTAAGGCCCCATATTAGGCTATTTTCTGATCTATGTTATAATGTTGTTTCCTCATCACAAACAGAACTGGGGTTGTGTTTTGTTTCATTCACACATGTTTAACACACAAACCCTGAATATTTAGGCTGAGTTCTTCTCCCAAATGGAAAATACTCTGCTCCACCTTGTGATGTCATGTGGTGATACAGGAAGTGCTCCACTGTGTTTTAAACTCCATACACTTTCACTGGAATCATCTGGATGATTTAAGCCCTGGAATTACCAATCTTTACTGAACGAAAGGTAAAAGGAGCTGTTAACTTGAAAACTACCACTTCATTACATCACAAGGTGGAACAGCATTTTGAGCTTTGGAGATGTGTTACTCAAACACGTGTGAATGAAACAAAAAACACAACTCCAAGTATGTTTAACCATAGTTTAAACATTCCTGGAGTTGAAGATTTTGGCTCATTTTAGTTTTATTTTTCACTTACCAGTTTCAAGGAGGACAAAGCAAACTTCTCCCTGAACACAGACGACCCTCTGATCTTTAACGCCAGTCTCCATGACGACTACTGGACCGCGATGGAGTACATGGGCTTCACCGAGCAGGACTTCAAACGCCTGGTGAGGGAAACATGAGAGTACATAGAGAAAGTACTTCATACAGACTATTTAAAAGTTTCTAAACAAACACATTCTAAGTTATGGAATAAAGGCAACTGGGGAATTTAAACATAAAGAACATAAAGAAATTTCAAAACTTCAATATCAAGGTGCTATTTTATAAATGAAAACCACTTATAAACATGATATAAGGGCCTGGTCTCAAGATATTTACAGATGTATTTTACAGCATTGGTTTATTTATGAAGAGATTATGAGACAAATCCAGATTTTTAGAGACAAATACATGCAGAATGTTGATCCTATTGTTTTCCTTTAAAAAAAAAAAAAAAAAAAAAAAAAAGATATCAATTTGAAACTAAACTGTAAGGCAAGGCAAGTTTATTTCTATAGCACAATTGGTACACAATGTAATTAAAGTGCTTTACAGAATAAGAAAGACATTAAAATCACAATACAAACAAATAGAAACATAAATAATCACCATAAAATTAATATTAAAAGAGAAAACTAAAAGAGAAACTAGATAAATTTTATAAATGTAAGAAAAAAATGTACTACAAGTTTTTTTTGTTTATTTTTTTCCCATGCTCTTGTCACGTTAGGTTTGTAGTATAGTTGTCTGGTTCACGTGTGATCTGTGGAGTGTCCACTTGGGGGCGCTCCTGCCTCACACATTGCACCAGAGCTAAACGCGCTCCCAGACGTGGATATTTTAAAATAACAGGTCCCAGCAGCTGAAGTTTCCTGTTACATCCGGCCTGCAGATTGTCTGTCAGTGTTTTAACAGGTTTATGTTCATGACAACAGCAAGTTCGCAATCTATACATTTCTATAATAATGTTATATGTGTGTTTGTATATTTGTAGTTTCTTAGTTGCTTTATTATACATATTAGCCCTGTAGTGTGCATAGCTAGCATGTGCTAAGCTAACTGTCATTTCCATGTGTTTGTGTAGGCCTATCTGCCTATTATTACTGTCTAATTGTGTATTATGTTAAAGGGGTCTGAGTACATTTATGTTTATGTAGGTTTATATATCTATTATCTATTTATTATTATTGATTATGGATCATTTTTATTGGATATTTTAATTCTGTTTATTTACAGAAACCACATACACCACTTTTACACATCACCTTATATTTGTGTCCATGTGCCATTAATGTTCAGTACAAGAGCCTAAACGTCAACACCTTTTTCCTCATTGTCTCCTCCTGTCTGACTCTGACTATTCATCTGGGCCTTAAGAGGTGTTCTCGAAGGTGGAAACAGACATTTTCTCAGCTCTCAAAACCAGGGTGAACCTAGGTGCTGAACCAGGACTGAACCAGGGCTAACCCCAGACTAAATTAACAGTTAAAACAAGGCTCAACCAGGAATCAACCAGAGACTTTAAAATAATGACTTTTACAACAAAACCAGGACTGAACCAGGGCTAAATCAGGTGCTAAACCAGGGCTAAACCAAAACTGAACCAGGACTAAACCAGGACAAAGTAGTTCTAAATTAGAATTTTCTTTGAATTCTGGAAAATAGTATTACTCAAACATGATTCATTCAAAATACAATTTTATATATTACGATCTCCTTTAAACTAGTTAGCACATTTTCAGGCAAATTAAATGTAAGACTGTAATATTATCTTCTAATGTTATTTACATTGTGTTTTGCAGAATATCTGTGCAGCCCAGTCGTGCTTCCTGCCCAAGGACGAGAAGAAGGAGCTGGTCCAGTCTCTGCATGAGGCCTATGGGATGATCCAGAGCACTGCCTTTTAAAACCAAAACATTTTCAACAGTATAAACCAACAGGGATTTCAACCAAAGAATTAACAGCCAATGTCTATCTCCTCTTTTCAGTCAGACAAAACCTTTAGAACATAATACGCTTTGCATTGAGAAACACAGAGCCCTCCACTGAATTTGGTCCCCAAATAAAATTTTAAAAACGAGAATAAACTGGAGGCTAAACCAGGACTAGATCAGGGTGTAGACTTGGTTTAGTCCTGTTCTGGTCCAGGTTTAGTTCTGTTTTTAGTTCTATTCAACTAATGTGGCCACAATCAAAACTAGAACTAGATTTTTTATTTTTTATTTTTTTTGCTATAGAACATCCCTGGATGATAGAGAGATTACAGACATATTTTTTTTTACTTTCTACCTTCTGGGGTCATATTTGTGTCAGTATAAACGGAGGACACTGCGTTCACTCTTTACAAATCAATGCTGGTCCGCACACAGCTGTCAGGGCTGCTCTTTATTGGCTTAGAGACTTTCCTTTCAGCTTTACTCATTTACTATTACACTCCCATTGTTCTGAGTGAGACCAGTGACCAGATGAACCAAGACTAAACCAGGACTGAACTAGGACAGAATTGGGACCGAACTTGGACTGACCCCAGGCTTAACCAGAACTCAATCAAGACTAAATTAACATTTAAAACAGGACTCAATTAGGGACTTTAAAACAATAACTATTACAACCAACTCAGGACTCAACCAGAGATAAACTAAGACGAAACCAATACTGATCCAGGACTAAAGCAGGGCTAAACCAGAACTGAACCCGGACTAAACAAGGGCAGAAAGCAGCACTAAACTAGAGCTAAACCGGAACTAAACCAGGACTGAACCAGGACTAAAGCAGGGCAAAAGAAGCACTAAACTAGGACTAAACCATTACTATACCAGGGGTAAACCAGGAACTAAACCAGGGTGAAATCAGGACAAAACTAGTTCTAAATTAGACTAAACCAGGACAACAACTACTAAACTTAGAACTAAACCAGAACCTAATAAAAAGATTCAAAACGCGACTAAACCCGCGACTAAACCAGGACTAAACCAGGACTAAACCAGGACTAAACCAGGACTAAACCAGGACTAAACCAGGACTAAACACAATGCTGTGAAGACTAGAGCAGGGCTAAATCCATCTCACGTTTTGTTGTCAGTATTTTCTACTTTTGTATCAAGTTTACACAATATTTAAGAGGTGCAACAGCAGCTGAAACGAGCAGGTTTCAGTTGATTAAGCTCATATTCAGATACATCTTCAAACCTCATTCACTCATTGTCATTCGTGTTTACACCCAGGGATCAGGGAGGCCTCTCCAACTATAATCAGTCAAAGTCAGTGGTTGACTGACGAGTGTGATTCAAGAGCCAACTTCAGCTAATACTTACCAACTGCAACAAAAATATGACTTTATAAATATGGAAGGCTCTTTACCTCAGGCATTGTTTGGTAAAGCGGCTAAATAAGACAGATCTCTGTTCTTTTTACATAGCATTTTTGTCCCATCAGCTGTGGTGGAGGAAGTATTCAGTTTTGTTGGTATTTGTTGGTGTGTTGGTGCAAACTGCATTGAAAGTCACGGGTCTCTTTGAGACCCTGAGAACTAAACTGTAACAACCAAACCATGGTTAAAGAAAATGTAAAGATTGTTTTTGCTTCTTGTAAAGCCATTCAAGACCAACAAATTAATATATGATTTGTATATTTATTTTTGGAAATAAGACATTTCGATGCTCATCCAAGGTATCTTGGATGCTTCTTCAGTTCTGGTCACATTACTGGTGCCTGCCTTATATCTATCTGAAGTTAGGAGCTAACTTTACTACGTGAACGTCATCACCACAAAGAGCCCTGTAGTTGTCGGCCTCTCCTACAGATAGCTGCACATCGCACTAGCGAGTAGCTGATTTTTTTCCCCCCATTTGTACCAAATGACTACACAACGCTGCCGAATCCTACATGTATCACCGATTACGAAAGTAAAGTACACCACAGGGGCGTATGCTGGTGGTGCTGCAAACGGGGCTTGATCGGCAAAGTTGCTTCTTGAAAATAAGCGATTAAAAATCGCTCAAACCTTCACGAATCACTCCAAATACAACTCCAATAGGATGAATGGTGGAGGGAAACTACTATAACATGGTTATATGCCCTAAAAAGTTGATTTTGCAGAATAGGTCTGTTTTTCAGTGAAGTACAGATACCTAATTTTTTTTTATTTAAGTACAATGCTTTACTACTTTTACTTCATATTGTTGCTCAAGATTTTCTCAGACACTTGATCCTTTTTCGTGGTGCACTTTCAAGAAAGACAAAATAAATATAAGTAGAGATTGGAGAACTACATGGAAAGGCCTGGATGACCCTGTCTCAGACAGTTGTCTCTGTGTCATGGGGCATTATCACAGTGGCACAAAGGACTAAGTTCAAACTAAAACATGTTCCTGACTCATGGTTTGAAATCAGGCACCGGCCCTTTTAAATAAGGTTTGACCCTATTGTGACATGAAAATGCAGCACTGTCTCACATGTGAATAAGGCTCCTCACCCACTGAAAATGGTCCCCTCCATCAACCTGAGAACCTTAGGTGTAAACATGTGAAATTTATGATAATGCATCTTTAACTAAACCTTAATTTTGTCTCTAGGTGGCACTGTAGTCACCACCATTCTCCATTGTCATGTTCTTACATGTATTTTGATGGAGCGCTTCATTTGTATAAGGACACCTTGAACAATAAAACACTTTGTAAACTTTGTTATGACTCGTGTTGCTTTAGTTTTGTTTTGGTGGAATGATACATGTGCTAAATATTTACCACAGTTTTACGTCAGTTAAGGGAAGAAAAAAGTACAAAAATAAAGGAAGTTCTAAAACTAAAAAGCGCTGCTCATGTCATCAACACTGAAGCATTTTCTGACAGTTTAAACCATGTCCAAACTATGGCCCAAGGGCCAAAGGCAGCCCTCAGACCAATTTTTCATGACCCTCAGGACTTCCAGGTAAATTGGCCCATATTACTTTAAACAGTACTTTTAACTGCACGTTTTTTGAAACTCTACCTTGATAAAGCCAATATCAGTCATTCAGTGTGTCCTTTTGAGGATCTAAGTATGAAGAAAGGTCTATGGCTCAGTCCAACCTGTTATAAATGCACATGTTTAAATAAGTATTGTCCATGAGTTTGGCCCTCAGTCGGCCCTCAGCTTCATCTGTGTTTCGACATGTAAAACGTTTGGACAGCACTGGTTTGAACCTTCATTTGATGAAGTAAAGCTGTCATAATTTATTTATATTAGTCTAATCATAAGCTGCACTTTAGACCTTTGCTCCTTGTTTACATTATGGTCGCAATGGAACAGTTATGCAATTACCTCAACATATATAATTTCTACTTGAAAACTGGCAACTTGTAGTAAAATCTTAAATATAAAGATGTGAACTATGTTTTAGAGTAATGAGTAGTCTAACCTATCATATGCTCCTCACATGCTCCTGCCATGTGCTCCTGTCTCATGCACCTGTCACATTCTCTTTAAAGCTCTGCTCCGATTGGTCTGACATATGGTGGTTGTTTTGGATGGTTGGATGAGCAGGCTACACACTCATCTCTAAGCTTTGGTGTCCTCTGAGGCCCTTACAAAGAGATGGATGAGCCGCAGACAGAGCCCGGACCAGAGCCACGGACCAGAGCCCGGACCAGAGCCCGGGAATGAGCCAGGTGCAGATGTAAACACACACTTCCTGAGTCTTTGCAATGTACACAAAAGAACAATAACATTTACTGCACTGCTGCAGCAAACATTGATTTAAGCCTGAACCAGGGCCCTGGTCTTATTGAACCAGGGTCTAAACCAGAGACTAAACCAAAACTAAACCAGGACTGAATCAGGGTCTAAACCAGAGACTGAACCAACACTAAACCAGGACTAAACCAGAGACTAAATCACCTCCCCTGCTCCTACTAAGACATGAAAGAAAGAAACCAGGACAATAATGTGTAAATCAATTTTAAATAAATTCTCCTATTTGTTCCAAGTAAAGTGATCTGAAACTGTAAACCGGATTCATACGTCTTTTATTACACAAAGAAAAATGCTATCACAAAGTTATCACCAAACATTTAGCAATAAATATGAAGTCCGTACACAACATTAAAATGGTAACTAAGATAGAGAAAATAAAGTACAGGTATGGGACAGTGAACAGGGAGCACACAGCACGCACACGGACACGAGAATGACAAAACCAATGATTATGACGCTATCTCCAAATCTGAGCAGGTTTAGAGTCTTTGTTTCAAGTCTCTAAAAACTCAAATCTACTCGCTGGGATGGGAAATATTACTGTGACCGCCCCTTTTGTACGACTCATTTCAACTCTTTACAATCCGGTTCCTTAAACGCCGTTGGAGTTGCACATGAGGCAATCGTGAGCTGGCAGTGAGCGAGGTGGTCTGCTAGTCTGAGGACATCTTGAGTCTGTCCATGTTCAAATGCCTGGGGTGTAAAGCCTCTCCATTCAGACCCAGGCCAGTTTAAGAGGGGCCCCCGCTGTCCTGGGCGTCTGAGCCGGAGGAGCCCTCAGCGGCAGGGGCTGGAGAGGTGCCCGGCTCCTCTCCTGGAACAACAACAACAACAACAGAACAAAAATAATGATCATAAAGTGAATGGTAAATCGGTTGCGTTCATTCTCTGGGGGTTGAAGCTAATTAGAGGCACTGCTCTGTCTGAGGCTCTGTTACTTGAGCTAGACTTTAAACTGGGCTTTGTTTTAACACAATCTAACCATAAAGAACCTTTTGCCTCAATGTGTTGTTTAAATCCATTTTCTATTTTTTCTTGAGTTTTCAGACTCAAACTTACAGTAGGAAATGTGTCCTCTGCATTTGATCCACCCTTCAATGCCTCCGGGACAACCTGTCACGACAGTGCCCAGTGACCCGCCTCCAGATGTCCACCTCCAGATGTTAAGCTAGTTTTGGTCAGGAGTCAGGACTACCTTAACTGGAGGATTTAATCCATTGTGCATTTTGCATGTTTTGGGGAAACCGGAGTACCCGGAGGAAACCCACCCAGCGTCCCAGGAGTCGAACTCAGAACATTGCTGTGAGGCGTGTGCGTGCCAGCCACTTAGCCACCAAGCTGCAATATGACTCCTTGTTCAAAAGCTGGATCAAAGAGGATACTGACATCTTCCTCCTATCACACACCTGGGACATGCTCTTCTGTCTGAGCGACACTATAGGTCCAACAGGCTGACCACGTCTCAGGACGAAACAACAGCCCTGACCAGTGACAGCCCTGAAGATGTCTCGCAGGAGCAGCCCAAACTGGTCCAGTACATAATAACATCTCATACAATTTATTGAAAAAAAACTCAACTAAAGCCCCATTTACACATGCAGCCTGACCTGGGAGTTTACCTGCAGTGTGTGTGCAGTGTGAACGAAGCCCGAACTGACCCCTCTGCATTTTTAAAAATCCTTAAATTACCAGGAATATACAGGGAAAATGTATGTGTGAATGAAGGCAAAAAATTGCCATAGACCAGTAACACTCAGTTTAAATGAGCCAAATTCAAGTGTGAACAGACGAGGCAATGTTCTGGGACTGGTGCCTGTGTGAATAGTGCATATGGGTCATATCTGTTCTGGCATTTCCTGGGATGTTTGTGTGAACGGCTCTTCATGTTGTGTTATCCTGACATACCTTTGCTCTTGAGGTCCATGCCCTCCAGGTCCTGGCTGAGCTGGCTGGTGCTGGCCACGACCGCGCCCTCCCCGGCGATGTCGGGCACCGCGTTTCTTCGGCCCGTACGATCGCACGTAATGAACTCTGAGTAGGACGCCTCAACATCCATCATCTGCACACGGCCACAGACACCATTACACCTGAGAAACAGAGAAGAGAGACAGGTAAGACCAAAGACACTATTACACCTGAGTGAGAAAGAGTGGAAGACAGGTAAAGGTAAATACAGAGACCATAAACACTGTTACACCTGTGTGAGAAGAGACAGGTGAGTCCAGAGACCAAAGAGAGAGAGTTACACCTGAGGAGAGTAGGAGGGGGGTAATATTACACTTGTGAAGCCAGTGCATTCCCATCAAAACAACAAAACTTTTTTATACAACAAATAATATACATGTTTACACAAAATGATCCACAATCTCCCTTCATGTTTTCAACTGGACTTAAGAAGCACTTGTCAGGAAATAACAATTCAATTCATTTTTTTTTTTTTTTTTAACAAAATTGTGCATCCCTGCTCCCGATCAAGACACACTGACACATTGAGCCAGTGAAAATAACCATCGCAAAAAGCTCCGTCTCAGTCCAAGGCTGATCTCAATGAATGAAAAGGCACCAACCTCAAGCCTTAGAATAATAGTGTTTCTATTTCTGCAGTGCGTTTAATGGCTCTGTTCTGCTAATAGTCCTGCCCTAATTACAACCGAACAAAAGACCGACACTCCACCAGCCCACGACATCTGCATATACGTATACAGCAAGACTCGGATTCAAAACAGGGATAAAGTGACGCAAATCTGCCCTCACTTCACTGGTCAAAACTAGAGTCATCAAAAGTATCGAAAATCATACACTAATTGAACTAATTAAACTAGTATCAAAACTAAATACTCATTTGAATTCGCCCCAATAACTGCTCTCGCCCGGATGAGCTTCATTTGACTGGAGCCGAACGCTGTGGGTGACGTCACACTCACTTAGTCCACATCTTTATACAGTCTATGGTCAGGGTTGATTGATTTTAGCGCAACTTTGCTAAAACCTCCGAGACATTAAATTACACTGAAAATGATCATGCTGACTTTCCCTCTGAGCTGATTAAGGCCTGCAAATGTAACTTTTTTTAAATCATTTTAAACTCCATTTACTTCCACTTTGCTTTATAATCTTCATTACACCAATAAAGAAGTGGAACCAGGTGAGAAGGATAAAAGTCGTATCTTAAACAGGGAAGAGTCATCCCTCATTTCTCTTTTCTTAATCGCATTGTACTGTACCTTACCCGGGGCTTCTTTTCTTGCCAAATAAAGCATGAGATCTGTCTGTACTACGCCCTACAGTAACACTCCAGTATTTCCACTGTCATACATACAATTCCTCTTTTATCACCAAAGACAAAGATTCATAATTTGTTTGTAATATATTTGAGAAATCTATAGTCATTGTGAAATATTTTAGTCCAATTCAGATTATATTTTTCCTGTAGATTCGCTGAGACAGTGAAATTTAAGGCCTTCACCTGTGTTATAGAAATATTTCGCTTGTAACCTGATAGATTACCAAATTCTTTCAGCACTTCATCCACCCATTAAATGAATTCTCAGGTTCCTCCGTGTAAATAAGATCATCTGTGAACACTCTGACCTTGTGTTCAACTCCCGCCACTGTCCCACCTTTAACCTGGGGACTTTGTCTTATCAACTGTCCAAGAGGCTCGATAAATAAAGCGAATAAAAGTGGGGAAATTGGACAGCCCTGTCTGGTTCCCCTTTCCAACTGAAACAAGTCTTTATCTGTGTGGTTGGTTTTGAATATAGCGCTTAAATCACTCTGGTAAGCATCTCATGAAAAGCAAAAGGTGGACCGAGTGAGTGTGACGTCACCCATAGTGTTCATCTCCAGTCAAATGAAGCTCATCGAGGCTAGAGCAGCTATAGAGGCCGATTTAAAGCGGAGTTCCATCAGCAGCAGTTACAGAGAGATGGGCCACAGTTTTCTGATGTAAAGTGAATTGGAATCTGAGTCGATGGAGCTGGAAGTGCGCCCGTGCTCACTTCCTATTTGGAAAGCAGCGGCTTGCAGGTTAGCTATGTCCATTTATATATATAGTTTATGATCTAGCTCCACTATTATGTATAAATCCGGTCTCATCTAGAACTGATTATCAAAACATTTTATAATCAACGTGCCAAAATGGAAGTAAATAATCTATACTCCACATTAAAGACACTTATGGGTATGTAATTTCCACACACACTTTTTTTAAAATCACCAAAATAATGGTTTCAAACTCGCACACACAAGAGGGAGGAATTCACCCATTTGTTAAACCCAATTCAATATTTGGAACAACATTGGAGCCAGACTCGTTTTCTGGCATTTCTCCCACTCTCCCGTGTACCCGACAGAGCCTGGGGGTTTACCGGATTTGAACTTCTTTATGGCTAAATTTACTTCTTTAATTGTGATAGGCTTTACTAGCATCTCATTTTGTGAAACTTGAATTTTATGCAGCTCAAGGCCATACAGAAACGCATCAGTAGAGTTCTCATTAGCTGCTGATGGCTGGGTATATAAATCTTGACAAAACTTTCCAAAACATTCTTTGATTTTCTCCCTTGAGTCTTCACCATATCCTGTACTAGAGCCTGACCAGCAATAGAATTATCAGCTTATAAATTGTATACTCCATTTGTTATTTTCTTATTTTATAGGTGTGGATCATGCTCCAACCTCAATCTGTTTTTTTTTTTTGTTTTTTTTTTGTTTTTTTAGTTCTAGTTTGTAAAGCTCATCAATTTTGTTTTTGCACCATCTTTATTTCAAACCTCACTTGCACGTTGGTATTTTGGCTCTCCCTGTTTTGCATCTGTTTCAGTTTTTCCTGTAGGTCTGCCAGAAATTGACCCCTACTTTTTTTCATAAACGCTGTTGATGTTGGCAATTGTTGATATTTGAGAATTTCTAATCTTAAGTCTATCAGAACTAAAAACAAAGTAATAATCAATCCTCGAACGGAGTGTGGGCTAGAAAAACGCGTGTAATGTCTGGCATTTCAGTGCATTTAATTGAGTTTTGTCTCTCATTAATGTTCATATGTTGACTTCCGGACACAATAGCGAAATAAAAATACAAAGATCATATAGAGCGGGTTAATATGAACACTTTAAGACCAGAATGATGAGCCTGACAGCAGCAGTTACAGAGAGAGGAGTGACAGTTTTCTAATGTAAAGTGACTTGGCGCCAGAGTTGATGGAGCCGGAAGCGCAGCCCATGATCATTTCCTATTTGGAGCGCAGTGGGCGAGCAGGTTAGCTATGTCCGTGTACATATTCAGTCTATGGTCTACCCTGATATTAAAATCCCTGCCACAAATAACCAATCCTTGGGACAGAGCCACCAACTCAAAAATGCTTTTATAGAAGAGCCAATCTCTCCCTGGTGCAGTATAAACATTTATCTAAGTTACATCAAAGCCTCTAATCCACCAGTAATCTTAATAAATGGGCCTCCCTCGTCTCTCTTCTCAGACCCATGTTCATATGCAAGAACACTTATTTAAAACCTTGCCTCTCAAGCCCTTGCCCAGACCTATGAGTTTCATTTCATTACACCACTATGCATTTTCCCCCAGTCCAGTAAAGCAGTCAGTTCCAATAAAAAAAAAAACAATGTATAGCTCCCCCTTTTTAATGTAACAGCAAACATAATTAAACTAAACACTAAACTGTAAACTTTCAAACACACTGCCAAACATGAGGTTCAAACTCTATTCTAATTCTAATTATTCACGTCAATGAGTTTATAAGCGCTTTTCAAAAATCTCAGAGGCCAGAATAAAGTTTTGCTGTCACAGTAATGCAAACGACAACTAGCATGCTAACAGAGTGTATCCTGATTCTCAAAAGATATAACGCTTTATAATTAGATGCGGACATCAGACAGTACAAAGTGTTTTCATTTCTACTTTGAGAGCTGCTTATAAAATATATCTGTACTTGGACAAAACAAATCTTTTAAAAAATGTGAGATGCTAAACCAGACCTACTATACAAAATCAACTTTTTTAGTGCAGCTATACATAGGAGGTGCAGACTACTCCGCGGCTTTTACAGTGACGTTAGCTCCGTTGGGCACCACAGAAGTCAGCAGATTTGTTTCTTTTATTAAGTTGTTAAAATGTCCAAATTATCACAGTGATCCCCAGGTGTCATAGATTACTACTATGTCGCGTACACAAGCACAAGCACAACATGTCTTCTTTAAAGAGGGTCAAGTGTCCTCAAGCAAAACAAAATGGCAGAATCAAAGAGTTAAAGTTCCCAAGAGGAAGGACCGTTTTGGCCTCTGAACTATCCCAGCATACTTCACTCTTTTGTAGTGTGCCAAAGAGGAAGTGCCCTGGGGATGTGACTCTCAAAGTATTTATAGTACCAGTAAAGAAGATATTTGAGATTTTGAAGTATCGTCCTATTAATTAAATGAAAGTTCATGGATTAAACCAGGAGTGAAATGGACAGAAATCACTTTACTGGTTAAGTGCTTGTTTATTTTTAAACTGAATCAAGTGACTGTGATCTAAAATGTGCAAATTAAAACATAATGATCCACAGGTGTCATAGATTATAACTATAGGACAGACACAAGCACAATATGTCTTCTTTAAGTTTATCCAGTGCGGACATTTTGAAGTAGCTCTGCACGTTGTTTGTAGAGCTGTGGTTTTATGGAGGATTGTGGGGAGCTGTTTGCCGTTTCTGCTCCATTGGCCCAGTTGTTTTGAGGCTGATGGAGCTGGGGATAATTGCTTTTGGTTTTAATGAGTCGCTGCCTGCACACGTAGAGCTGTTATCATTACAGCGTTTCCATGGAGGAGCAGAGAGGAGGAGGAGGGCTGCACCCGTCTCCTCCGGTTTGAAGGTCCTATATTACACAAAATTAACTCTTGCGAGCTTTAAGCCATGTTAAAATGCTGTTACCTCCTCAAAAACATACATGGAGTTGTGTTTCATTCACACAAGTTTCAGTAAGCCTGCATTTTTAGTCTGTCTACATCTCCAAAGGTCAAAATGTTCCGTTCCACCTTGTGATGTCATACACTGGAAGTTTTCCGGTTAACAGCTACATTTTACTTTTTACTCAGTAGATTTTTGAAATAATCCTAATGATTCTAATGAAGATGTATGGAGTTTAAAACACAGTGAAGGACTTCCTGTATCAACACATGACATCACAAGGTGGAGTGTTTTCAGTTTGAGAGAAGAACTCAGGCTAAATATACAGAGTTTGCGTGTTAAACTTGTCTGAATGAAAAACACAACTCCAGGTCTGTTTGTGATGAGGAAACAACATCATAACATAGATCAGAGAATACTGTTATATGGGTTCTTTAAGCTTTGGGAAAGGTCATGTTCATATTGTAACTTTCTAAAGATTATAGTTTAATTTCATACTTAAAATGAACTTGTTCTGTTTTTCATATTTCTAAGACTGTAAAAATCAGGTAGAGTGCTTTTAAACAGTTTGCAGTGGTCCAAAGTTATTCCTCACTTACCTTATACATTCAGAGCATCCTAATTATTCACAGTTATGAGTTTATAAGAGCTTTTCACAACTTTCAGAGGCCAGAGGAGAGTTTTGCCATCCCAGTCCTGCTAACAACAAATAGCATGCATGTGCACTTTGTGATTCTCGGACAATAAAAGTCTATAATTAGATGCAGACAGCACACAGCTGACTTATTTTGACCTCAAGAGCTGCTTATACAGTATATCTGAACTGGGACAAGACACATTTTGCTCAAATACAGGAAAAAATCTGGCACAGGGCCTTTTTTATTTAGAGTATATTGAAAAAACAACACAAAAAACAAAAAAATAACTTTGTGACAAAATCAGATTTCTGCAATTGATCAGATATTATTTCACAATATTAGGCCATGGCACAGAGCGGTGGTATTTCTCAGTCACACAGGCTTCATTGTTTTTCATCCAAACCAGAGATTTAGAAAGACACGTACGAGTATATTACTCAGGCAGAAATACAGAGTAATGGTTCAAGAAATTTGACCAAAAAGCATCTTTGGGAATACTTCAAGAATAGTCCCTGTTCCAGCGACACATCTGGTTTATCATTTCAAGTGCATGTAATTGAAAAAAAAAACATGCAAAAGAGAGACATAAAACAATGAGAAAAACTAAATCATATCTGAAAGAAACACAACTATTCAAATCATTTCATATTATCGACATAAAGTTTTTGTTACTTTAGACTCACAGTGGGAAGAGGAACCACAACTTTTACTCAAGTAAGAGTACTGCTACAATGTACAATATATTACTCAAGTAGGAGTTAAAAAGTATGAGGTTTGAAAAGTAATCTGAGAAGTAGAATTGTATTAAACAGTTACTCGAGTAAATGTATTGTCCATCTCTGTATCGGACCAGTTAAACAGTGTCTCACCCCTTGTGTAGAACTTCAACTCAGCCTAATGCTCAAAGATCCCAAACACTGGAGCGTCCACATCGTCCACACAGACAGCCCAGACTCTGATAAACACAGAGGTCAGGGGTGAGCCGTTTACACTCTGATTTGTTTAATGCAAATGAACAGGTAAATGTCCTCAACGTCATCTCTACACAACTACAAACTGAGCGTACAACACAGCACTGATGGGAACCAGGACTAAACCAGGACTGAAACGGGACTGAACCAGGACTACACCAGGACTAAACTGGGACTGAAACGGGACTGAACCAGGACTAAACCAGGACTGAACTGGGACTAAACCATGAGTAAACCGGGACTATAAAAGGTCTGAACCGAGACTGAACCAGGACTGCACCGGGACTAAACCAGGACTAAACTGGAACTAAACCAGGACTAATCCGTGAGTAAACCGGGACTATAAAAGGTCTGAACCGGGACTGAACCGGGACTGAACCGGGACTATAAAAGGTCTGAACCGGGACTGAACCAGGATGGAATCGGGACTAAACCAGGACTAAAACAGGACTAAACCAGGACTGAACCAGAACTAAACCAGGACTGAACTGGGACTGAACCAGGACTAAACCATGAGTAAACCAGGACTATAAAAGGTCTGAACCGAGACTGAACCAGGACTGAACGAGGACTGCACCAGGACTAAACCGGGACTAATCCGTGAGTAAACCGGGACTATAAAAGGTCTGAACCGGGACTGAACTGAGACTGAACCGGGACTAAACCAGGACTGAACCAGGACTAAAGGGTAGAGATCGTCACTCACCAACCCAAAAGTAGTAGATACTATATGGCCTATTAATATGAAGTAGAGTGCCCCCTGGTCCTTATTATGCAGCTATTAATTCCACCTTTTTATTTTATTGGATTTATGTCTGTGTGTGTGTGTCTGTGTGTGTTTTAGTGTGAGTGAATGTCCACTATGAGCCTTTTAACTGCCCCTCGGTGACAAATACAGTTATCCGTAAGCCTGTTGACACATATGAGCACAGATGCCAAAGGTGCAGTCTGACACAGAGAAAAAAACACAAGTCTCACAGGAACAGCACCACCTGTTTACTCTTCACACCTCTGCCTCTCTTCCTCTTCCTGCTCTTAACACCACGACATTAGGTCATTTCCAAAAACTACTTCCTTTTAGCTCAGTCACAATATCACATTTTGAAGCGTAATATATTACTGAAGTGAATATAGACAATAAACACTAATTGAAACCAAAACATTAAGCAGAAATATGCCCCAAAAGGTATTCTAAATGCACAAAATTCTTAAAAATATGAGCTGTAATAAATAAATAAATAAATAAATAAATAACAGAACGCAACACTTAAGTAGATGGCCTGTGTCTATAATGAGTCATAAAAGTTCATCTTAATACAGAAAAATAGCCAAAAAATGTCCAATTCAGACAAACTGGTCCCACAATAAATATTGACCCCAAAAAATAATGGTACCATCTGTCATGTGTTGAACGATAAGTCGATACAGTCATTATTGTGGTAGGCCTACTGTCTTTCTGTTAAATTAAATATTGTGAAACCAAAATTGTGAACTGGATCTCACAATTTATTCATTATAAATTATTCAAAATCTCATCTAGTTGGAACCAGTCTCATGTCTTGTCTTAGAGAAACTGTCTTGTCCAGTGATGTAAGAAGTACTCGATTTTGTTACTTAAGTAAAAGTACAGTTAGCAGAGCAAAAAAAAAAAAAAACTCAAGTAAAAGTATCACATGAATAAATCTACTTAAGTAAAAGTATTAAAGTACCCTTTTAAATGTACTTTAAAAGTAAAAAAGATAAAGTATTTCACACAAATTGAGGTTTGATAAAGATTTAAATTTAAATTTTGTTCAACAGAAACAACTGAATCAATCTTTTTTTTCTATCTGTTTTTATTTGTATATTTTTGTTTTGCACAAATTATGAACATATTCAAAATAAACCCTCAGCCTTTTCAGCAGGTCTCAAATTATCATAAAAAATACTTCTGCTTTTCAGTCCTGTTCAAAAATGTAGTAGAGTAGAAAGTACAGATACTGCTCTCAAATGTAGTGAAGTAAGAGAATCCACTGTGAAATGTACTAAAATAAAGTACAGATACCTAAAATGTGTACTTCAGTATAGTACTTTACTACTTTTACTTTGTTACATTCCACCACTGGTCTTGTCCCATCCTAAATTATTTGGTAACAACTTAGTCAGTAATTAGTTCAATTAACTGATTAGTTGAAATAAATCAGTTAATTAAACTACTTATTTTAACCCTACATCCCAATGACATTAAAGGAGAGTTCAAACACAAAAGAACCATATTAAAGGTCCAGTACCTGATTTTTACTGTGTTAACTGGAAAAACAGAACTAGTTCAGGACTAGTTAAAATTTTGCTCAAAAAGATGGCAAAATATTTAGAACAGGGGAGGCCATTAATAATTTTCCAGACGTCTTTAAAATACCTTGCCAGTCAATCCAGTCTTTGTGGACTGTTCCTCTCTTAAACACTACAGATGGATGAGGTAACTTCCAGTGTGACCATAACAGTACTTCCTGTCCTGTTCTCAAACACATATTTGGAGCCAAGTGTTTTACTGTCCTGACATTTCCACTGGAGTGTAGATTGCCCACACGACGCAGATCAGGCAGAGCCATTTTGAAGGATCTCCAAGGGAACGTGAGTCAGCACACTTTCAGGGCTCCATTAGAGGGGCAGCGAGCTCGGTCCCACCGGATCTGTAAACGCCTGACGTGTGTGTGGAGTAAAACTATGTTACACAAGAAATAAACTGGGCTATTTAAAGCTGTTTTTACATCTATGGAGGAGCTGTGGGTCCAAACATTTTATGTTTCACTGACACGGAGACAGACAGAGACACAAACACACACAGCTAACAAGGCCCATATTCTGCTGTGTTGACTATCATGAGCTTGTAAATGTTTAAACCTCTATTTTATCCCCCCAGGAGAACATTCATAGGGATGATTGGTGCTGTGTTTTTATAGTGTTTGCTATTTATTGGAGCTGCGCCGACTGAGAAATGTCCCTTGAGGATGAATAAACTATTCTAAAAGTATAAGCTCCCTAGTATGTACATATATGCCCCTAGTAATTAAACCCTGTGTACTTAAAGGTGCAGTATGTAACGTTTCTGATAGAGAGTCTGCCACCTGCTGGTCTCAGTTAAGATTGTATTGTTTAGCCTGAAATGTTTGCCAATGTAACAAACATCTTTGCACTCGATGGGTCTTCTGTCTGTACTCTATGGGTCCTCTTTATCTGAGGAAGTTACTGCAGCTTTATACTCCATCAGAGCCCTGAGGTCTGCTGACCAGCTCCTGCTGCTGTGCCCAAAGCCAGGCTCAAGACCAGAGGCGGCAAAGCCTTTTCTGTGGCGGCGCCAAGACTATGGAACAGCGCCCTCTGCCTGTTAGATCCCCTCAGTCTTTAACACAGTTTAAGACTAGTCTGAAAACCCAATTTAACACTAGCTAGCCAGGATATACAGGTGTTATATTGTACTTTTCCTATGTATCATGTTATCTGTATATCTGTGTTTTTATTGACTTTTATGTGAAGCACTTTGAGCAGCTGAAGATGTTTTAAATGTGCAACAGAAATAAACTTTAATTGAATCCCCATAGAGTCAAGCCAGCACTGTAGTACTTGAAATTGCAGTGGCCACTGAAGGCAGCACACACTACCACACAGTTTTGGTAGTGTGTGCTACCAAATTTTCTTAGTTTTCACCAAAACAACCCACTTAACAGCTATGCCACAGCCTTAGACTGATGTATGGGCACATATTCTACATTTAAACACTTCAAAACCAGAAATAGTAGGGCAAGGATTAGTTGCTTTGCTTTAGCATTTGTTTGTCTAAGGGGCTATCCCATAATTCTTTGCAATGTGATGTCACAATCTATATTTAGGAGCTGTGAAAAGCATTAGATCTCCAAAAATGAATGGTAGACAGTGCTATTAAAATGCCATATACACAGTTTAGTAGCAAAAGAAAGTTGCTTTAGTATTTAGTTCCACTTCAAAAATACAGATCTGAGTTTAACACATTAAAGCCGATAGAAGCTTGTGACGTCATCTGAAACCAAGAAATTCACACAGTGTTTGTGAGAACCTGCTCACATCCCACACCTCGTCTACCACTGCTCTGCTTTTTCCTCATACATAAATAAACCCACTGCATCTGCTCCTACAGTACATGCGCGGTCTGCCTCTCTCCTGCCCCCTGTGGGACACTCTGAGCGCTGGAGTGAAGGTCTGATTTCCCCCAGGCGCACAGGAGATACAGCTCTGGTCATTTACACCAGCTCTCACAAGAAGCGCTGAGCTAAAACACAAACCTGCTGTCACTCAAAAGGCTTTCAACACCACGGCTTCACAGCTACGCCCGAATATAGGTCCAGCGCGAATCTCCATCTCCCCGACAAACAAGGATCTAAGGAAATGTAAAGGTAAAACATAATGTAAAAAGGGGGAATATTTACAAGGATGGAATGAAGTTAGAATATTCATCTTGAGGAGTGGTATTGACAAACTTAGATATAGACTGACTGACTTAATTTAAAGAAAAACAATACTATATCCCATAATCACTTTAAAGTCCCAATACCATGCATTCTGTTTAAATAATCATAATATTTATCTACTCCACTTGTAGCCACAGCTGCCCTTGGACAAACTGACAAGACTAAGGCTGCCAATTGGCCCCTCTGACCAACACCATCACTCTCCCACACAACACTTTCATTCTAGGCAAGAAGAGTGAAGTGTCTTGCCTGAGGACACAACAACAGAACTTCTGGGAATTGACTCTCTGACTTTCGCCTTGTGGATCGACTTTCTAGACACTTCACCAGTTACATTTCACAACTACCTGGCATTGTCACTGGTGGTTGTTTCCACATGGTTCTTATCTCACAAAAAATACTTATGGACTATATCATTCAATCGTTTTTTTGTTTTTTTCATGAACAGCTGTGTCTATTTTTGGACTAAAAGGACATAAAAGTCAGCTACAGCTTAAATATACTTTACTTTTATGTTAAACAAATGCACAGAGAAAAGTTCTTCTGTGTTTTGTTTTATAAGTGTTAAATCAATGTGAGTGATGTGAATGTAGCACAGATCCTGGAGGGGGGGAAGAAAATAGCAATTAGAATCAAGCCAAATAAATAATTTCTTTATAAATAAAGTTATTTTGTATGAACTAATATATATATATATATATATATATATATATATATATATATATATATATATATATATATATATATATATATATATATATATATATATATATATATATATATATATATATATATATATATATATATATATATATATTATATAATATATAATATATATAAATATATATTATATAATATATATATATATATATTATATAATATATAATATATAATATATATATAATATATATTATATAATATATATATAATATATATTATATAATATATATATAATATATAATATATATTATATAATATATATATATATATATATATATATATATATATATATATATATATATATATATATATAATAAAAATATATATAAATATATATATATATATATATATATATATATATATAAATAAATAAAAATATATATAAATATAAATATATAAAAATATAAAACATTTGGCTGCTCATCCAAGCCATTCTTCAGTTCTGGTCAGATCGCTGGTGAACACTGCCTTATATCTGTCTGTATGAGATTCCTGTCTATTTCAAACCTACAAACACTTTAAGACAGAAACTGGTTCACCCAAAGAACAAAACCTCAAGTCGTAAACAAAGTAATGTGGTCTACTCCATTCAGTGTAGTGAAGAGTGCAGTGAACGTTACACTGGAGAAACTAAACAGCCACTGAGGATGTACCAACACGGTCACAAGAGCTCCTCTGGACCTCAGTCTGCTGTACATGTCCATCTCAAAGACACTAACCACTCCTTTGAAAATAGTGAGGTTCATATCTGAGCCAGAGAAAAGAAATGGTTTGAGAGGAGAGTTAAAGAAGCTATTTCTGTTAGGAAAGACAATCCTTCCTTAAACAGAAATGGGGCCTGAGACATAATCTCTCACAGATCTATGATTCCATCCTCAGACCCAAGGGAAACAAGAAGAACAATAGGAGGGCTATTAATGGTTGAATAGGGTTCTTAAGGCTGAAACTGGAGACAAAAGCTGTTTCCAGTTTCAGTGTAGTTAGCTCCTCCCTTCAGATAGATATAAGGCAGTGTCCACCACAATCTGATCAGAACTGAAGAAGTGGCTCGGATGAGCAGCGAAATGTTTTCACTCCTACAACAATTTGTCCACTTGACAGATTTAAACTTCATATTTTGCTACTTTATGTGTACTTTAAGTGCACTGCAACTGTACTTTAATTGTACTTTATGTGTACTGTACTTTAAGCATACTTTACATGTACTTTACGTGTTTCTGCAGCAGGCCGGCCCTTTCAAAACTATAGTTCAGATTAGGCGTTTAGACGTTTTGGTTCAGAAATTTAGGACACAATACCAGAGGGAAACAATGAGTATACACTTGATAGGTACAGTATCTGAACTCGTAAGATGCTTCTGGACAGTCAGTGTGACCGGGCTGTTCTGAGATCAAACATCAAATGCTCCAACTGAATGAACAGCAGCTCAGGTCACAACACAAGTCACAACTGCACCTGCGCCAGCAAATGCACCACTCACGTTTTCGCCACTGGGTTTAAACATTTGTGCCAAAGGCAGTGTATTTTCTTACCGGATAGATAGATAGAAGAGTTGATGAAACAGTGTCTCACAGTCAAAATGTTGTGTTTAATAATATCTACATTCAGTCACAGTCTGCAGCGTCTGCGCGTAAAGTTGAACCCAAATACATAATATGAATCAAACTCCGCCAAAAAAACTCATCCTTGGTCCTGGTCAAAGTGTAATTCCCAGGTAAATGTGGTGTAGTATATCCATGTGCTCCGCAGTGCTGTCTTTGTTATTAATCACCATAAGATGACAAAACAAAAGTGAAACTTAAGCGTGTATATGTCCACATCAGCCTCAGCTGTGCGGCTCGTGTTCATTCGCGCGTTAGTTTTGAGTTATAACTAAACAGATATTACATAGTTTACATACTTTTAATAAAGGAATTATAGTCATAACATGATTAAAAGCTTGAATAATATTTTTGCTTAATATTGGCCATTTATTTAGATAAAACATTGAGATATAGTGCTTCTATTTAATCCTTAACTGGTTCTTTTTATCAAGTTTCTTTTATATGTTATTGTGAATGTTAAACAAGCATCTATTGTTCAACTTTTTCAAATTTGAACTATGGGGCCTCCATCTCCTCTATTAATGGGACACAATGGATTTTGTGAGTTTTGTGCACCACTTTGATATTTGTTTTTTGTCCAAATCTAAAGTAAATAAATAAATAATAGTAAGTCTTACATGGAGTTGTTACAACGTGTTGAATTTGTTTCCATATTTTCACATTGTTCAACAGTATTTTGTACAGTTGCGCATGTAACTTATTTGTAAATAAATTAAACTGTTTACTGAATACCTTTTCATTGTAGGAAACAAATATTCACTAGTAGGCCAATAATAGCCTTATCATAATAACATAGTTATTAAAATTATGATTAAGTATCATTACAATGACCTCGAACGATAGTTTGAATTTCCATCAATGTATTGTCCTCCCCTAGACCAAACTGAGAGTTTTACCCCTGACAACAGGTCATTAATATTCTGAATTCAAGTTTATTTTTATGTATATAGCTTAAGTTTCAATTTCTTAAGATTTTTGCAAACCAGAGGAGACAATCAGGGCATCTTCACATAACCGTAAATGAGACGCAGAGCTCTCCCACGCCTCAGGCCATTACCAATCAGGCAAGAGGAGAATACTGACCGTGAGAATAGCATTAGCATAGCATTAGCGTTACCATCAGCGCACTGGAGTGAAGTCATGAATTAAACAAAAGAACTACACAGAAAAACCAGGCTCAGATCAAAAATCGATGAGCTCCATGGAGTAGCTCAGCGGGAGCAGAGAGGTCTCCCCAGAACACATCCATCACAAGAGGAAAATCACAACTCATAATTACACACAAATATGTTTTTTTAATGGACAACATTGTACATACTGAACTAAAAGTCTTGTCTCCATGGAGATGTTATTGCTTGGAATTTTCCACAGTATGGCATTAAAGTTATGTCTTGTCTTTAGTCAATCCAAAAACACGCACTGAAAAATAGTAGAAGAAAAATTCATATCTGTCAAGAGGAGAAACGTTTTAGCGTGAAGACGTTTGGCTGTTCATTTAAGCCACTTCTTCAGTTCTGGTCAGATTACTGGTGGATACTGTGTTATATCTGTCTGAAGGGAGGAGCTAACTACACTGAAACTAACACAACTTTCTGTTTACGATTTCTGTTCGTTAGTGTAGTTCAATAGACTTAGCTAAGTGTGAACTGTGCCCGAGTCATGTTCTGCATAATCATTCAGACCCCTAATGGGAGCTCTCACACCTATTAGCATGCTGGCTAGCACGATTGTTTCCTTTGAGTTGATTTAGGTCTGAGGATGGAGTTATAAAAAGGAAATAAATGATTTTTTCTTTACAGATCATACCTGGACAACTGAGGGATTACACACACATACATTAAAAATATATAAATAAACATTGGGGGAGTGTTTTTGAACCATCCACATGCATGAGTTGTGCAACACCCCCGAGATAACTGATATATTGCTTGGCTGGTCAATATCGTTATCTGCATTGTCTGGAAAAATCCCATATCGGTCAATATCCAGAACAAATAAATGGGACAGAGCTTGGACCAATCAGAGTGCAGCACTGTGGTTTTGGGCAGAAGCCAAACGTTTCCCCTATCAGTTTCAGTGAGAGCCATTAGAGATTGAATTGAGTTATGCACATTATCAGAGTGCTGGCTTTCATCATCACTGCTAGATATGCTGTGTTCATGCCGTCCTCGGGAATTTGGGTTTCTGAGATAAGATGGGGTTCTCGGAAAGTCTGGATTTTGATGTCACCAATATCAACATCACTGAGGTCGTTCATTAACAACAACAGTTTAATAGAGCTAATCAGTCAGTGTGTTGTTGTTGGCCTTCTCAAAATGGGGTCAGCTCTTGGTTCCCTCATTTGTTTGGTTGGAGGGCCTGGTTTTGAGATTCTGGTTAAGGTTAGAGCTAATGTTAGGGTACGGGTTATGGATTTACTTTCAAAAATATCTTTTAAAAGGGCCCATACTATGCTTTTTTCTGATCTACGTTACAGTGTTGTTTCCTCATCACAAACATACCTAGAATTGTGATTTGTTTCGTTCACATTTAAGACACAAACCCTTTAGGCTGAGTTCTTCTCTCAAATAGAAAACACTCGTTCCACTTTGTGATGTCATGTGGTAATACAGGAAGTGCTCCACTGTTTTTTTTAAACTTGATACAACTTCACTAGAATCATTTGGTAGCATATAGAAAGATGCTATTCTTGTCTTCCTTATTTTAAACACCGTAAAAAAAAAAATTTAAAAAAAGTTTCCACGAGTCTACTATTTGGTGAGACGGTGTATTGGTCAGAGAGTGAATTAAAAACCAATTTGTAAATTATCTCGACCCCAATATTAGGCTTTAGGAGTACAGCCAAGAAAAAATAACTTTACAATACAACCATAGATAAACATAATATGAGCAATTTACAAACTACTTTTTTTTTTTACAAAGCTTATCAACAGAAATACTGTTGGCAACATGGCAAAAGCTGCTCCCAAGTGGCTTACAGATTATATGCAATTTGGTCACCTACAAATGGTCTGCAGAATCTGTGACCAGGACTTTGGGACCAAATCTGGGGACATGATGCCAGGTTTCAGGAACGAGGGAACAAAAAGAATACAAAAAGCAGATCATCGAGCCAAAAATCTTAACAGGGACTTCCTTCTGGAAAAACCCGCCTCAAATGACTCAAGAACGTGTTATTCTTAGTACGATCCACAGTGAGGATAACAGAATAAGACTAATCATACAAACGTACTGGAGTATTATTAAAGTGATCACACTCTAAAAAGTTTTTCCAGAGCCACCTCTAATCCTACCTCCTACTGGACACAAATTGCTCCCCCTCGTTCTTGTTGTGAAGCACTCTGTGACATCCCTGCCTGTGAAAGGTTCTATATAAATAAACTTTGTCCAGAAATGTTTTAGTCTGACAAACCTTTGCAGTGATTACAGTTATTGCAAGCAAGCAGCAAGCAAATAATATCCCATGTATTTCATTTCCTGTAAAACCGCTTTTGTTATGTACAGGCTGCTCTGACAAATTTGCATGTTTTGTTTTGTTGTTTTTTTTACATAGTGATGACCAAAGGCACGTAGAGGACGGGCCTGTCTAATACCTCTGTCTAATCCCTCCCTCCTCCCTGCGCCTCCTGTTGTCGCTGTATCGCGCCTCCTCCTCTGAGCTCCACACACACAGTTGCGTCTCCGTATGGTTCTGCAGACTCCACGTTTCCCTCATGCTGATTGTTGATATTCTGGGAGCATGGACACCTGCTCCTGAGTCAGCTCTGAGTCACTCCGATCGGACGGGAATTCCCTCTCCTCCTCTGGAACATTTCAGTTTCCCTTTAAAGACGCAAACGCAGCTTTCTAGAAAAATATAATGTAAACCTTTTAGGTAAGGAGTGGGCGAAACCAGCCAGAATGAATATCTCTTAGAATAGCCTAGAATGTTCCACAGTATGGCATTAAGATAGTAAAAAAATTAAATAAAATAACCTGTGTTGCCAGAGCCTTAACCTGCAGATAAAGGACATGTACCAGTGTCTCATTCTCAGTATATGTCCATTATGTTTTTGTAATTAAGAATAAATCAACATCAGAATTGTTACCAGTAATGTTTTACTCGTATCTGGGGACACAAACAGGTATTTATGGAATTAAAAATTTAAATCTTACATTTGGTAGTTGTGCAAAGAGTCTCCTTTTGTAGGCACTGATAAATGTAGAAGCAAAGACAAAGAATTGATTTCTTGCAAGAAACAGGTCCAACAGAAGAATCAGCAGCATCTCCCCAAGGTTAGACTCCAGATGATACAAAACACCAAGTTTATATACTCTGAGATGATCAGAGGACAGACATTTCAAAGTGAGAAGGTGACACATCTTAATGAGGTGTGGCCAGAGCTCTTGGTGGCATTCAGGAGCCGGTTCACTTCAGGATGTGACATGTGGAGTTAAAACAATACAGGGTGTGATCCACTTCAAAGGAGAGAGGTCTGATTGCATCTATATTCAGGGGTGTGGACTAAGGGAGTGTCACGTCACCCATAGTGTTCGGCTCCAGTCAAATGAAGCAGTAGTTGTAGGGTTGGATTTGGAGCCGAGTTCAACATTTGCAATTCCAACCACCTGTATCATAGCAAAAGAGCCAATCTGAAGCGAGGCTGTTGAAGGTAACGCCTTTTCCCGCCCCCTCTTCTGATTTAGCAGGGAGTGGGCGCATAGCAACACTGTCAATCAAGCCTGTTGCTAACCCTAGCGACTTCAGGGAAAGAAAATTAGGCTGATTTGTTTGTTATTAATGTTCATATCTTGAATAATAGACAAAACAGTGAAATACACCAAGATCAAGTAAAGCGGGTTAATACAAACATGCTAAGACCAAAATGACGAGGCTGAATGCAGCAGTTACAGAGGAAGGGCCGACAGTTTTTCAATGTAAAGTGAATTGCAGCCAGAGTCGATCCGATCCTATTTGGAACATGTTAGCCACGTCAGTTTATACATACAGTCTTTTATATATACAGTCTATGGGTGTAGCACCAAATTCTGGCCCCTGGGTACAAACCATCTTGTTGAGTTTGTACCCAGGGCACATTATGGCACATTACAGACTTTGTGAGGGGCCCATACCTCCGCTGGGGCATGGGTAAACAATCAATTCCCCCAGTCCAACAGCCCTGTCTATATTTAAATGCATTTGTCACATTTTAACAAGATTAACTAGTAAAACGGAACAGAGGGATTTGCACTTAATTATCAAACCCAATGAGTTTTATTTACAAGACCAAGGGAGTTCACAAAATAATTTCCTTTACACGGTTCCTTTAAATGTGTCTTTGTGGATACAGCAGGTTGCAGTGTGCTGTTTGCTATAATAAAATCAGGTATGGGTTTGCTTTTGAACCTGTTAATATATAATGTGACCCCAGTTGATATCTGTTTCATTTATTTTTGGTAAATTTATCTATATACATTCAGTTCATATTTGCAGTATTTACACTAACCTCCTCAGGGACTACATGCTCGTCTGGGTTAACATGTTGCAGTGCACTGTCCCTGCATAAATAAAAGTAGACCAAACCATACCCCAGCCACATCTATAATGAGGTTTAATTGCCATATTGACCATTGTTGACATCCAGTACTCCCCATAGCGGAGTTGGGATTCCCTTTAGTCCTCTGGTCTCAAATGTCTCTGACCGCATTGTACCGCTGTGATCGATAAAGATTCAACTTTTTGAACCGCAGGGCCTCGGCTGGGCACCTGACACCTTCAGTACTCTCCAGCCAGTGATATGTGAAGAAGAGCAGCGATATTGAATCTCCGTAGCAACGCTGGGGTTTGTGTGAGCACTCGATCGACTTGTATGATCCTACAGTGGCTCTGGGATATTGATTGGCCAGCAGCTGTTAACTCAAGAGAAGTCAGTACAGTATTACAGTATTATTGTATTGTATTGTGTTGTATGGAGCTTGTCCAAAGCACTTAACTGCAGCCTTCCTCTATGATCTTTAAAAGGTCTGACATTAAAGTGCATACCACAGGTCAGACTACAGCTTTCACTAAAACATACTTTAAGGTTCATGCTATAATATTGTTACTTCATCAAAAACAGACCTGGAGTTGTGTTTTGTTTCATTCACACATGTTTGAGCAACACTTTATTATTAGTCTGTCTACATCTCTAAAGCTCAAAATGCTCTGTTCCACCTCATGAAGTGATCATTTTCAAGTTACCAGCCCCTTTTACCTAGAAGGTGTGTGGAGTTTATTACCTTTTAATGTTTTGACAATGCTGTATTCGCCAAAAACAAGGTATTAACTTAAGTTCCATTTTTCACTCTGTGTCCCCACCTCCCTTTACTCTCCAGATTTGACCTTTAACTTGGCCTGGAGACATTACCTACTTCTCTCCAAGTTTAAAAACATAAAGCCTCCACCAGAAAAGCTGCATAATGCAACTTTAACTTTAACATGCTACACAGGCCCTTTAATAGTGGCGTCTATGTGGTCTTATATTTGTTCTGATACAGCTCAAGATCATTTTAAAGCTTCAGCAAAGACTCATTTCTGCCTTGTGAATGTGACTTTTTTAGTATTGATACTTGTTTAAATGAGTATCTGGTTTCGGTATCGATTAGTATCAGATTTTCGATACTTTTTGACAAGCCTCCCCTGTGATATCATTGCCTGGTCACATGTGTCTGACTGTTCTCATTGTATAAGCCATAAAACTCAGTAAACAGGCCTGTCTCATTTAAAGTGATATAATCTGGATTTATGGGTTGATTTTCGTCACTGCCGTATGCTAACACGGTGCTAAGCTAACGCTGTGCTTCTATTTCTGTGAAACACATTTAACACGAGCCCACAGACAGGAAGCAGGTGCTCTGTTTGTGCCTCCCATTGTTTATGGCCTATCCTTTTCCCAGGCTCTCATACACAGAAGGGAGGGAGGAGCGAGGGGGAGGAGAGAGGGAGAGAGGGAGCGAGAGAGGGAGGAGAGAGAGAGAGGAGAGAGGGAGCGAGAGAGGGGGAAGAAAGAGGGGGGAGAGAGGGAGGAGGGGGGAGAGAGGGAGGAGTGGGAGTATGAGGAAGCGAGTGAGAGTGAAAGAGAAATAAAGAGAGAGGGGAGAGGAAAGAAAGAGAGGGAGAGAGGAAGAGAGAGGGAGGAGGGGGTGAGAGGAAGGGGTATAGAGGATGGAGAGGGCAAGAGGGAGTATAAGGAAGAGAGAGAGAGACATAAAGAGATAGGGGGAGGAGAGAGGGAGAGAGGAAGTGCGAGAGAGAAGAGGGGGTGAGAGAGATATATATATAAAAAGAGTGCGGGAGAGCTAAGAGAAACGATTGAGAGAGAACGAGAGCACAAGTCAGTGGGAGAGAGGGAGGATGGAGGGAAAGACAGAGGGAGAGAGAAGGAGGGGTGTGGGGAGAGAAGGGTGGCTGAGAGAAGGAGAGGGAGAGATGGGGGCAGGGGGGAGGTAAAAGAGACAGGAAGAGAGAGGGCGTGGAGAGAGGAGGCGAAAGAGGGGAGGAGAGACAGAAAGAGAGAGGGGGAGAGGAGAATTAAGGGAGGGGGAGAGAGATAGAGAGAGGATGGAGGGAGGAGAGTGTCAGGGTGATAGGAAATGAAGAGAATGTGCCAGCTAAGTGACAAAACCAGACTACACTGCAAAAATAACCAACAAGAACAAATGAGTGTTTTTTCTACCTTCAGATGAATAAAAACATTAAAATACAGCTGTACTTTGGACATTAAAATCTTTCAAAGTGAAAATTTAGCTTGTGGGAAAATACAAAAAACACTTGCCAATAAGATGTATGATATTAAAGTGATTGTCCTATATTCAAACCTAAAGTCGTTTTAACTAAAGTAGATTTTTTACAGTGCAGAGATGAATGTTTCAAGAGAACGATCTGATGGAGCGATTACTTTTTTTAAGCCATTAGCACAAGTCCCTGGAGTTTATGCGTGACAGAACGTAATTCCACTTCCTCGTTCTGCACCTGTTACTAGCATTTCCGGCCAATCCCGAGCCAGCTCCTGCTCCCGAGCCAATCAGACGACACCAGAACCACGTGGACTCAAAGTGAGAGATTTAAGGATAAAGTGAGTCAGACTGAACACAGAAGGTTTTTTAAACCTAAAAGCCCCTTTTGATGATGATAACCACCTCAAAGTATAGTTACATTAAGCCGTGCACAACAGCGCCCGGCAACCTCACTGTTAGTGCCACTACTTCCTGTCCAGTTTCACCTCTGAGGTTTTTGCAGAGTCAGGCTAAAATGAATAAATATTTAAAGACCAGGGAGTGGACAGGGAGCTGTGTGTGGATGTCACTGACAACATGTGAAACACTACACACATAAAATGAATACTCCACCAGGGTTTAGAAAGAGACATGTTTGTGTCTGGACACACACTTCCGGCAGATCGAATCTGGCTCCAATTCACTTTAAATTAGAAAACTGTCTCCCCTCTCTCTGTAACTGCTGCTGTTGCTAGCCTTAAAGACCTTCATGATATGGTCTCAATGCTAATGCTAATTTTGAGGCATGAAAACATATAAAAACAACGCCACAAACAGAAATATTCTACACATAAAAATACTTGGGTAGTCTTTATTTTTTATTAATTTGAATTTCAATAGCTAGTTTATTTTAGGTTTTCCAATTTTAATAAAAGTGACTGTTAGCTTTGACACACAGTGAGCTAGCTAGCATGCTACTAGCTGGTGGGTTTCAGATTGTGCAATGTGATGATGTCATGTTCCCAGATGGGGTCACGGACAGGTTTCTCTATAGATTACAATGTACTTTGCCATGAAATATCCAAAATCTAAATTCACAAATGTTAAACCTGGTAATTTCTCTTATTTACTATTGAAAATCTGCACTAACAATACAACAATACAGCTGTACCTGCTCCCACTCGTCTAAAATATGACTGGCCGGTAGTGTTACAGTGTCATCTGGAGCGCAGTCATAGTATTCGGGTTTGGGATGGGCTGGATTGAAAATAATGCCACTCCTCGCCCTCACCCTCCCCTCCTCTCCTCTCTTTTTGAAGTCTTTTTCTCCTCTGGCCCCATCTCCACCTCTTCTCTGTTCTCTCTTTCCTCACCTCCTCTCTCAACTTCTCTCCTCCCTGTATGTTTCATTATCAGGTTTGCTCTCCTCCTCTCCTCCACCACCACTCTCCTATCTCTTTATGTCTCTAACCCCATTTTCTCCTCTTTCCACACCCCTGCTTTCTCTTCTCCTTGCTACTCCCCTGTTCCCCTTGTCCATCCATTCTTTTACCTCACCCTTCTTTCCTATTCTTGTCTCTTTCCCTCTCTCTCTCTCCCTCATTCCCTCTCATTCTTTCTCTCTCTCCCTCCTCCATCTCTCTCTTTTCCTCTCCTCTGCTCATTTCATTCTGTTCTCTATCTGTTGTGAGTCTGTTCTTCGTGGCGCTGTAGAGGCAGAGGACGTGGGCGTCATGATGAGATTAGCTCAGGTTGGAGGAGAGAGGAACACAAACAGAGCACTGCAGATGGTTCACCTAAATATCTAATACAACACAACGCAACGCAATACTATGCAATACTACGCAATACTACACAATATTATGCAATACCATATAATACCACGCAGTACGACACAATACTACACAATACAACACAATATTACGCAATACTATATAATACCACGCACTACGACATAATACAATACCACACAATACATCACAACATAATACGAAACAATACTACACAAAAAACAATACAACAAAGCACAACACACAATACAACACAATACTACAAAATACAGCACACTACAACACAATACTGCTTAATACGAAACACAATATAACACAACACAGTACAACACAATACAATGCACCACAACAAAGCACAATACAATACAACAAAACACAATATGACACAAGTCAGTGGGGCTTAGTGATACAAACTGGATCCTTTCCTTTGAATATTGTGTCTTACTCATTGTGTTAGTCATAATATACAACACAATATTTGGAGATATATTCATAATGTTAGATTTGTCTTATTCCAGAAGTTGCCGTGGACGCCGCCATCGTTATTTGAGTTGTATTATTTTTAACTGCTATTGTCAATAAGTTCAATAGAGATCAGGGATAGACCATAAACTGTATGTATAAATGGACATAGCTAACCTGTTAGCCACCGCATTCCAAACAGAAAGTGAGCATGAGCGCACTTCTGGCTCCAATTCACTTTACATTAGAAAACTGTCACTCTCTCTGTAACTGCTGCTGTCAGGCTCATCATTTTGGTCTTAAAATGTTCGTATTAACCCGCTCTACATGTTTATACGTTCTTTTCACAACTGTCAGAGACCCGAGCGGAGTTTTGCCGTCACAGTGCTAACAACAACTAGCATTTATCTCCTATTTATAACTTACATGACCTACATCAAAACGAGGAAAACAATGGCACTAGCCAGCATGCTAACAGGTGTGAGAGCTCCCATTAGGGGTCTGAATGAATCTGCTAAACATGACTCGGGCACGGTTCACGCTCCGCTAAGTCTAATGAACTACACTAACAAACAGAAACCGTAAAAAGTTGTGTTAGTTTCAGTGTAGTTGGCTCCTCCTTCAGACAGATATAAGACAGTGTCCAGCAGCAATTTGAAATTTCTTTTACTATGGATCAAACCTGGACGGCTGATTGATTACACAGACAACAACTAGCATGCTAACTGCGTACTTCCAGATTATATAACAGTAAAACGCTCTATAATCAGATGCAGACAGTACACAGCGGGTTTATTCTGATGCTAAGAGCTGCTTATGCAATATATCTGTACTGGGTAAACACTTTTTACTCAAATAAATGGAAATTGGGTACAGATCCTTTAAACAAATGCCATTTTAGAGTTAAATTCTCCATGATCACAGTCTGAACCAAGTCCATAAACACAGACAAAAATCAGTTTAACGTGACATTTATTATTATTGATTATCTGAATGAACCTGCTCTCCTTTCATATTTTTCCAGTGCGGTCCTTCATAAAAAAGTGTGTTCACTGGTCTCTTACACGAGCCTTTTCCATTAATCATCTCCTCGTCTCTGTTTAATTTGGTGTCACATTAGTTTTCCATTAAGCCTCGGCGACAGGTGCGCTCCAGTCGACCCTGCGCTTTGTTCTGCTCCTGTGGGAACAGCTGTTTTTACTTCAACAGGAAACACCAAGTCTATGTGAGCCACGGATTTGAGAGTCAGAGGCATCAAAGCTAATCGCACGCTCAGGGTTAGCTTCAGAAAACAGAGGAGAGAGAGAGGGACGGAGGGAGAGGAGATAAAGAGAGAGACAGAGAGAAAGAGAAAGGGGGAGAAAAGGAGAGGGGGAAGGAGGGATGGAGAGAGGGGACAAAAAGAGAGACAGAGAGGGAGGGAGAAAAGGAGAGAGAAGGAGACAGAGGGAGAAATAGGGAGAGAGACAGAGAGAGAGAGAGAGAGAACAAAAAAGAGGAAAGCCCATCTGATGAAGTGTCAAGTCTTTCTTCAAAAAATGAGGAACATTTGTGGTTGAAAAACACAACATAATCATGTTTAAATGTACACTGTGGAACCTTCTAGACACAACAATAACATCTCCATGGAGACGAGCAGGCGATCATTATAATTACAAACCAAGTGACTGGACAATGCAGAGTTTAATGAGTTCTATTTTTACCATGTATTTTTTATTGATCAAACACTGATGCATGTTAGACCTGGTTTAGTCCCGTTTAGTCCCGGTTTAGACCCGATTTAGACCCGATTTAGTCTCAGTTTAAGGCAATTTAGTTCCGGTTCAGTCCCGGTTTAGTTTCGGTTTAGTCTCGGTTTTTACACAGTTTAGACCCGGTTTAGTCCTGGTTCTGACCTGGTTTAGTCCCAGTTTAGTTTCCAATTTAGATTTGGTTTAGTCTCAGTTTAGTCTCGGTTTAGTCCCGGTTTAGTCCCAGTTTAGTCCCAGTTTAGTCCCGGTTTAGTCCCTCATAAAAGCGCATTATAAAAATTGTTGATTAAAGCCTTTGTCCTCATTTGCAGACAGTTTGATCTCATCCCGGTGCCTGAACAGGACAGAGGCCTTTTACTTCCACATCATTTCACCCACTGAAAGCCTTTTACAAGATTATAATCCTCATTTAAAGTCTCTGAACAAGTCACGATAAACTGTTTTGATTTATCTCAACCAGATCAGTGTGACGGCTGCAAAGTGAAGAACACGCACACAAAATGAACACGTCTGAGGTTGACATCTGGAGATTAAAGTTGGAAGTTGTTGATTATTTAAAGGGGAGGTTGTGAAAAGCGATTATAAACTCATTGCCGTAAAAGGATGATAGGAATGCATTTGGACCACGGCAAACTCTTTATTATAAACCAATTTTGTTTTTCACATTTTTGAGATGGTAAAAATCAGGTACAGAGCCTTTAAAGGAACTGTATGTCTCAGACTTTAAACAAGGAACGAGCACAACTGATCCTGGGTCCAGAGACTTGACCTGCAGATAAAAGCACACACATACACACACCTACACAAACACACACACAGACACACACACAGACACAAACACACACCTACACATGAGCACACACAAAAACACACATACACAAGTGTGTCTCATTCTCAGTTTATGGACCTGCCTCATGTGAAAGCTCAGAACCTCTAAAATTCACTCACTGAGCTGCAGAGGCTGCACTAGCACTGAGTCATGATTGGCTGCAGATGCTGGGGTTTGGTTTAGGAATACGAAAAATTTTGGTGGACCAGATATTGAGTCAAAGATATCTCATTTTGGTCTATAAATTGGTGTAATAAGACGATTATCTGGACAAAGTTGGTAAAAACACCTCATAATAGTTTTCAAAGCTTTTGTGTAGTTACTTCAAATGATAAACAACAGTTACAAAACATATTTGGATCATGTTTTCCATTTGCGGTTTGTGTTTAAAGGAAGTAAATGGTGTTTTCAGTGTTCAGTCCTGGTTCAGTCCTGGTTCAGTCCTGCCATCAGCTGATTTCAGGTATTGGCAGATACTTAAAGCCAAAGTATCAACATCAGTATCAGAACAGAAAAGCTTGTATCGGAGCATCCTTAGTTTCATGTAGGTAGTGCCCACTGAGATGAGAGTGTGCTCTTTCTCGACACAGCCCCTTTCTCACTGTTCCTGCAAGAGGGGTCCACATATCGCCTCTTATCATTGGAACTAGAGTTTTCATATTGTTCCAATTTGAGGATTTAGGACAGGGCCAGCAGAGTTTTAGGAGTTTAGGGAACTACAAACGATGACATCAGCGTTGCCCCATGTGTCTGTGCAACACTGAGGCTGGTTTTCCTTCCTCATTAGTTCCTTCTGCTGTTTGAGGTATTAGTCAGAGGTTTCAAATGACTTGAGTCCAGCATCGTTAAATTTTTCGGTGATAAAAACATAGACAAACATTTAAAACAATTTCATTAGCTACAAAAAAATTAGTCAAAAGTCCAAACCACATGTTTTTCCTGGAGGATTGGCTGTGGACCTCTGCATTAAAAAGACCCAGGATGATCACTGACCACCTGGATCCTCATTCTATTAAAATGCAGTGGTGGATGAAGTACTCAACTTTGTTACTTAAGTAAAAGTGCAGATACTGAGGTAAAGAGTTACTCAAGTAAAAGTAGAAATAATCATTCAAATTTTTCTGATGAATTTTGAGTATTTATTTTAATTTGCTCAAAACAGAAACTTGAACTTGAAAACTATAGACAGGATGTTACCGCAAACATGGTAAAATAACCCCTCAAATCATATGAAAAGTACTTTTTACTTTCAGTCCTGTTCAAAATGTAGTAGAGTAGAAAGTACAGATACTGTTCTTAAATATACTGAAGTAAAAGTAAAAAGCATCCACTTGTACTTCGTTACTTTCCACCACTGTTAAAATGTGATTAATTACACAGTCCTACATTAAACACACATCATTCTCAAGTAATGGAACTTTTGGCTCTTTTTCTCAGATCCGAATAATTTGGATCCGTTTATATAAAAGAGCCGTTCAAAACACTGGCTCTTTTAATATTTATTTATATGACAGAAGCGAGTGTGAGAACTCATTACCAAGGCTCAGATGTGTTTAAAATTGTTCAAACTGAGAGTGGGAGTGTGTTTAGCCTTTCAAATTATGAATCCAAAAAAAAACTTTGCACTAGAATAACAATAATTTATAAACTAGCTTTTATTATGTTGCCAAATATGTTTTATCTTTGTGCACAAATCTCTCACTCGTGTCGCCGGCTCTGCTTCTGTGATAAGTCTTGTGTAGGTATATATCTGTCATATATCAGCTGGTCGATATATGTGGGCGATATTTGGACTTTTTGGCGTATTGGCAAATCGGCTTTAACTCTCCAGCACAGGCCAACGTTTAGTTTTGGTCAATTTGCTGCCTAAAAATACACACAAAGCTTCATATTAACACTTTAATATAATGAGTTAACTGCACAAAACATGACTAATGGTAAATGGTCACATTCATAAATAGAATTCTCCACATTTAATGCTCAAAGCCCTTTACATGAAAGACACATTCATACACCAGTGCACACAGACACTGAGGCGAGGTGGGTTAAGTGTCTTGCCCAAGGACATAATGACAGTATTCATCTGTGGGAGCTGGAATTGCACCACCAACCTGTGGATCAGTGGATCTGAGCGTTCAACCAATGAGGTTTATGTCGAAAGAGGGATTCGAACTGCTAACTAACTACTGTCGCATACACAGCTCAGTTGGTAAAAGAAAAAAAGGCTCTGGTGGGAGTTTGTAGTAAATGCAATTAAATTAAATAAGTTGGGGAAAATATATCGTCGCCCATCGATTGCTCTGGATTTTATTGGGTGACAGTATATCAATTGGTAGAGTGTTTGTCCATTGATCCAAAGGTTGGCGGTTCGAATCCTGCTCTCGACATAAACATCGTTGGTTGTGTCCATGGGCAAGACACTTAACTGTGTCTGTGTACACTGGTGTATGAATGTGTGTGTGATTGAGTGAGTGATTCCTTGATGTAAAGCGGTTTAGGTGCCTTCAAGGTGGAAATATAAAAATGTGACCAGTATTCTAAACAACCGGCATCAGCCATTAAAAACCCCAAATTGGTCGATCTCTCTTTAATCAGTATAAAATGCATAAAACTAGAAAGAAAAAGATTCGACTCTTTTCAAAGATTAGATCCGGTTCCAATGGTTCACGTTAAAGAATCGTTCAAAGAGCCGTCACATCGCTATCATGCACCAGAGTCCACTTCTACTTCTATGTCCTGTATCTCTCGTTCATTCTCACTCCTCTCTGTATCAGCCTCTCTTCTTCAACACTGAAAACACACATTTGTGGTTCATTTCCTTATTTGGCGTTTTGGCACCTGCCCCTCCCTCCACGTGTTCACCGGGGCGGCTGATCCACGGCTGACAGAAGGTGCCAACATGCGCTGGATTTAGCTGAACTCACTAAAGATAAATGAATGTTTAGACTATTGCAGGAGAAAAAAAATATATATATATGGCAACACACAGCGCTCAAGGCAAGAACCACAACATAAATAATCAATATGACTGCAGAAGCAACAAGCAGAACACACAGACTGAAGGAGAACAGTGTGAGCTGGTATGGTTTAGACCTGGTTTGGTTTAGACCTGGTTTAGACCTGGTTTAGACCTGGTTTAGACCTGGTTTAGACCTGGTTTAGACCTGGTTTAGACCTGGTTTAGACCTGGTTTAGACCTGGTTTAGACCTGGTTTAGACTTGGTTTTGGTCCTGGTTTTGGTCCTGGTTTTGGTCCTGGTTTTGGTCCTGGTTTTGGTCCTGGTTTTGGTCCTGGTTTTGGAACTGGTTTTGGAACTGGTTTAGTCTTTGTTTTAGTCCTACATTAGTCCTGGTTTAGTTCCACATTAGTCTCTGGTTTAGTCCCACATTAGTCTCTGGTTTAGTCCCACAGTCTCTGGTTTAGTCCCACATTAGTCCTGGGTCAGTCCCGGTTCAGTCCCGGTCCAGTCCCGGTCCAGTCCCGGTCCAGTCCCGGTCCAGTCCCGGTCCAGTCCCGGTCCAGTCCCAGTCCAGTCCCAGTCCCAGTTCAGTCCTGTTGTGGTTGTACTGCACGTGGGGAAGTCCAGGATCTAAAAACAGACGTTTTGGTCCTCGGAGGAAAGAAAGAATGAGATTTGAGTTGAGAGCGGTCAGACTGATACAAATAAAACATAGAATACTCATTCACCCCTGATTACACAGCGGAGAGAGGGAGGAGAGAGGAGGAAGTGGAGGAGGAAGTGGGAGAGAGAGAGGTGTGAGGGGGGAAGAGGAGGAAGAAGAGAAGGGAGGAGGAAAGAGAAAGGTGAAAAAGGTGGGAGAGGAGGAGGGAGGATGAGAGCGAGGTGAGAACGGGAGAGTAGAGAGGAGGAAGTAGAGAGGACAGGAGGAGGACAGAAAGGAGGAGAGAGGGAGGAGAGACAGAGAAGGCAGCGCTAAAACAGGCTCTGGTTAAAGAGTAGGTCTGTGTAATGAGTGCTTGGTAATTAAAGGCTCCAAATATATCCCAAACGTTCTGTCTATAACTATATATGTACTGTGGAACATTTCAGCCTAAACAATGACATCTCCATGGAGACAAGCAAGAAGCAGCCCCACCACCACAAAAGTTACATAGTGCACCTTTAATTTCAGACTCAGTTCCAGTCGACTGGTGTTCTTCACCAGAGCAGCTGTCCATGTGGGTTTGTTATGGCAGAGACCGTGGACATTATAATCACACTCAAACCTCAATGGCACCTCTGAAAATAGACGTCTAAATATACCCTCCGCTCAGTGTAGTGCCCCCCCTCATGGACCAGGGCCTCGTGCACATGGTAGAATAGAGACCTTTTCAAAGTTTCTAAATAAAAACATTGTAAACTACAGAATGGAGACGACTGGAGGCAAAAGCGGAACATAATGTGAAATGAAAAATGCCAAGAAAACAGCTCAGACATGTCAGTTATATAAGACCCTGGTTGTTAAAGCTTTTACTGTTTTTATTGTTTTTTACTTTACTTTACTGGATCATATATTGGCTTCCAAATATCGGTTCAGTCGATATCCTGGTTGGACATATTCATTAGTGTAATAAAACAACAGGTCCATTTCACCCATAAAGTCTCTTGTTTGAATTTCTATTTACACAAAGCTGTTCTGCAGTTACTTGAGGGATACATAACACATTTGGATCAGTTTTTTCTCTTATTTTACTTTTGTATTAAGGAAGTAAATCTAGTTTTCAGTCTCTGCTCTGGTATCGGTTCATGATAACACATTTTGAAGTGTGACATATTGCTGAAGTAAATATAGACACAAAAGGATAATATTGAAAACAAAACTTAAAGCAGAATTATCCCCCAAAAAGTATTCTAAATGCACAAAATTGTTAAAAAAGATTAGCTGCAAGAAATAAATAATTGAACGCAGCACTTAGGAAGTTAGTTTGTGTCTGTAGTGAGCCACAGAAGTTCATATTTCAGCCCTCCACAGCTCAAATCTCATCACAGAACAGAAAAATAAACAAACTTTTCCCACTAGCGCAAAGAAGAAGAAGTCCCCACAAAAAATATTGACCCCCAAAAATGATTATTAATGTTCATATCTTGATTTACAGACACAATAACAAAATAAAAACACCAGGATTATGTAGAGCAGGTTAATACGAACATTTTAAGACCAAAACGACGAGTCTGACAGCTGCAGTTACAGAGAGAGGGGTGAGAGTTTTTCAATAGAAACTGAACTGGAGCCAAAGTCAATGGAGCCAGAAGTGTGCCCATGCTCACTTCCTCTTTGGAACGTGGCGGCTAGCAGGTCAGCTATGTCCATTTATTTATACAGTTAAGATTTGGCCTATTGTGCGTGCGTTGGGTTGACGGGGGAAACCGGAGCGCCCAGAGGAAACACACCCAGACACAGAGAGAACAGGCAAACTCAGAAGAGAAAGAGAGAGTCAGAGAAAGAGGTAGAGAAGGGGTTAGAAGGAGAAGGAGAGAGTTAGGGGGGGTCTGTGGTCAGTTTGATAAAAATTAAAACAGAATACTCATTTACCACAGATTAGAGAGAGGAGAGAGGGAGTGCACTGTAAATGTCTAGCCCCCTCTGTGAGCTAAACACACTGTCTCTGAGGGAGGGAGGAGAGGACGGAGGGAGGAGGGAGGAGAGGATGGAGGGTGGAGGGTTCTGACTGTTCTCAGGGAAGTGATGTTGTTGTTGGCAGAGCTCTATAACAGAGGAAAATACGGCTTCAGGAAGAGACCGTGCCCCAGTCCTGTGTGTGGAATCTGCTCCGTATTAGAAAAGAAAAATAAATACACTGATTTATAATTTTTCTGACAGATATAGCTACGATTAGGTTTATGATTTACATTGTGCACTCTGAACTGAATCATTCCTTTTTAAGACGGAAACAACTCCAGCAAGAATTAATATTTGACAGAAGACTGAAATTTGAACGGGTAAACTAATACAAGAATCCCATGTATTTGAGAACACAGGGATGCACAGGGAGGGCATCTGACGCACAGGGACATTTCAGAACATGTTTATAGAGGTCTAAACTACAGGAACAACAAGCTTTTGTGATTTTTCTATGTGATAAACGACTACCCACAATTCATTGCTTCCATTCAGAAATGCAGCCCTCACTTAGACCTAAAGTCCGGGCTTAAGTCTCCAGCTTTATCTCCTGATTTAGTACAAATCCAGGTACAATCTTTTATTATTAAAAAGGGTATTTAAAGGCGTCTCATATTGTCAACCAAATATATAAGCTCTTTCTCTCCATCTCTCTTTTAAATCTCTCTCTTGTCATTTTTATAACGTCCTCCACTATCTTTCTCTCTTCTCTTCTTCTCTCTCACTTGTTTCTCCATCTTCTCTCTTTGACCTTCACCTCTTTCCCTCTCACACTTCATCATCTCCATCTTTTGTTTTCCCACTCTCCCTCCATGCTTCTCTTTCTCTTCTGTCCAACTTTCCTCTCTCTCTCTCCCCTTTTTCTCTCATGTCTATATTTCCATCTTTCCCTCCCTCTCTTCCCCCTTTTTCTCTCCCTCTCCGTCTGTCTCCATGTTTATGTAAACTGTTTTACTCTCCCCTTTGTTATTCCATCATATCTCTTCCTTCTTCTCCCCCCCTTTCTCTACTTCTATCTCATCTCTCTCCCTTGTTCCCTCCCTCTATGTCATATTTCCAACTCTCTTCCCCCACTCTCTCACTCCACCTTTCTCCTCTTGCTCTGGGTCATCGTCATCGTCATTTCTCTCTCCCTCTCATGCACAATCCCTCTCTCTTTAATCTTTCCATTCTTCTCTCCATTTCCCATTTCTCTCTTTGTCTCTCTCCTATCTCCTCCCCTTTCTCTCCCTCCCTTTCTCCATCTCCCCCTTCTCTTTCCTGCTTCCACTGCATCTCATCTCCCTCCATCTTTCCCTCGCTTGCTCATTCCTTTCCTGTCATTCTGTCCCTCTTTTTCTCTCTCCCATTTCCACGTCCTCTCCCCGCTCACATTGCATCCAGCCCTCTCTCCATCTCAACCGTCCCTCTCTCTATCTCCACACCCTCACCTCCTTTCCCTCGTCTCTCTCCTTCTCCCTATCTCATCGCTCCCTCTCATATCTCTCTTCTTCTGTCTCATCTCTCCCTCTATCGCATGTCTCCCTCTCTCCTTCTCTCCCTCATCTCTATCTCATCTCACCCTCTCATCCCTCTCTCTCTCCTCTCTATTGTCTCTTCTCCCAATCTCATCTCTCTCTCTCCCCTCCCTCATCTCTCTCACGCTCTCCTCCTCTATATCTGATCTCTTCAACTCTTCCTCTCTCCCTCATCTGTCTCCTTCTCTTTGTCTCATCTCTCCCTCTCTCTCCTCTCCCTCATCTCTCTCCCTCCCTCCCTGTATCTATCTCATCCCACCCTCTCTATCTCCCTCTCTCCCTTTCTCTCTTCTCCTTTCGTCCCTCTTGCTATCTTCTCCATCTCATCTCTCCCCCTCTCCTTACTCTCTTCTCCTCCTCACATCCCTCTCTATCTCCTCTCCCTTCTCTCTCCCTCTCTCTTTCTATCTCCTCTCCCTCATCTCCCCCCTCTCTCTCCTCTCATCCCTCTCTCTATATCCTCTCTCTCCATCTCCTCCATCTCATTTCTCCCCCTCTCTCTTCTCCTCTCATCCCTCTCTCCATCTTCTCCATCTCATTTCTCCCCTCTCTCTACTCTCTTCTCCTCCTCTCATCCCTCTCCCTCTCTATTTCCTCTCCCTCCTCTCCCTCACCCCCCCATCTCCTCTCCCTCATCTCCCCCCCTCTCTCTATCTCCTCTCCCTCTGCTCTCCCTCTCTCTCTCTCCTCTCCCTCATCTCCCTCCCCTCTCTCTCCCTCTCTCCTCCTCTCATCCCTCCCTCTCTCTCCTCCCTCCTCCTCTCATCCCTCTCTCCTCTATCTCCTCTCATCCCTCCCTCCTCTCTCCTCCTGTTTTCACATGAGCAGACTCAGAACAGTCCATGTTTGGTAAACTTCACACAGAGGGCACATCCTGACATCATCCTGTCTGCTGCTGCTGCTCAAACTCAAACTCTCAAACTCACATTCACATTTCAGATTGTTGTTTCTTTAGATTGTTAGTGTGAAATTCAGTTTGAAATGTTCCTCTCGTCACGACGCCACCTCCGATAAACTGGTTTTGTAAACGCGTCTCGAGTGACTGTAAACGAGAAATACAAACAAAACTTAAAGACATTCACTCAAACATCTGGTCTGTGAGGAACAGGCCAAATCCCCATCTCTCTCTCTCCATCTTTCACTCCCTCTCTCTCCCCCATTTTTCTCTCATCTTTATATGCCCCCTGTCTCTCTTTCTCTTGCCCCCCTCTCTCCTCCACCTCTACCTCTTCTAAAACTATGTATTGCTCTCCTGCTCTTTCTCCTTCTCTCCCTTTCTCTCCTTTCTCCCATGCTCCCTCTATCTCATATCTCTATCCCCCACTCTCAACTCTGTTTTGCTCTCCTCCTCTTTTTCCTATTCTTTTCTTACTCCTCTCTCTTCCTTCTTCTCCCTGTCTCTCCTTCTCCATCTCATCTCTCTCTTCCTTGTTCCCTCCCTCTGTCACCTATCCATCTTTCTCTTCTCTCACTCCATCTTTCCACCCCTTTCAGTCTAGCTCATCACCATCTTTTTTTCCTGCCTCTTGTACTCATTACCTCTCTCTCTCCTTCATCTTTCCATCCTTCTCTCCATTTCTCTCTCCCCTCTCTCCTTTTCTTTCTCTCTTCTGGACCAGTGTTGAGTCTTGTTCTGAGCAGCTGTCGAGTCCCAGAGGAGCCGACAAACTAAGAATCTTTCAGAAAACTTCAGAGAATGTGCTCGGACGTAACAGTGCAGTGAATTATATACTTCCGTTTACTGCAAATATTTAAAAGAGGAGTAAAGCAGCAATAAATCAACACAAAGAGATCACCATGACGACGGCTGAGGGATATAGTCAGAAAAATCCAATCATGATCTGAGTATTTTTATGCATTTTTTCATATCAGCGTATCAAGATTCACACAAAAAAAATTAATAAAAAAATGTCCCCACCCACCAATATGAGTGACAGGTAGAGTTAACCAATCACATTTAGGGCTGGACACAGTACCACAACGATACCTGCTTTTCGATACCAGTTCCTACTCGGTTCTTTATTCAGTGTCTGTATTTTTTAAATGTAAATTAATGCCCACTATTATTTAAAAATACTTATCGCTCATTCATCAATATCATCACTCAAACACAGTACTAGGCTGTACAATGTCAAGTTCAAACTCAAAACAAATGCACAAATGAACCAGACCCACTCACACACATGACTTAAACCACACATTTACTACACCACGTTTATTTGTGAATTACGCTTTTACCAGGACTGAGGAAGAAGAGGATTTTTCGCAGAGTTTGGTTTGTATTATCTTCACCTTTACGTGAACACTTCAGACTGTCACCGTTTGTGGATTTATTATTGTGCACGACCCTTTGACTCTGAGACAGCGTAAAGGCCCCGCTCTGGAGACTTGACGTGTTTTTTTCAAAGTATAAGCTGAATCTCTGAACACGCTGTTTCTTCATCTCTCGTTTGGACACATGAACCTGTGTTAAACGTGAGTTGTTTGTTTTATTCTTTTGTGCAGAGCAGTCGTGCTTCGTGAGCTCGTGTGCTGCTGGTAAATCAGTGCAGCGCGTGTATCGGCTCATTGACTCTGGCATTTAAAGCTAAAGAACCCAAAGTTGGCGCTGGACAAACGTTACTTTTTCGGTGCTGGTACTGACTGGACCTTTTCGTTCGGTGCCTACGTTTTGGCATAATATCGCTCCGCCCCAGACCTGCTTAATGTCAGTATTTCAGAAACTATGATCACCCCCCACCCTGACACATTTAACCCAGAGACACTGAAGGATGGGTCAAACACAAAGGACAAATCCCCTTTAACCTTAAATACCATCTTCCTGCAGTGCGATCCAAGATTTGATCAGAGCCGGAGTCAGGCCAGCAGCCAGTGTTTATTTGCACTATCACCAGGGCCCAATAACGCTGGCACTGCCCCAACAGCACAACATGCAGAGTGTGGGCTCCTCTCAGCTGCTACGCTCCCCACGGCTCAGGCTCTGCTCTGCCAAACCTCCTGTGCCCTCACTCCCTCCCCCCTTGTACCCCCTGCCCTCACCTGTCCCCTGTCCTCCCCCCTGCTCTCGCCTACCCCCTCTGTTTCCCCTGTCCTGTCCCGTCCCCTGCCTTCCCCCCCTGCCCCCTCCCCTCTCGACTAGGGCTGCCACTAGCTATTATTTTAGTAGTCGACTAGTCAGCGATTTTGTTTTTTTTCTCCACATGTTGACTAGACACAATGGAGCTCAACAGTGAGTCAGTGACCACCTGCTCCGGATCCGAAAGCAAATTTCCCATAGACAAGTTCAAAGGCTTCACTGAGTCTAAGCAGCTACGTGCTAACTGACACCCATAACACCACTGTTTTAAGTCCAAAAAACACATTTAAAAACAAAAGAATCTGTGAAATGCTTTAATAACTTTGTGGTTTGTAAAGTTTCAGACACAGATTTTAAATATTATAGGTGGGCATTAGTTCCACAGAGCTGATTAGCCCTGAGCAACATTTCAAACTTTTAATATGATATAGAATATTCTGAAATGTGGAAGTCTCTGGAGAAACAAATGGAAAATTTACTTTATCAAATCAATTTTCAAGATATATCACGGTACCATATATATTACGATATTTTGTGGAGACTACACAATTGTGAATATGGTCCTTTTTCCTTTTAAAATGTCTTAATTCTGTCGTAATTCAAAAATGAAGATTTAAAAGTGCTTAATATTAGTTATTATTTAGTCCCATTGAAACAGAGCAAAGGATCATGGTCTATATAGTTCCCTCTGTTTTTTTAGCTATTGCTGCACCATAATGAATTTAAAGTTGTTTTCACACATGTTAATGGCTCTGTGGATTTAGCTCTGTTTACTTCACTTTTGGGTTGGTCTTGTTCACACACAGCACATCATTCACCCCAAACACCATGAGCCACATGACAGTTCTTCAGCTGATCAAATAACTTATTTCTATAACAACACGCTTTAAGCAGCAGAGCCCTGTGAACACACACGTGCTCGCCTCCTTTGTACGCAGTGGACTTTTCTTTCACCTGTGGCTAAATACACCGTGAGGACTGTGCGCGGAGGAGGCAGAAGAAGAAAGGCTTTTATAAATATACGTAATCCAAGTGTTTTTTGCCCAATTCCAAGCACTTTTTTTACTCGATTCACGGTTGGCTGACTCCACCTGTGCTCCAGATCGCAGGTGGAGCCGCTCTCTTTTACATCCACCTGATTAGTGGCAGTGTGAAAACGACCTCAGTAAGAGACTTTGATATATTGTGATGGTCCATGATTACTATTGTGAGACGTTTGACGATACGATATCATGACATTTGGGTATTTGTTCCATCTCTGTGAACAATTAGTCACAATCTAATCTCAAATCTAATCATAATTGCTATTTGATTTGGAGCATTTATCAAATTACAAAAGCTGTAATTATTTGTCCACTGCAGAACAAAACATCTGATCTATTTATAGAAAAATCCTGTTCTACCGGTAGTTTAGACCGTTACAAACATGTTCTGAAATGCATGGGATTCTTGTATTAGTTTAGCAGTTCAGATTTCAGTCCCTCAGATGTGAATGTGCCTGGAGTCGTTTACAGTGTGATGAACTAAATACTGCATTTAAATCTCTCAAATCTCATCACAATCACAAAATCGGAAAAATCACCATCACAGTTTATTCTTTTTTGAGATTTTGAGATTTGGAAATGCATTTTTAACCTAATAAAGGTTGAAATATGGTGACTGAAGGTTTTTAAATTGAAAATAATTATGAATAAATAGTATTAATGGTCAGTGCTGAGCAGTAGCATAATTAAATATATGGAATGAAAATATGGAGGCATTCAGAATACTAATTTCAAGCAGCTGTGTTCTGTTACAGTTGCTCTTTCATTTGGCGATAGACTGTTCAGATTACAGTTACTTCCCTCAAATTAAAGGAATACACTGCAGTAGGCAACTCCGAAAAACTGAAACACAAAATATTAAAGGTCCTATGTTCCACAAAATCGCCTCTTGTGCCATGTTATAATGTTGTCACCTCCTCAAAAACAGACCTGGAGTTGTTTTGTTTCATTCACATATGTTTGAGTAACACCTTATTAGTCTCTCTACATCTCCAAAGCTCAAAATGCTCTGTCCCACCTTGTGATGTCATGAAGTTGTAGTTTTCAAGTTAACGCTTACATTTTATCTTTTGCTCAGTAGAGATCGGCAATTCCGAAGCTAAAATTATCAAAATGATTTTAGTGAAGGTGTGTGGAGTTTAAAAACACAGTGGAGCACTTCCTGTATCACCACATGACATCACAAGGTGGAACAGAGTGTTTTCTGTTTGAGAGAAAAACTCAGCGTAAACATGCAGAGTTTGTGAGTTAAACATGTGTGAATGAAACAAAACACAACTCCAGGTCTGTTTGTGATGAGGAAACAACATTAAACATAGATCAGAAAATTGCATAATACGGGCCCTTTAAGCTGTTTGCATTTGCTACACTCCTCTGCAGTACAACTCCACTTAGCGTGAAAGTATTTGAAGTATTGAGAATAGTACTTTGATTGGACCATGCGCCAGAAATAAAAAAAAATCTTTTATTATTATTATTATATTATTTTTTGGGCATTTTGATTTAATAACACTGCTGCTTTTGTTATATAAGATTTTAGATAGATAACAATTGCGAATTCCAATAGTCGAGTAGTCACGATTTTTCCGATTAACCGCTGCAGCTATAGTATCGACAATATAAGAGCCAGAGGAGCCACCGAACCGAAACCTAAGCGGATTCGTTCCAGCTTCACGGGACCTGTTGTCAACGCTGCTTCAATGAAACGTGGATAAAATATGAAGTGGTTAGAATGAGAGCGAAATGAGAGCGAAATGAGAGCGAAATGAGAGCGAACTGAACGCGCAGCGGCGATGAGAGGACGATATGAAAAGCCCTTTAGAAGCTGTCCAGTCTATCATTAGATTTGCTCCACGGATCCCAGCAGAAGCAGCGATGTGTGGGAAGACCAGGCATACCAGTCCAATACGCACGGGCAGCAGGGGGGGACGGACACGCCAGCACCGCCTATGCACGAGGAAAAACAACGCTAATAACAATAAAACCGTGCCACTTTAAAAGCCCAGATTTATCCAGTGTTTAGACTGAACACTGCGTAATGGCAAAACGCATTGTCTCTAGCCTTGTCTGTCTTCCTACTATCACAACGCACAGCCAAGGCAGAATCGTGACCACGTATTCTGCAGTTGTCAACATCACAAATAAAGCATTTTTGGGTATTTTTACGCATAGATATTCCGCAAGATACACACAGTTATTTCACATCGTCAGTGCGCAAAACGTGCAGTGACATTCATCCAGCCAAGATTGGAAAAGCAGCGCCACTAACACTAACCTTGATCGGGTCGCCTCCTCTTTTCATCCACTTGTTATAATGGAAATTGAACAGCAAACGTTCCCCCGGAGAAGTTTCAAACCGCAAGGACAAAGCGATGCGCTCCCGAGTCACCGCCAACGCTCCGTAAACGCCGCTGTTCTCAGTTGGAGCAGTGCGCGCCGTAGTCTCCTCGTCTCTCCTCGGGAATCATCGCCAAACAACGGGGAAAGGTTGTGTCTTTGACCAGCTGTTTTTCCAAAATGGAGTTAGCCGTGTCCGGACCAATCAGAGCGCGGCTGGACTGGCTCCGGCTCCTCGGTGGGTTGGTTCTCTGCAAAAGGAATGGCCTCAGTGAAACATGACTTTAATCAAGAATATTGATCTGTGGACAGCTGTTTATTAGATCAATCTATTGTGTAAATGATGTCGCTGGTTTAAAAGGGAATTCCGTTTATGGACAAATAATCTACATATTTGTACTTAAAATAAAACGTATATAAATGTGGTTGATCAAAGAAAAGGAAGCCAGGAAGTTCACTCCACTCACTTTACCTGTGTGAATATTGTAGTTATTGTTCACAGGGGTTTAGCAAAGATTGTTATGATGAATGAAGAAATACTTAGGTGCAGCAGTTGCCCCATGACCAGACACTTAGCAGTTCAAATTCTAGCTCTGGCTGTATCATTGGAAAAGTCCACCGCTCTCTATGTGGTAGTGTCTCTATGATCTGTTATCCAAAAGGCCTTTGGCACAAATAAGCATTCACATCTTGGTCAGTCTGTCTCTAGGCAGCTGTGGCTGGAATACCTCCTCCCAGTGTCATACATACACATATACATACACATACACATACACATTCATACATATATACACATACACATATACACACACACATACACATACACATGCATACATATATACACATACACATATAGATGTATACACATATATACACATACACATACATGCACATACTTACACTCATACGCATACAAACATATATGCACACATACGCATATACACAAACACACCCATACTTTAACATAGACAGATACATATACATACTTCTACATGCACACATACACACACATGCACAGGCCTACACATACACACATTCATACACATACACAAATACACACACACACACATATACGTTGCATTTGATGATTGGATAAAACCTTGTGAAGGTCATGCGATGCTGTGAACCCTATAGTCACCTCATAAAATGTTAAAGGCCATATCGAATGTTACATAAGAGAACAAAAGGTACAGCTGAACATAAATATATATGAACAATACTGAAAGTGTGAAATAACCCAGAGCTAATACTATTACTTACTTTGAAATAAGTTCACTGCAAGGCTAAACTAGTTCCACTCATACTTGCACTTTTGCATCAGTTTTACGGCTCCAGCATATATATATTTTTTGGCTAAAGGATGGATGAATAGTTGTGTGAACACTTTTTCCCTATTAAAGCTGTATTGTGGAACTCTTCTGGTGGAGGGTCATGGAGATTTTACTGATAAGCCTGGAATGTTCCACAACACAGCAATAAATGTATTCATCCCCGTGGAGACCACTGAATAAGCCAGGTCACATCTGTGGAGGGGGCCCTGTTGACAGTCACGATGCACGTTTTTCATCGGATTTTTGAGCAATAAAATCAGTAGTTGGAGTTGTATAAATGCAAGATAGATAAGTTTAATGCTATACTGTGGAATGTTCAGAGCAATAGCAATTCCATAGAGAAAAGCAGGTTGCCAAGTACTCCGGTTTTAAGTGATTTTAGCTCATGTAGGCTGTTTTTTTATAGTGCATGTTTACAGCTGGAGCAGGCCCACATTTATGTTCTCTCATGACCAAAACAGTGTGAGAAAGCCCCTTAAGGCGTGTGATCCGTGGAGATTCACTAACACAGGGACAGAGCTGTGTTTAGTCCTCTGCAGAGCCACACTGGTATGTCCTCCTCCATGACATATGTACGTCTGATTCACTGTCCCAGCAGAGCGGGGATTACCAGTGATGCAATCAGGGAGGGAGCGCCACACTCTGCACTGCACAAAAGGGCATTTTTATGACTTACAATGTGATTAGAATGTTTTTATGTGTATTTAAAGTACTTAACTATTTAGACAAAAAAGATTCAAATAAGCATGTATTTTCATTATTTTATTACACTAAAGAATTTTTCAGGATCTGTACTTTACTTAAGTACATTTTACAGCGGATACTTTTTCCTTTTACTTCACTACATTTCAGAGCAGTATCTGTACTTTCTACTTCACTGCATTTTTGAAATGTCTTGAAAATTCATAAGAAAAAAAAAAAAAAAAGATTTGTATTGTTACTGTGACCAAAATCTGTATCATGTATCACAAGATTGAGCACTTCATCCACCGCTGGTCCTTACTGAGCGGGCTTGCATCTCCATAAACATGACTCTTACTTGGGCTCGACGAGGGCCTTCACCTGCTTGTTTCCATGGAAATGTTGTTCCTTTGGCTATAATCCACAGTAATCTATTTCCATAGAGAATGTTCCAAAGTATGATTTGAACTTTTCCTCCAGAGTTACATAGTGTTGCATTAATAGGTCTCTCCGTGTCATAAGAGTACCCACTTGACTCCATAGAGATGTTATTAATGTTATTAGATGTTATTTGCCTGGAATGTTCCGCAATATTGCATTAAACCTATATTTTCGTAATTTATTCAATTGCGGGTGATTTAATTTCTAAAAGTACATAGAAGAACACGCATTCCCCCTGTGAGCAGTCTCACCTATCCAGAGAGCCGACTCGTAACTTGGCCTGGTGCTTGTCATGGAGATAGATAAGTGCAATTAAATGTGCACTGTGTAACTTTTCTCATGGAGGTTCTACCACTTGCTTGTCTACCTGGAAATAGCTGGAATTGTTTTGACCAGAATGTTCCACCATATGGCATTACAACTTTTCTGTAATATGTTAAAAAATACCTTTGAAAGCATGCATTTTTAATGTGAACGGGGCCACCTCTCCACAGATCTGACCTGTAACTTGGTCTGTGTGCGTCATCTGCTCGTTTCTATGGCGATTATCACAAGTACATAAAGCGAAAGAATGATCATCGACCCTTTTATCACAATAAACAATATTATTGTTTATTGTCTCATCCCTAATCTCCATGGAGACAAGCAGGTGGCAGAACCTCCACCAGGAAAGTTACATAGTGCAACTTTAATGCAAACTGTGTGATCCATTTCTGACTCAGCGTTGAGCCCGTGCTGAGTCGATACAAAGGCGGCTGGTGTTTTATGATGTGGGCGACTCATTATTGTCCAGTGTCCCACAGACCAGAAGAATTCAAACAGAAGAATTCAAACCAGTGGGATTTGTTTGGAGTCAAAATTAAGTTGAATTGACAAAGGCAGATCAAATTACCCCGTCCTGAGAAACAGAACAGATGGCTCATATAAAACATCCGTACAAATCTATTTTAATCCTCAAATAGGCTACTGTGGCTGTTTACTGAAAACGACACTGTAAAAAAAGATTGTGCTTGTGTCTCTCTATAGGATCATTATGTTATAATGTTATAATTTGCACATTTGAAATCACAATATTCATCTAAATCACTTAATGAAAAAAAACAAGTTCACTGGCTTCTGTGTTAGAAAACTGTAGCTGTAAACGTCATCACAACAAAGAGCCATGTAGCTGTCGGCGCCCCCTGTGGATAGCTGCACGTCACACTAGCGAGCAGCTGATTTTTTATTTTTTTTTCTTAATTTGTTTCAAAATGACTACATGACGCTGCCAAATCCTGAGTATCACCGATTAAGAAAATAAAATTGAAGAGCAAAGTGCGTACGTCACAGAGGGCGTGTACCGGTGGCAATGAAAACGTGAGAAATCGTCAAAATGGAGTCTTGAAAATAAGCAATTAAAGATTCTGCAAACATGCACGAATCACTCCAAAAACAACTTCAGAGGATGAATGAGAAGAAACAACTATAACATGGCTAAAAGTTATGAAAAGTCGAATAAACATAATAGGTCTGATTTAAAAACATCGTGAATTCACAATATGATCTTTTTTCTAGTTATAATTATTACGTATTGACATCCTTCAACTTATCTGTGATTAGTTTATTATATTTTTACTTTATTTTGAGAAAAGAAATCTGAAATCTGGAAGGAGGGGCAGAGTCTGGAGCAGTAACGGGGAGAGTGAGGGAGGAGGAGGGGCAGCGTCTTGAGGACTAAAGGTGAGAGTGAAGGGGGAGGAGGGGCGGGGTCTGGACATATGAGGAACAGTGTGATTGGTCTAACACGGATCCACACTTCAAGCTCCGCCCCTGTAGCCAGGTGTTTGTGATCAGAAGGTTTTTGCCTGTTTTTGGACACAAAGTTGGCACTGGGGTTGTTAAATGAATCAAAAGTCAGATACTAATTGATAATAAAATTTATATCAAAACTAGATACTCATTTGAGCAAGTATTGACACTAAAAAATACTGACTTTTAAAACCCCACACTAACAATAACCTTTCCTGAATTGACCACTATGGACCTACTGGACACTGAGGGATTACACAGATATAAGACACATGGGAATATACAAGAAAGTACTACCATGTAATGCTAAAAATCACATTCTGTCTAAAGAAAGAGTGTTTTTTTTAACTATCATCGTGGTATCAGAATCGGAAGAGTATCAAGTCTATTTCCTAATATCGAATTAGAAAGTATCATAACAACTCCTCACAGTACTCCATAGTCACACTGGATTTAATGATGGAATAAGCCTTGTGACCGTCATGAGCCATAAACTCAGGTTAAGTCACCTCATAAAACGCTAACGTCCATATCAAGTGTTACATAAGAGAAGACAGTAGGTACAAAACAGACAGAGACACTTCAATATATCTTCACTCTTTACCACCACCATGGGCTAATTGTCACATGCAGGACGAAAACAAACATGGAAAAAATAACAAGAATACACATTATTGCACTTTCACATGGCCTGTTGGACAATTTGGCAAAACACAGCTCTGTTCACTGTTCTTAGGAGTAATATTACATAGAAAAGTTAAGTTCGACCCATTCAGACTTTTAAAAAAAAATGACAAAAAGCAGCTAGCAAAAGAAACATTTTTTGATTTTGATACAGCACTACGTACATTTGTTTAAAATAAAATGATAATCCTGTGTTGTATTTGATTTATTATAGTAAAACCCTTTTAGTTAATGCCGTAGTATGTAACTTTAAAACCAAAAAATAGGCAAAAATAAAAACATGATTTTTCATTTTGCTGTTTTATTGCACTTAAAAAACTCTTATCTGTGTTTTCATGGAAATTTTGTTCCTTTGGCTATAACATTACACAGTATGACATAAAACGTGTCTATCTCCATGGAGAATACAATGTTCCAAAGTTTGGTTTTAACTTTCTATTTCCATGGAATCATGCTGGTGACGTGCCTCCTCCAGCAAGTTACATACTGTACCTTTAAAATATGAATTACCTGTATTATTTGGAAAACAATGAGGAACACTTCTGAAACTGTGAAACTGCTCAAAATCCAAAGGCAATTTATAAACAATATATTTACCAAAAGAGTGGAAACCAAAAGAGAAAAAACTTTGACCTAAAATAACTAAATAATACCTCATTTTCTCTCATATCTGGAAATTTTCACTGTGATAAAAAAAATTATATCAAATTTTGAAAGGTGGACTCAGTTTTCCAGCAGTTCTGTACTGGACCCCTCCTCACCTCTTCCTCCTCACCTCTTCCTCCTCACCTCTGTAGTGTTAAGACTCAAAGATTTCCAGGCAAAAGTATTAAAGTTTACATTTTTAGAATCAAGAGAACATAATAAGGCTTAAATATAAAACAATACAAAATGATCTAATGACATTCACATGACTTGAACTAAAGCACAAACGTAAACAAAGGCCCTGAAACTCAGGATTTTAGCTTCAGGAAACGCTAAAAGAAACATATCACATTTTATTCTGTCTTTTTAAACACATTTGAACATTTGATGACTTAAAGATGCACCGTGAAACTTTTCTTGTAGAAGGTAAGCCATCTGCTTACCTCCATGGAAATGCCAATGATTTGCCTGGAATGTTCCACAGTATGGCATTAAAGGTCTACATAAAATCTTTAATTCATTACAGTATTTTATTTCTAGCATTCTTTTAATCTCCATGGAAACAAGCAAGTGGCAAAAAAGTTACACAGTGCATCTTTATATAATGCATACAGACACCTGTAGCCTTGAGCACTTTGCCTCACAGTATGTGGGGTTAGAATCTGCTAGTTTAACCAAGATCCAGTGGTTTAAAATCTCGGTGATCAGCTCAAGGTTTTTAATAGAGAGGTCTACAGCCAATCCTCTGTCAGGGAACATGATAATGTCTCCATGTTCCACTAAAATGTTCCACAGTGTGGCATTTCATTGATGGGTTCAGATTCCTGTTATAGGCAACATTTTGAGAACTTTTCACCATTCAAAAAACTATGGATAGGGAGGTGGTGATAGGTCAGCTCTGTGGAGAGGCGACCTCGCTCACAGTAAAAGTCATTTTTTCTAAATTTGTAATTGCATTTGAATACATACTAGATAGATATAATTAAAGCCATACTGTGGAACATCGAGGCAAAGCATTGAGGTCTCCATGGAGACAAGCTGTGGCAGACCCTCCTGAAAGTGTGTCTTGTCTTGGAGTTAAAATTTAAAAGCATATAGTAGTAAACTGATGTATTATTATGATATTGGCGCCCTCTTCTGGTACCAATGAAAACTCCATCTGTGAGCTGGTAAAAAAGATCAAACTTTTGGACAATGTCTCCTTTGAAACGACAGAATACACTTCCTCTCCAGAGCACTGAGAGGATGGACAGTATTGCTTTGGTTCAAAATGATCAATATGGCAAACACAAATACATTTAAGGCAACTGAGAGTTTTTAGTACTAAATTAAAATACACAAAACTGGAGATAATTTTAAAAATGTATGGCTAATAGTTCACTTTAGTGCCTTTAGCTACAACATATCTAAATAAGCAAAAAGGTTCAACTACTCAGAAATATGTTTAAAACTAAGTAAACCATAGTAAACTTAAAGGAACTGTATGCAACATTTTGATTTTAAGTTTCAGGAACTTATCTGTCCCCAGATAAAAGGTAAACATGTTCAAATTAAAATATAACATTTACTAATAACAATTGTAATGCTGGTTTATTCTTAATTACAAAAACATTGGACATGATGTTAAAATTGTTTATGTTATAATTTGGAGTTTTGTTTCTCAAGACAATTATCCAATCAAATTGCAGAACGAGCCTCACACGAGTCTCTCATTTGTGTTGCCAGTTTCAGTGCTGTCCAGTTGGTTTAAACCTAAAATGCTTCTCTCTGATCTGAAAGGTTATTACGTTACACAGGTTCAGTTGTGACTATAGTACCATTTTTAAAAGTGTAAGAGTGCAGACTTCATACAGTTCCTTTAAGTAAATCATTTAAATTAAAAGAGTTACTGTAAATTCAAGTTCATCATATTAACATGTTTGTGTAGAAGTAGATAAATAAAGGCTACCCATGCAGAAGATTCAGCCCTGCACCTACAGGAGCTGGACTAAGTATAAACTACAAATCTGACTTTGTGTCATATATTGGCCTTTGCCCTCTAACGTCCCCACCTATTTTTATATGAAACAGAAAATGCAGTGAAAAAGTGATATCTTCATGTGTTAGAACAACTTGACCTGATTTGAGTAGTTTGAACAACATTAGATTTATTTAAAGGTCCTGTATCCAATTTATCCCATGTATTTGAGCAAAATGTGTTTTGTCCCAGTACAGATCTATTGTATAAGCAGCACTTGAGGTCTAAAAATGTCAGCTATGTTACTGTCTGATGATCAGGATGTGCATATTAGCATGCTAGTTGTTTTTAGCTTTACCGTGGCAGTAAAACTCTGCTCTGGTCTCTGTGATTTGTGAAAAGAGCTTATAAACTAAGAATCGGGATATTCTGAATGCATAAGGTAAGTGAGGTATAACTTTGGACCATTGCAAACCATTTAAAATTAACTAGTCCTGTTTTTCATGTTTTTAAGTTTGTAAAAATCCAGTACAGTGCCTTTAAAATCAGATGATTTAAAACAATAGACTTTTTTATCTATTGCCGTTTGAGATGAACAGAAATTGGGTACAGGGCCTTTAATACTATTTAAGTAAATAATCAAATAAGAATAGGTTGCTTTCACGTTCTACAATATGATGATGTCATATTTTATAAAGGGAGGGCGGGGCCTGTGTAACACTATGGGAGATTCACTGTTTTTGAAAGAAACATCCAAACCTATGTTCAAACAAATGTTGAACCTTATAATTAGTTTAGAATTTTGCTCCACAAAACTGTCATATTAATCTTATGGCTTAAAGTCTGTACTGTTAAAAATAGGGAGTTTGGGGTTGAGAACTGGCACCACTTTCTGAAGCAGTTGTGAAAAAATAATTATACTTTTGTTCATTTATACCGACAGAGACGACGTTGAACTTTGTGCCAGTTTTTGTTTCATGTGGATAGGCCCAGTGATTCCACCATAGAATTCTGACCCGTCTCCAGCTGAGTTTAAACTATTGATACTTTGCAGCAGATGTCAGTAACATTCCCTGGGCTGGGGGGGTGAACTAACTAGAGGCAATATTCTGTCTGCTACTCTGAGCTTTGTTTTAACAATCTGACCACAAAGAACTGACTTAACAGCACAAATCAGGTCACCTGTTGTAGTTTCAGCAAGTCCCTCTCAAATAAAATTACAGTTAAAAGCTAGCTAGCATTAGCCAACAGTTTTTCATTTAGTCACTCTCACCTTTTTGTTGAAAACCAAACATCTAAACAGGACCATGAATACTTCCATTGATCACAGGCACTTGACAATGTGGTGTTTAAATTCATTTTGTATTTTTTCGTGTTTTTGTTATTATTATTTTTTTTATGTGGACATGTTTGCTAATGTGTGCATCTTGTCACCACGGTAACTGCTGAAACTTTTTCCACAGAAATGCATGCTGTCCCCCCCAGCATGATGTCACAGCAAAGTATCAATAGAGATTCTACAATATTGTGAAGTCACGTGAACGCAGCCTATAGAAATGTGAAGTGATGATGTCACTTCACTGAAACTTCACAGCTGATTACTAGAGTTGTTTTGTTACTTTTCAGTTACTTTTCAAAAGAGTTTAACTACAAACTATCAAATATGTAAATAATGTCGTAATAAGACAGTATAACACAGATTACCAGTGTGTATATCTCACTAACTGCCGGTCACTGCTAACGTTAGCTTAGCCTGGCCTAGCTTCATACCACAACCTCCTTTGTACACTTTGCCACAATTATAACCATAGATCCATGTTCATAACCTTGTGAGCTTAAAACGACTGTCGCTAAAAAAAAAGAGGAAACTGTAAACATGTTCATTGTCAATCAGCTGATGGACCTGGAAGTGACATCACACTTTACAACTTTGTAAAACTTAGAATTCAAGTTATTCTCACACACACAGATACTCCCTCTATGGCGTATGTCAGTAGCAGTAGTACAGTTGTGAGCGCAGGGCCCTGAAGCTGTCCTCCTCGTATCCACTGGCCCCTTCTCCTTCAAACAACATGGAGTCTGGAAGCACGATGCCCTCTAGTGGGTCGGGCTGACAGAACTCCACGATGAACTCCTCCTCACAGTCCAGGAGGAGTCTGGACCAAGCCCCCAGGTCCAGGTCTACAGCAGTGCCTCCATACTCTGGGGGCAGCACTGAGCGAGGGATCTGTCTGTGCAGCGAGTGCAGGTCTGAGCCGTGCAGGACGTACTGAAGAAGAACACAGGCGATTATTAAAGGTGTACCTTGGAACTTTTCTGGAGCATGTTATGATTTTCTGACTAGTATTAGTACAATTGTGATTAGATTTGTGATTTATGTTTTGATAATAAGATTCTGTTCAAAGTTCACATTTTAAACATGTCCCAAAGAAATAGACTGAAATCTGAACTGACAAAGTAACACGAGAATCACATTTCAGAACATGTTTGTACAGATCTGAACTACAAGGTTAACAGTTTTTATGCAGGATAAGACATGACATTTTGTTGTTTGTGGAAAAAATTATGGCACTTGCAAACTGCAGTTGTCGCAATTGTGCCTGATCAAATTGTCATATTGATTCTACTGCCATCCTACCTGTTTGTTTCCATGTAGATGTTTTTGTTTTGCCTGGAATGTTTCACAATATGGCATTAAACATATCCAGATCTATCTCCATGGAGATGACCAGTTGATGCCACCTGGTCAGATCTATGGAGAGGAAACCCCGCTCACAGTAAATTACTTTTAAGCTATGAAAAATTGTAATTGAGTAAGTGTTAGATTAATGCCATAGTGTGGAATATTCAAGGCAATGTAATGTTAAGCATATCCATGGAGACAGGTTTTGAACCCTCCACCAGAGGAACACTCCACATTTTACTGTAGTTTACAGACTTTACTCACTCTCTCGGCCATCTTCTCTTTCAGAAAAGGTTTAATTATCGCAAAGATTCCTTTAAAGATTCTGGGCTCATTGATGATGTTTACAGCTTTGATTCTGATTGGAAAGCCGTCCTGTGAAGTAGAATGTGAAAAAGTGATTATTTATTAAGTTAATATTCTGTTTTCAATCCCTATCCCCACTCTCAGTTTATTATGTATTTATTTGCAACTTTGACTAGGTGTCAAATTTTAATGGATAATATGGATGAGAATGCTCACTTTACAACTTCATGAGAGGTTAAGTTGTAAAGTTACGAGTCACTTAATTATTTTGACTGCTTCCTGAGTTTGTACCTTGCACCTCTGTGTCTGGCTGGTGCAGTGGTAATGTTTTGTGGTTATGATATGAAGGAGCAGCTCAGAATCGCACTGAAACCACAGCAAAGAGGGTCCTAATTCAGGCAAAATGTTCTGTAGTGTGTAACGAGCTTAAGTCTATGAGTGACAAATGTTATGTTGACAATATGAAATAATTTTAACATATGATTTTGTGTATTATTAAATGTTTTGACCTTCAAATCACTCTAACATCAAATTATACATCAGATGTTACAGTTATTCTTTAAGTTACTCTTGCTTGAGTAATTTTTCCAAATGCTTTTTACCCTTACTTAAGTCATTTCTTTCTTATTTCGAAGTAACTTTACCATTGCTTGACAAAAATGTTTGACTATTCTACCTATAATACTAGTGATGTGAGAGGTGTGCTCTAACCTGCAGGATGCTGACGACCTTCTTGGCGAGGAAAGGCCCCGGGTTGGAGGCCTGCGACATTCCGACTCCACTGTAGTCGGCCAGGATCACGATCCCATTCACCTGGGCCTCTTCGGGCTGGATCAGCTTCTCCAGAGTCAGGTACAGAGCACGAACGTTATCCACAAATGGGTAGTCATTGGGCGTCCATTTCCCTGGAAACAGTTACATAAGGAATCAATTGCATATGCTAATGCTCGTTAGGGTAACAAATCTGTATACATTAAGATGCAGCAGTACTTATAAGTTCACTGTGTAACTTTTCTGGTGTGGGGTCCTTTTCTTATATTGCTTTGGTTCATCCTGGTTCCATCCCAGTTCAGTCCCAGTTCTTGCTTTATACTGGTTTAGTTCTCATTTAGTCCTTGCTTAGTCCTTGGTTCAGCCCCGGCTTAGTCCTGGTTGAGTTCTGGTTTAGTCCTGGTTTTACCCTAGGTTAGCCCTGGTTTAGCCCTGGTTTAGTCCTGGCTTAGTTTTAGTTTAGTTCTGGTTCAGCCCTAGTTTAATCTTGGTTTAGTTCTGTCTTAATATTAATGTCCTAATCCTCACCTGGTCTGAGGCAGAGGATGTAGCGTCCGTGTGGGTCTGGTTTGGGCAGCACTGTGAGAAAGCCGAGCTCCAGAACGTGCTTCACCGATGATGGCTTCAGGTCCTTGAACACCTCAGGCCAGGCCTTCCTCCCGGCCTGGTACTTCAGGAGCAGCTGCAGTGCGCGGTCGTAGTCGAACTTACGTGCCCGAAGAAAACGCAGAAGAAACGCATCATCAAGACGCGTTCGAAGGTTTGGCTGCTCCTACAGACAAGATATAAAACCATGAGTGAGAAAAAGGACAGAGACATTCATCATAATCAGGATCCAAAACGGTAACACAAATTAGGGAAAATTGTTGGTCCACACAATTGGTCACACAGCTTACATCAGGGGTCTCAAACCTGTAGTTCAGTAGCCAACAATAGTTCTCCACTTGCTTCCAAGTAGCTCACCAATGATTTCTGAATTATACATATTTTGCTAAATAACTGAATGCCTAACCTTGTGCAAATAATAAATGGATAATGGTTTATGTTTTTTAAGCAGCTAACTGTACTCAACCGTCTTGCCATGACTCTGGTATTTACTCAATAAATTGCGACTGCTAAAATGACCAGCTCTCTAGCATTTTCATTTGGTAAAGGTTGCTCACCAGAAGAAGAGGAAGGTTGCAGACCTAAAAGAGCTGCAATAAACATTATTGCAGTAGTTGAAATATGGAGACTGACGGCTTTTAGTAGCTAGAGTATTGAGAATCAGATACTAAAATTAGTATTGAAACTAGATACTCATTTGAGCAAGTATAAATATTTTTAAAGAGTATGCTCAAAGCTCATATTTTAAGTGTGTTCAGAAGAATTGACAAAAACTGAAATATGAACTGACAAGAAACTAACAAAAGAATCAAAACATGTTTGTACAGATCTGAACTACAGGGTTAGCAGTTTTTTATGCAGAATAAGACAGGAGATTTTGTTGTTTGAGAAGGAAATTATGGTACTTAAAAAATTGTAGCTTTTGTGATTTGCTGATTGCATCCATTCAAATTGTGATTTTGGTGCAGATCACAGTTTGATTTTATTGTCCTATTACAAAGTCTTAGTGCTGTGTAAAATATTTAATTGAAATTCTAACCTTGAGGATCATATCTCTGAGAGCCTGGACATCTCGGAGCCTCCACTCTGGTTTCTCTTGGAGTTCGTCCCTGGCTTTGGCCTCCAGAGCTGGGGTGAGAGTGCAGACATAGAGGGGTGGAGGAGGACCAGGGAACCAGCCTGTCTCTGCCTCAGGGCCCAGGGGAGGTGAGCCCAGGTCGATGGACTCATGCTGATCCGCCATGGACTGACAAAACAAACACATTAATATTAGCTTACATTTTACATATTTATCATACATATTTTTGGTCATTTTCACTCTACTCTTGTTCTTTTACTCTGATACAACTATTTCAAACTTAAATAAGGAAAATGATGGATGCTCAATACCAATTACTACACCATGATGATTTAAAAAAGAAAGATTTAGACAGTTTCTTAAATATTGCCATGTGGTCTCATATCATCATTTCTGATACTGTTTTCAGTATTGATATTTGCTCAAATGCATATCTAGTTGCTGGTAGAGCTTTTTGTGTATGCTTTATTCAAAGATTTGACACAGATGTCATTGGGAACAACTACCTCCTCATTTGATCAATTTCCGATTAGCTAGTTGTTTGTTGTAAAAATATACTCAATTTCTTCAGCAAAAGTTTGTCTTTTTTAATAAGAATACATCGATAACAATATGATTTGTATAGCGAACTAAAGGCATATTTAGAGAAGAATCCAATATGCGTCAAAAGACGAAGATTTTCATAAACAATAGAGCAAAATTAATTATTATTCAGATCAATTATTAACGTAAAGCATGCACATGTGTTCAAAACCATAAATACGTAAATTAAGCTTGTAAATTTGCCCAAAAGGGAAGATGCAAAAACAAAACCGACCTGTCTGCGAGGATCGTTTAATTACTTCCGCGTTGAGGATAAAAATCTCTGTGATTGGTCCAAATGAAACACGTGACGCATGTTACGCTCGGAAGACGCAGCTGTGAGTGCGGTTAGCTCGGAGCTAAAGCTAAAAACAGTGCAAACATGTCTAAAAGCCAAAAGCTCAGAGCTCTGGTGAATGTGCGGCTGACTGCGGCTGCGGAAGAGATATTTGCGCTCTTTGAAAGAACGATAGCGGAATATGAAGAGGAACTGCGCCGCTCCAAAGAGGAGAACCGGAGGAAACAGGGGCTGCTGGAGGCTCTGAACCCGAGAACCGTGCTGCTGTTCAGAGCGGATCTGAGGACTATCCCGGCGAGTCCTGGTCCCGGTCTGAACCAGGGACTGAACCAAAGTGTGCTCCAGGGACTAAACCAGGGACTGAACCAGGGACTGAACCAGGGACTGAACCAGGATCTGAACCAGGGAGTGAACCAGAAACCAGTTAAAACTCCAGTCATTAAAGAGGAGCCAGAGGAACAACACGTCAAACAGGAGGAGGATCAACTGAAGGTGACTGTCCCAGAGTCCAGTTCTGTCTGTGTGAAGATCGAGGAGTCCTCACAGCTTCAACAAACTGAGCCGAGAGAGGAGACACCGGGAGCAGATGTCAACACAGAGCCACGATTACACCCAGAGACTGAGGGGGAGACTGACACAGACAACGATGAAGACTGGAGAGCTCCATTCAGCTGTTCAGGAGCACACATGGAAACAGAGGCTGAAGAACCAGGGACGAGTGTCACTACAAACAACAGAGATATGACAGGAACAGCCGAAAGAGCTGACAAGACGACAGAACACTCGTGCTCCATTTGTAAAAAGATATTTCGGAGTAAACATCACTTAAAAATCCACACTAGAGTTCACACAGGAGAGAAACCTTGCAGTTGTTCAGTTTGTGGTAAAAGGTTTGCGGTCGGATCAACTCTGAAACTCCACATGAGAACGCACACAGGGGACAGACCATTCAGCTGTTCATTCTGTGGGAAAACATTTAGCCAAAAGTCTCATCTAAATGGACACGTCAGGATACACACAGGAGTTAGGCCTTTCAGGTGTTCAATTTGTGAGAAAAACTTTGCTCAAAGATCTCACCTCAAAAGACATATGACGACACACTCTGAGAGGGACCAGATGATATAAGAGGACCTTTACTTGTCCCACTATGGGGAGATTTCAGTGTTATGTCAACAAACTAAAATGGACCATGAGTCTGCAATAAAGATGAACTGGAATAACCCTAAGATCAACAGCAGAGAAAACAGAAAACAAACATATGCTAGATAATGAAAAAACATACATTAAATCTATCAGTCAAACTATAATAACTACAATTAAGATACTCAGTGTACCCATCCATTTATTTTTTTCTTACACTTTAACCAGGGCCGGGACACAGTTAGAGCAGATATCCCCAGACTAGGGATGGGCAATACCACAATTTTTGGTAATTTTTTGAAACTGATACCGATACTCCATACTGCTTCCAAGAGGCATCCAGAACAGATGCCCGAGCCACCTTAGCTGGGTCCTCCCTACATTGAGGAGCAGCGGCTCTACTCCGAGCTCCTCCTGTGTGACTGCAGAGGAAACTCATTTCAACTGCTTGAATCTGTCTTCTTGCAGTCATTACCCATGCTCATGACCATAGGTAGGAGTAGAAACAGATAGAGCAGTAATCGATCCATCTTCACCACAACAGTCCGATACAGCGACCGCATCACTGGGGATGCTGCACTGATCCGCTTGTCAATCTCATGCTCCATTATTCCCTCCTTTGTGAACAAGACCCAGGTAGAGCAAAACTAAGTCCTGTCTAGACTTTAGTAACTCCCTCCTCTCTGACTTCAACAGTAAATCCCCCTCATGCCTCCCAACTGGTTTATAATGCAGCAGTGAGGTTCCTCATTGGCTTTAATAGACGACAACACATCACACCTGTTTCAGCCTGCCTCCATTGGCTCCCTGTGTGTTTGAAAATTGATTTTAAGATTTTTCTGATCACTTTTAAAGCTTGTTTAGGTCTAGCACCAGAATGCATATCTGAACTCCAAAAAGAGTGAATTTATCAGTTAATCCACTACAAAAACAATATCAGTGTAATTCAACCCTCACTCATTCACTCTCATGCTATTTACCCGTGAGTAGTTTTGTTTTATCAGTATCATCTTTTAAAGCACTTCCTAAAACTCACTTATTGAATAGCCTTACCTCAAATGCATTGTAATGTATTGTTTTAGTTTATATATATATATATTGTGTATTTATTGTGTTGTTTGATCTATCTGTCTGCTTTATCTACATGTTTTGTTCATTACTATTTTAATTTGCTTAGTATTTTCCAACAATTCTGAGTGCACTGCACTTTGTAAACCGTTATTTTAAAAGTTAAAAATAAAGACTATTCTATTTCAAAGCTCAGAAGTCCTGTTTTATCAAGTGGTTAATTTTCCACACATTATACTATATGCCTTGCTTTGAAAATAAGCTAGCAAGACGACAATGTTTGTGTATATTTGCATAATTACACATAGAATATCTTGAATTTTGACATTTGCAGAAAATATTTATTGCTGTTGATATTTGTTCAAAGCAGAAGATGGCGCTCTTAGCGTGCCTTTACTGTTTGTAGATGTTTATTTTCTTGTAAAATGCTATGTGTATGAATATATGTATAAATAAATTGTAACTGCCCAAAATAAACTGCTTCCGTGTTGTGGGAGAAAAGCCTCGTGATTGGTCCAAATGAAACACCTGATGCGTCATTGGGGCAGTGCGTGCGGTTAGCTCGGAGCTAAAGCTAAAAACAGTGCAAACATGTCTAAAAGCCAAAAGCTCAGAGCTCTGGTGAATGTGCGGCTGACTGCGGCTGCGGAAGAGATATTTGCGCTCTTTGAAAGAACGATAGCGGAATATGAAGAGGAACTGCGCCGCTCCAAAGAGGAGAACCGAAGGAAACAGGGGCAGCTGGAGGCTCTGAACCCGAGAACCGTGCTGCTGTTCAGGGCGGATCTGAGGACTATCCCGGCGAGTCCTGGTCCCGGTCTGAACCAGGGACTGAACCAAAGTGTGCTCCAGGGACTGAACCAGGGACTGAACCAGGGACTGAACCAGGGACTAAACCAGGGTCTGAACCAGGGTTTGAACCAGGGACTGAACCAGGGTCTGAACCAGGGACTCAACCAGGGGATGAACCAGGAAATCTCGAAAACTCACCAGATTCAAAAGGAGCCAAAGGAGCAGCGTGTCAAACAGGAGGAAGAGCAGCTGTCAGTGTAGGCTCATTTTAAAGTCACCTAATTGTTGTTGGTTTTTTTTTCAGATTGTAGAATAAATATAAAGGTGCACTATATATGTAATATACATATACACATATATTGAGAGCCACTATAAAAACTGTCAACATGCACATTTCAGGACTCTCATCCTATCCTTTCCGTAGGGTCTGTTGCTTCATTGTTCACTTTGCCTGTGTGGAACTCATTAAAACCTTTCTGACATTTCAGATTCTTGGATCTCTTTGACAGTTTCACCAGAAACGAACATTCTTACAACCACTAGAAACGTTACAAAGTGATCCTTTAAATCCTTTTCAGGTCCGTGCCAGGGTCCAGTTCTATCTGTCTGAAGAGTGAAGAGTCCTCACAGCTTCTACAAATTGAGCCCAGAGAAGACACACAGGGAGAAGGGGCTCGATTACACCCAGAGACTGAGGGAGAGACTGACACGGACAACAGTGAAGACTGGAGAGCTCCATTCATCTGTTCAGGAGCACACACAGAGACAAGGGCTGAAGAACCAGGGAAGAGTGTCACTGCAAACAACAGAGAGATGACAGAAACAGCCGAAAGAGCTGGCAAGACGACAGAACACTCGTGCTCTATTTGTAAAAAGATATTTCGGAGTAAACATCATTTAAAAATCCACACTAGAGTTCACACAGGAGAGAAACCTTGTAGTTGTCCAGTTTGTGGAAAAAGGTTTGCGGTTGGCTTTACACTCAAACTCCACATGAGAACGCACACAGGGGACAGACCATTTAGCTGTTCATTGTGTGAGAAAACATTTAGCCAAAAGTCTCATCTAAATGGACATATCAGGATACACACAGGAGATAGGCCTTTTACATGTTCAGTTTGTGAGAAAAACTTTGCGCAAAGATCTTATCTCAAAAGACATATGACAACACACTCTGAGAGGGACCAGATGATATAAGAGAACCTTTATTCATCCCACTATGAAAGAATTGACAGTGTTACTTTGGCAAACAACAACAACAGCAGTAAAAGTAAAAAAGTGTTTCAAAAATATGTTCTACAAAAGAAAAAAAAACCCAAGCCTTCAATCTAACCGTTAAGCTATAATATTAAGATAAACTATATTAAGATACTATGTGCAATAGAATATCTGTCCATACCCACATTTTCCTCCACTTTCTCTGGGGCTGGGTAGCAGAGGGCAGCAATCTAAGCAGAGGTACCCAGATTTCCCTCATCCCAGACACTTCCTCCAGCTCTTCCTGTAGCCACTGCATCACTGCCAACGCTGCTCTGTTCCACCTGTCAATCTCACGCTCCATCCTTCCCTTACTCGTGACCCACAAGACCCAGACATACTTGGGGTTGTTTTCTTTCTTTATTTATTTTGTTGTTTGATCCTTGTCTGGCTGCTTTTACTATGTTTTTTAATCATTATTTTATGCTATTTGTATTGCTCTTTGTATTGTTGTAAATCTTGTTTTAAAGTGCTACATAAATAAAGATTATTACAATTCAAAACTCACTCCTGTTTTACCAAGTGGTTCAATTAAAACACTTTTTTTTTTTTATGTGCCTTGCTTTAATCTAGCATGACGACAATGCTTTGGTTGTTTTGAGTCACTCCATGTGGGACATCGAAGTATTTGGACACTTTGTTGTTGATGTTATTTGTAAAAAACTGAAGGTGGCGCTCTTGGCTTGTCTTTACCTCTGTAGAAGTCGCCGGCTATAGAAGGGATATTTTTTATTTTCCCCTTATGAAATATTAATTAAGAAATGTGTTAATTGCCTAAAAGAAAAATTGAAAACCGACCTCTTAGGGTTTTTTTTGTTTGTTTTGTTTTGCTTTGTTTTCTTACTTCCGTGTTGTGGGAGAAAAGCCTCGTGATTGGTCCAAATGAAACACCTGATGCGTCATTGGGGCAGTGCGTGCGGTTAGCTCGGAGCTAAAGCTAAAAACAGTGCAAACATGTCTAAAAGCCAAAAGCTCAGAGCTCTGGTGAATGTGCGGCTGACTGCGGCTGCGGAAGAGATATTTGCGCTCTTTGAAAGAACGATAGCGGAATATGAAGAGGAACTGCGCCGCTCCAAAGAGGAGAACCGGAGGAAACAGGGGCTGCTGGAGGCTCTGAACCCGAGAACCGTGCTGCTGTTCAGGGCGGATCTGAGGACTATCCCGGCGAGTCCTGGACCCGGTCTGAACCAGGGACTGAACCAGGCAGTTGACCAGGGACTGAAGCAGGGACCGAACCAAGGACTGGATCAGGTTCTGAACCAGGGACTGGACAAGGGACTGAACCAGGGACCGAAGCAGGGACCGAACCAGAGACCGAACCAAGGACTGGATCAGGGTCTGAACCAGGGACTGAACCAAGGACTGGATCAGGGTCTGAACCAGGGACTGAACCAAGGACTGGATCAGGGTCTGACCCAGGGACCGAACCAGGGACTGAACCAGGGACTGAACCAGGGACTGAACCAGGGACCGAACAGAGGACTGCATCACGGTCTGAACCAAGGACTAAACCAGGGACTAAACCAGGGACTAAACCAGGGACTAAACCAGGGACTAAACCAGGGACTAAAGCAGGGACTGAACCTGAGACTGGACCAGGGACTAAACCAGGGACTAAACCAGGGACTAAACCAGGGACTAAACCAGGGACTAAACCAGGGACTGAACCTGAGACTGGACCAGGGACTAAACCAGGGAACCCCAAAACCCCCCCGGATTAAAGAGGAGCCAGAGGAACAGTGCATCAAACAGGAGGCAGAGCTGCTCTCAGTGTAGGCTCATTTTTAAAATCATGTAACTGTTTTTTTCCTCAGTGAGATTATAGAATTAATATTAAAGTGTTACTGTGTATCTTTTCTAATGGGATGGTTCATCGCCTGCTTGTCTACCTGGACATATTATTAATTTGTTCAAAATGTACCACTACATGGCCTTATCTCACCTTTATTCAGTTACATTCTTCTTATCATGAACACCTTACCTTCATCTGACTCACAATACTGCCCTGTGATTGGTCTAGCCACACTGGTGGGCTGGACCAATTGCAGTTTTTGTGAGGTTGTGAACTAAAGCAATAATTAATCTTTCTGTGCAAAGGTAGGTTTGCTTCTCCACAGATCTAAGTTTAAAGAAGATATGTTGTTCTTGTGTGTGCCATATAGTTATAATCTATGACACTATAATCTAAAGAAACCAGTCTGCTGACGTCTCAAACAGAGCGTTATCACAACATAGAGCTGTGAAGTTGTCGCCCCCTCCTATAGATAGCTGCAGACAATACAATTACAATAACATGTTTACAAGCTCTGAAAACTCAATTTTGCATAATATGTCTGCTTTACTGCCATACTGTGTAACATTCCAGGCCATAGAGTAACATTTCCATGAAGACAAGCAGGTGGCAAAGCCTCTACTTGAAATGTTACGTAGTGCTGCTTTAAATCCTTTTCAGGTCTGTCCCAGAGTCCAGTTCTGTTGGTGTGAAGAGAGAAGACTGGTCACAGCTTCAACAAAGTGAGCCCAGAGCGGAAACACAGGAGGAAGAGCCTCGATTACACCCTGAGACCGAAGGAGAGTCTGACACGGACAACGACGAAGACTGGAGAGCTCCATTCAGCTGTTCAGGAGCCCACACGGAGACAGAGGTCGAAGAACCAGGGACGAGTGCAAACAACAGAGACAACACAAACAGAGGAACAGCCAAAAGACCTGGAAAGAGGCTACACAAGTGCCCTATTTGTGAAAAGACTTTAACGAGCAAGCAAAATTTAAAAGTCCACACCCGAGTTCACACAGGAGAAAAACCTTACAGCTGTTCAGTGTGTGGCAAAGCTTTTGTCATTACCTCAAAACTTAAAATACACATGAGAACGCACACAGGGGAGAAACCATACAGCTGTTCGTTCTGTGAGAAAATGTTCAGCCAAAAGGGTCATCTGCACGAACATATCAGGATACACACAGGAGACAGGCCTTACAGGTGTTCACTGTGTGGGAAAACCTTCATCCAAAGACCTCATCTCAAAGGTCACATGATCACGCACAGGAAGAGAGGTCATACAGCTGTTGAGACCGAAGTCAATACACAGGAGCCCGTTCAGCCCACGGCTTTGACCTTATTCAATCAAATGTGATATTTATGGTTATAATTTATTTTATTTTGAAAAGATTACATTAGAACCGGGAGCAGGGGTTGGCTGCAGCTGAGCCCTTTGTCCTAGTGTCTACGGGCGGCTCTCTTCTCTTGGTTAGGGATATAAAGATTATTCAGATCACTATATAAATGGTGTAATAGTGTGATATTTTGGGTTTCATTCAGAGTTGACACCTTTTGTTGTTCTTGTAAGTGTTTATGTGTTGTTGTTAATGTAACTGCTTTTGTATGTGGCATTTGGTTGCCATGTTTGCAGGCGACAAGTTGATGTGAAGGTTCTATTGGTCAGTTTTTTTGCTCTTGTTTTTGCGTGGGTTATGGCCATAGTCTCTATAAAGAGGTGGACTAAGTGAGTGTGACGTTACCCATAGTGTTCGGCTCCGGTCAAATTAAGCTCATCGAGGCTAGCAGCTTTAGGGTCCAATTTGGAGTAGATTTTTGACCACAAGTATCATAGCAACCAAAGAGCCAATCCAGAATCAGGCTGTTTAAGGTAACGCCCCCAGAGGGAAAGAAGCAACCTGGTTTGTCTCTTATTAATGTTCATATCTTGATTTACGGGCACAATAGTGAAATAAAAAATACCAGGATCATGTAGAGCGGGTTAATACAAACATTCTAAAAACCAAAATGACGAGGATCATAGCAGCAGTTACAGAGAGAGGAGTGACAGTTTTACAATGTAAAGTGAATTGGGTCGATGCCGGAGGTGCACCTATGCTCACTTCCTATTTGGAATACGGCAGCTGGTGGATCCATTTATATATACAGCCTATGGTTACGGCCTACAGTAGCCCTCGTGTTCAGAATATAAACAACCAAAAGAAATTTGCTGTGTTTCCTCACACCAGACCTATTTGTGACATTTGAATTCAGCTTTTATTCCAAAAAGTATAATTAGGGAGATTTTTATCTGACTGTTTGATTTGATTAAACTATAGTCGCATACTGTAACATTATATTTGTTTGGCCATGGTGTAATTGTGATGTTTCCTCTCACAATAATTGTAACACTAAAATTTCATCTCATTTGTGTGTGTGTGTGTGTGTGTGTGTGCGTGTGGGGGTGTGTGTGTGTGTGGGGGGGGGGTGTGCGTGCGTGTGTGTGTGTGTGTGAGTGTGAGGTGCATGTGAATGTTTTAACTATGGGCTGAAAGTGGGAATAATTTTGTATTGCAATGGATGAAAAATGTCTTATAAATAAAGTTTGATTTGAGTTAAATGGGCTCATATGACATCAGTATTCTTGATTTTGAGCTTCCTGTTATATGTAACATTTTGGTGACTTTTCCCCTTGAAATGGCATAATATTTTTTTTGTCATGTTCTCAGATTTAATTCATAATTTTCCTGATCTTGATGTAGTCTTTGTTTTTGGTGTTACTGTTATATTTGCTGAAAACTGCAGAGGGCGCTCTTAGCCTGTTTAGATTTATTCTGCTGAAGTCTTGGGCAATCTTTTCCATTTTCATTTCATTTGCAAGGCTTCAAAATTCTAAAGTAACACATGTCGACATGAAGCTTTTGCGCCTGTGTGGGACAGTGCAACAGGAACTGGACTTTAGGGGCAGACAATGAAGGCTTATGCCATCTTAACTCCTGTCAGATATGAACGTGGAATGTGTGTGTCTGTGTGTGTCTGTGTGTGTGTGTGTGTGTGTGTGTGTGGGTGTGTGGGGGTGTGTGTGTGTGTGTGTGTGTGTGTGGGTGTGTGTGTGTGTGTGTGTGTGTGTGTGTGTGTGTTTGTATGTGTGTGTGTTGGAGGTTCCAGTGGCACAGATTGGTAGTTCTCAGTTCTGTCAGTCTGTCCCAGGGCAGCTGTGGCTACAGTAGTGTCTTACCAGAGTGTGGAGTGAATGAATAATGAAAGATAAAGTGCTCTTGGTGAAAGGTGCTCACAGTGAGAAGAGTAACCAAAAGCTTTACTCGAGTAAGAGTACTGTATAGAGTACACTGTGATTGTGAAAGTGCACCGGGTTAACTTTCTGGTCTACAAAAGTACACAGTGTCTCTTTTCCCAAACCTAAACATATTCTTTTAACAGCAGCAGTACGAGCCTGAATGACACTGCTCTAAGTAGTTTCTCTTTCGTCCTGTTGCTGTGTTATGATTTTATGACGTTTTATCAGCTCTGAAGACACGCGGTGCTGCAGTGCTGCCAGTGCCACGCTGGACTCTTATCTCATTTAAACTTATATCTGATCAACTGTCCAGGAAAAACTGCACCATTTTAGAATTTAATTTAAAACACATCCGGGAGCTTTTCCATTAAAGAGAGAGACTGAAATCTGAACTGCTAAACTAACACTAGAATCACATGCATTTCACAACATAGAGACACAGGGAGGACATCTGACACACTGGAACATTTCAGAACATGTTTGTAGAGGTTTAAACTGCAGGGTTAGCAACTTCTACACAGAAAAAAGCCCCCCATGGAAACACAGGGAGGGCATCTGACACACTGGAACAACTACAGGGTTAGCAACTTCTACACAGAATAAGACCCCATGATCCAATTGTGATTTCACAAATTTTAATTTTGTTTAGGTTTAATTGGTCTTCGCTCAAAATTATAGCTAAAACTCAAAAACAGTAAGGTTCACTTTTGGAAACATGTCCCATTCATTTGACCCATCCTTCAGTGTCTCTGGGTTATAACTGTTAGGATGGTGAAAGGTAAAAGGTTACATTTTTATATAGATTCCACCTTCAAGGCACTCAAAATGCTTTACATCAAGGAACCACTCACACATTCATACACCAGTGTACACAGACACTGGGGGTGAGCATTCATCTACAGGAGCTGGAATCACACCGCCAACCTCTGGGTCAGTGGATCTGACCTCTCAACCAATGATGTTTATGTTCAGAGTGGGATTTAAACTGCCAGCCTTCAGATCAGTGGACAAACACTCTACCAACTGAGCTACTGTCGCTCATAATAATAATCATGCCTTGTACTTGTAATGCTCTTTACAGGCTTTACACACACTGGTCTTTATTCATTCACTCAGTGGTGTTAAGCTGCTACTGAAGCCACAGCTGTCCTAGGGCAGACTCATGGAAGTGAGGCTGAAAATCTGCACCGCTGGCCCCTCCCACCACCAACCACTTACACACATGCACCATTCACACTAGGCAAGGTGGGTGAAGTGTCTTGCCTAAGGACACTATGGCAGAACTTCGCCTGAGTGAGATTCAGTCCTCTAACTTTAGCTAACCACTGAGCCACTGCCGCCTGAATAACCCGTGTATGTGACCATGCTAACTCTCTACAGGAGGGTTTTGGTCAGGAGTACCTCGATGGAGGTTGTTCCAGCTGTTATATTGTGCACATTATAGTTTGACTGGGGAAACTTGAATACTCGGGGAAACCAACCCAGGCACAGGAGGACATGTGTTAAATAGGCTCCGTGCACAGCAACATGCTAGCTAACTGTGTCTCAAAGTTAACAGCCACTTTTATTCAAATCCAAAAATATAACATAAACAACCTACTAAAATTCTAATTAAATAAACTAAAGACAATTTTTATATGTAGAATATCTTAGTTTCAGGTGTAGTTTTAATATTTAATATCAAAATTAGCATTAGCGTTGGCACTGAGACACAAACATGCTTCTTTCTAAACACAGAAGTGTCTCTACTGAAGTATTCTATGTGTGTAGTGTTTAACATGTTGTCAATGGCATCCACCCTCAGTTCCCTGTTCACTGTCTGGTCTGACCCCAAACCTCTGACCCCTGACCTCTAAACCACCCATAGCTCCCTGTGCACTGCCTGATCTTTAAATATTTATTCATTTTAGCGTGGTTCGTCAAAAACCTCATAGAGTGCCCAGTGCCGAAAAAAAATTTTCTGTCATTGTTTTTGTCAGTGTCATATTTTTGCTGAAAACTAAACTAAAAAGTAATGATGACCAAGATTACATACATTTTCTTCCACTAAAACTTTGGGATGTAACAATGTCCAAATTTCACTGTACGATATTTTCACAATATGCACAGTACGATACTTACTGCAACATTTAATGGAGGCAAACAAAACGTGCAATTTTTTTCCTTTGCCTTGACAAGCTTATGGTTCTGTCATAACCACAGACTGTATAAAGAAGTGAGAGTGACGTCACCCACGGCGTTTGGCTCCAGTCAAATGAAGCTCGTCAAGGCTAACAGTTATAGGGGCCAATATGGAGCTGAGTTCCGACCGCGAGTATCATAGCAACTAAAGAGCCAATCTGAAACATAGCTGTTGAAGTTAACGCCCCTTCCCGCCCGCACCACTGTCAATCAAACCTGTTGCTAATGCTAACAGGAGCAACCTCAGGGAAAGAAGACTCCAGATTTGTCTGTTATTAAAGTTCATATCTTGATTTACATACAAAATAGCAAAATAAAAATGCCAGGATCATGTAGAGCGGGTTAATACAAACATTTTAAGACCAAAATGACGAGTCTGACAGCAGTAGTTACAGAGAGAGGGGCCACAGTTTTTCAACAGAAAGTGAATTGGAGCCAGAGTCGATGGAGCCGGAAGCGCGCCCATGATCACTTCCTGTTTGGAACGCGGCAGCTAGCAGGTTAGCTATGTCCATTTATACATACAGTCTATGTTACCACCAATAATAAAGAAGACTCCAGTGTAAAAATATACCAACAGTTTATTACCTCGACTTCACATTGTTGGGCTGTTGGGCCCGCTTTGTAAGGCAGTTTCAAGGCACATTTCAATCCACCAACCACAAAAAGTACTAAACAAAAAATAGAATGTATTTTTAAAACCAGAATAATTCTACATAAGTCTTTATATCCTTACAAAGTGGCAGTTACTAGTTCTCATGTAACAACTGAAGGCATTTCTGGCTTAAACCGACATACAAACATCTCATATAGCAAAAGTATGTCGCATTTCTGCATTCAAATTGACATTGTCCACACTTATTATGAAACTTACAACACAAAACAGCTCTGGAAATTTACACAAAATATTAAAAAAAACACTAAAATTAATTTATGGGGTCAAAATCCTGAGCATCATCTTAATAGTAGAGATGTAACAATAATAGACTTTTTCAGAGTATAATATTGCTTTCACATTAGCTGTAATTCAGCCCTAACTTAAGCCCGTTTAGTCCTAAAAACACCAATTACAAATATTAAAAGTGCACTATGTAACATTTCAGATGGAAGATCGACCACCTGCTTGTCTCCATGGAGATGGTAACTAGCCTTTGCCCGTGGATACTATGAGAGTGGACATGGTCTAAAATAAATACATGAAGAGACAGATTATTATAAAAGTATGGCATTAAAGTTATTTAAAGCAACATTGTGTAACTTTCTGGAGGTAGCTCGTCATCTGCAGGGTTTGATGGAAACAGAAAGTTAAAACCATACTTCAGAACATTCTCCATGGAGATATATACATTTTATGCCATACTGTGGAATATTGTAGACACCAAAGCACCAAGTAAGAGTCAGGTTTGTGGAGATGCAAGCCTGCTCACAGTAAGGATACACGTTTTTCAGTGCAATAACCAAAAATTAAAAAAAAACAACAAGCTTTTATTTTTGTCTAGTATTGCTCAAAACATGCATTCTTACTGTGAGTAGAGTCCCCTTTGCACAGATCTGACCTGTAACTTAGCCCATTGGAGATGGATTAAGCTAAAGCCTAAGAGTGGAACATTCTAAACAAAGAAAAAACATCATTCTCCAAAGAGATAAGCAGGTGGCAGACCCTCCACCAGAAAAGTAACACAGTGAACTTTTAAAGGCCCATATTACACTATTTTCTGATCTGTTATAATGTTTCCTCATCACAAACCTGGAGTTGTGTTTTGTTTCATTCACATGTTTAACACACAAACACTGAATATTTAGGCTGAGTTCTTCTCTCAAACAATAAACACTCTGTTCCATTTTGTGATGTCATGTGGTAATACAGGAAGTGCTCCACTGTGTTTTAAACTCTATACACCTTCACTCAAACTTGTGTGAATGAAACAAAACACAACTCCAGGTTTGAGGCGCTGACAGCATTATAACATGTCTTAAAACTCACAGGAGGCAGTTTTTTGTTGTTTAGTCACATTATGATATCGTTACATCTCCACTGATCCTCTTCACTTTCATTTAAAACTGTATAAGGCCAGTTGTAACACGCACTGAAAGCAGACATGAAAAGTCTCCATGTCAAAAAGACCCCACATTTTTTTGGGAACTAAAAGCAAATTTATATACAAAATAGTTATTATTAAAAATATTTAGTGTCTCTGGGCGTCATTTAGAAATATTTCATCAAATGTATCGACAACACAAATACAGTCATAACATATATTAAAAAGTCCTGAACCCAATTTTAACCCATTTATTTGAGCAAAATTTGTCCCAACAGATACAGATTTATGGCATAAGCAGCTCTTGAGGTCAAAATAAATCTGCTGTGTGCATCGAATTTAGTAGCATGTTACTGTCCGATGATGAGGAAGTGCAGGTTAGCATGCTAGTTGTTGTCAGCATTGCCATTACCGTGATGGCAAAACTCCGCTCTGGTCTCTGAAAGTTGTGAAAAGCGCTTATAAACTCATCTCTGTGAATAATTAAAATGATCTGAATGCATAAGGTAATTGAGGAATATCTTAGGACCACTGCAAACTAGTTCTGTTTTTCATTAACATTTGTGGATTTCATAGTTGATAAATACATTTTAGCTCCTGTTCCACTGTAAAGAGGAACACCGGTATGTTCTACTTTTTGAAAACTATTGTCTTTTAAAAGAAATATAAAAAAAAACCCATATATAATGATAATGCATTCATTTCTTCTTCCATCCTTCGGCATTTCCATTTAAGGCAGTACTGGAGATTGGCAGCAGTAGTAGTATTTGTTATAGAAGTAGCATTGACAGTAGTTGTAGTACTTGTATGGGATGGCCACGTGTAGAGCTGGGCTGCTTGGGCACTTTGACAATGACTCCAGTGTCCAGTGCTTGTAGTATCTGCAGTATTGGCAGTAGTAGCAGTAGTAGTTGTCGTAGTATTTGTGTACTTCAGATTGCCTCTTGCTTGGTGATGGTCGGCTGGGGGATGGAGGTGGGTTGCTTGGGAACTGTCGCTATGACGCCGGGAGCCATTTTGAAGTGTTCTGAGCTGGAGGCGGCCGGAGGGGACGGGATCGGGGTCTCGGGAGTGGCTGAAAATCGAACATAAAACGCGTTATTTATTTTTGCCTCATTTTGTCAGTGAAGCGTTTGAGCAAGCAAATAAGAAAGTAAACAAATCTTAAAGGCGCACTGTGGAACTTTTCTGGTGGAGTGTCGGCCACCTGGTTGTCTCCATGGAGATGTTAATGCTTTGCCTGGAATGTTACACAGCAGTAAACTTATATCTTATCTTGCATTTATTGAATTTTAGGTGTGTTTATTGCTTTAAAAATTAACTATATTCTTTCTGTGTTCTGGCTGCCCTCTCCACAGATCTGACCTATAACTTGGCTGGACTGTCCGCGAGAAAAGTTACACAGTGCACCTTTAAAGTCACTTAACTGTGGCTAGTATTTTTTTTTTTACAGTGCCAATATTTTTTCGTACTTTGAATTAGATTTGAAAATAAACTGGTCAGTGCCACTGTCTGTGTTATGAAGTATTTTCAGTAAACAGTGAATAAAATCTAAAGCGCTTCAGATGCAGAATAAGCACTTTTGTGGCATATTTGTGGGACTTAAACGTGTTAGGGCAGAATAACAGCTCTCTTTGACTAAATAATCCAGATTAGAACTGAAAAACTGAGAGGATTATACAGAGCTACCTGACTCACAAGGCTGCAAAAAAGGTCAGAGTGTTGTAATTTTCCGGTCCCAATTCTATTCATGATTTTACTCACTTAAAGCAGACATATTGAGCTTGTGTCTGCTGTGTAGTTATAATCTATGACATCCATGGATCATTATGTTGTAATCTGGACATTTTAAATCAGAATTTTAAAAGAAACAAGTTCGCTGACTTCCAGGTTGGAAAAGTGAGGAGCCCGTTTATGGTACATCGTCATAAACGTGATGAAATAAAAGTGGTTGTGTCTTTTATGAACTGGCTCAGGTAACACATAAGTGAGCAACGGATTAAATTTATTTATTTTTACCAAGATGACTATGCGATGCTGCCGAGTCCTTTGTGTATCACTGATTAAGAAAATAAGAAACCAAAGTGAGCACAGAGCTATAGGTTGGCACCAGTGGCAGTCAGAGCAATGACGTCTTGAACTATTTCCTCCTCTAGTGTTTGATCAACACGTTGTTTTTACTCACTTCTGTTCATGTTATTATCCCTGTGTATTTGAGTATAGATAGAATGTTCATATCTCCACTCACAGATCTGTCCATTGTGGATGGGCGTGGGCAGAGAGCTGACGATGACGTTGGTGTTGAGGTGCTCCTGGACCAGGTGGGGGTGCAGTGAGTGAGGGGCGTGAGGGGCTTCAGAGGCAGAACCTGAAACAGAACAGAGATGGGTCACACCTGCAGGTAATGTCAGTAACATCAAGAAATATTCACACTCATATTAACACCAGGAAACTGAGACACTGGAGAAAGGGGGTTTGAGTCCTGCCCAAGGACACAACAACAGGGATACAACTTCTGTGAAAAACACTAGGGACAGTACTACTGCCTCCTTTTTTTGCTCACTAGCTGCTGAGGCTAGTACTTTCAAAAACTCACAATATTTGTGAGATGTTGCACCATGACGCCAAAGCAAGTTCCTAGGATTTGAATTCTGTTCACTGACAATGGCAAAAAAACTTCATTGTTTTATCTGACTCTGATTCATAAACTCATGAGAATCTTCGCACGTTTCTGCTCCTGCTCCAGAGACTGGGCCTGGCCACCAGTGTCTGAAGAGTGGACCAATCACAGGGCTGCATCGTGGTTTGAGCAGAGCAAAATTAATTTTAAAGATTTTGTCCTTTATAGTTCTGTCTCCTATGTCTGGGATTTATTCATCATTTATTCATACAACATTTTGAGGACTTTTTCCAATTCAAAAATCATACAATTTTGTTTTGAATTGTTAATTGCTATGGCAACCGTACTGATTGCTCATCATTTTGTTACTTCTGGATAGCTGAGGAATGGAGGAGTAAAGGAGACAACTGAACAGAGCTTGGATGTGGCTCTGGGGTCAGTACCTTCCCCCGAGCCCTGCCTCACCTCCGAGCAGCATCTCCTGCAGTAGGTTGTCGATCTTGGCCATCCCGAAGAGCTTCACAAACTGGATCTGTTCGATCATCTGCCACGTGATGCTCTGGAGTGTGGGCAGCAGCAAGAGCAGCTCTCCAAAGCGCCCCCTGCTGTCGTACTGCCGGTCGTTGATGTAGTCCTCCAGGCTGACTTGGACCTGGTACCTCATGCGCTTGATCTTCCCCGGGTCACTGAGGCCTTTAGCGTCTGCAAACAAACAAACAGAGCCAACGGTTTACAGAGGGAGGATTGGACGTCATAGGGCTGTGTGCAGAGGGACGTCATAGAGCAGTGTGCAGAGGGACGTCATAGGGCTGTGTGCAGAGGGACGTCATAGGGCTGTGTGCAGAGGGACGTCATAGGGCTGTGTGCAGAGGGACGTCATAGGGCTGTGTGCAGAGGGACGTCATAGGGCTGTGTGCAGAGGGACGTCATAGGGCTGTGTGCAGAGGGACGTTATGGGGCTGTGTGCAGAGGGACGTCATAGGGCTGTGTGCAGAGGGATGTCATAGGGCTGTGTGCAGAGGGACGTCATAGAGCAGTGTGCAGAGGGACGTCATAGAGCAGTGTGCAGAGGGACGTTATGGGGCTGTGTGCAGAGGGATGTTGAAAAAATATATATATAAACTTCCTGTATTTCTACTACTTCTACTGCTACCGTACTACAGTAAAGTTACAATAAAGTGTATCTTTACATTAACCTACTACTACTATTACTATTATTACTACTATTACTACTACTACTACTACTACTGTTGTACTTGTAGTGTCCTGCAGATATGTATTAATTCTTCTCTTTTTGAGTCTATTCTTTGAAAACACCAGATTTGTGTATTATGTGCATGATTTGTGCTTCCAATCACATTAACTCCAAATTATAAATCAGATCTGTTGTCCAGTCAGTTACTTTTACTCTAATACTTTTTACTCTTACTTGAGTAATTTCTTGCACCACTACTTTGTATTTCTACTTGAGTAGTGTTATTTTTACTGATACTTTTTTTGGCTATTGTATCCAACACTGATTCTGGGTGTAAAACATATTGTTAAAACTGTACTACAGTAAGTTACTATGATCCTTTGTCACATTTTAGTATGTAAACTGAAGTTTTTTAAAATAATGCATCCAGACGAAACTCATCCAGACACAGAGAGAACATGCAAACTCCACTCCTCCTCCCTGCTGCTGTGTTGTACCTGGGTCGAAGAAGACGATGGCTTTTAAACAGGCGTATTCATTGTCGTCGATCTGCAGCTCCTGAAACGGCAGCACCAGCTCATCCAGGATCCTCACGGCCACTCGCCCCACCTCCAGCTCCGGACTGTTCCTCGGAATTATGTGGTCATTCCCTGTCGCGCAAGAAGAGTTTTGTCAAGATAGACATCAAGATATTTAGACTGTGTTTGCAAGTAATTTAGGACTAAACCTGGAACTAAACCAGGACTAGAACAGAACCAAGCCATCTGTGTGGTCATGATACTAACATTTCAAACTTGATTTCAACACTAAGAAATTGGCTCGATACTCGATACAGATTTTGATACTGCAGTGATAATAATAAGGCTCTATTTTAGACAGGTGAATGTAACTTTGAACACTAAATAATAATTGCCATGTGAACTTATACTAGTTTTGATAAAGCTAGTATAAGACTGGTTGTCTTGTTTAAGTAATATTTTCAGAATCAATACTTCAAATGAGTATCTAGTTTTAGTATCGATCGGTAGCTGATTTTCAATGTTTTTGACAACCCTGATCTGGACCAAACCAGAACAAATGTGAAATTAGTTTTGTTATGAAGCAAATGTAGTGGAGTGATGGTTAAATATTAGACCTGGCCTTTGTAGATTTATATATATTTTTTCCGAATACACATACTAGCACTATAACAGTTACTCCCCCCTCACTCTCCCCTTTAGTCCTCCAGACCCTGCCCAGTTTAGCAGCTCTATTTGAAATGCATTTAGTCCCACTTTAAACTCAACATTTTTACCTAATAGTAGAATGTCTTTGTAGAGCATGGACCTCTTTGCAGCTCCGAGCAGCAAATGTTCTCCTGCGTGAGCTCTGAGCAGTGCCACCTGGAACAGGACACAGAAAGTTAATCTAAATGTTACTTAAGCTCAAAACATTAAAAACAGTTATGCCAGAGCTCATTCATGTTGTTGGTAGACTCGCTGACAGCAGCAAATCAGTGACTACAGCAGTGACAGGCCTGTTAATGATTCAGAGGACATGACTTTAAAACTAACCATCATATTCTAACTCAGGATTAAAATACATCAACTACACTGGTGACAGAGTACACTATCTGTGCAGACTGGATCTCACCTGTGCAGAAAAATGTTAAATTACTTGACAAGTGAATGTTCTTGGGCCTAAATAAATTGTTTTAGCATTTTTCTGAATTGCAATATAGTGGAGTAAACATGTCCTTCTATGTGAGCTTTCACATGAGACATAAACTTGGATGTGTCCTCCATCTGCAGGTCAAACCCAAACTGACTCTTGTGAGCTTTTATCTCCTAAAAACATGCCTGAAGTTGTGTTTTGTTTCACTCACACATGTTTAAGTAACCTTGCATTATTAGTCTGCATCTTCAAACCACAAAATGCTCTGTTTCACTTTGTGATGTCATGAAGCAGAAGTAGTTTTCAAGTTAACTTTTTACTTTTTATTCAGTAGAGATTGGCAATTCCAGGGCTGAAATTAAGCAAATGATTCTAGCAAAGGAGTATGGAGTTTAAAAACACAGCAGAGCCGTTCCTGTACCACATGACATCACAAGGTGTCACCTCAGCATCCATACAGTTCCTATCAGCATATTTGTGAGTGGAACCTCTGACCTGATCATCAAGGGGCAGGTCGCAGAAGGCTGGGATGTACTTGGCCCACTCCACCAGCACCAGGAGCTGCTGCTTCATGGACTCACACACGTCTGAGATGGAGGCCAGTTTCTTAGTCCTAATGTCCCCGTTCAGGATGGGGGCCGGAGACGTGATCTGAGCACATAGCAGCAGATTAGAACAGTAATATCACATACACGGCCAGGCAAAAGTTTGGGCTGTGTCCTTGAGCAAGACACTTAACCCACCTTGCTGTGTACACTGGTGTATAAATGTGTGTGTGAATGTGTGAGTGGTTCCTTGATGTAAAGTGCTCTGAGTGCCTTGAAGGTGGAAAAGCGCTGTATAAAAATGTGATCATTTAGAAAACAAAAATAAACTCAAAATAACTCTGTTGTACTAAATTAACCTAAAAAACCAAAACTTTGCTTTGACTAATTTGCACTAATTTGCACCAAAACCATTTTAGGAGACATCATCATAAGGCAAAGGCCAAAGGTTTGCAGAGCTGTGTTTGAGTTTTGTGTGTTTGAGGTTTTTTTGAGTCATTTTATATCTCACTTCATCACTGTATCAAAATGTACAAAGTAGTAAACATAAAGGAAACCTATGAATGAGGGTGTGTCCAAACGTTTGAGTGGTAGTATAACAGTAATGTCATGTATACTATAGTGTTGTATGTTCCATAGAGCCCACCTGTCTGGAGAGCACGTCGGCCTGGATCAGGGCGTTGATGGAGGGAAGGCTGCTGTCCTCATAACTGGACCTCCTGGTGCTTATGCGATCTCTTTCATTCTGTACAGCTGCAACAAGCACACAGGGTTATACAGTGGATTAAAGCAAGACTAAAACAGGACTAAACTAGTACTAAACTAGGGCTGAATTAGGACTAAAGCAGGACTAAACCGAGACTAAACTAGGACTAAAGCATGACTGAACTGTGAATAAACCAAGACTAAAGCAGGACTAAACCAGGCCTAAACCAGGACTAAACCAGGCCTATATCTGGATAAAGTTGGACTTAAGCAGGACTATACCAGGTCTGAACTAAAACTAAAACCAGGACTAAAACAGGTTTGAACCAGGACTGAACCAGCATTTTAGTTCAAACTACAGCAAGTCTAAACCAGGTCTAAATCGGGCCTGTGCGTATGAGTCAGCCCAAACCGTTTAAACTGCATTAGAACTATTTAACAGGAAATATTCATCGTAAGAATAGCCTTCATTTATTTCTCATTAGGGTCCTTCCCAAAGCCAAGCACAGGTCATTTAGAAGAAAAATCTCTTCTCAGGTTTGTCACATTTATGGCCGGTTGTGTTTAAAACTGTTTACTCAGCGCGAGTCGTAGTTTTACTAAGAGAACATTAACAAGGGTCCGATGTGATGCAATAGAATGAGAGCTGATTCACAGCTCAGAGCGACTGAAGCCTTCATGTCAAATACTACAACACTATACCTCAACCTCCTATGTGCAGAGATGAGGTTAATATTGTTGAAGGTGCACTATGTAACTTTTCCGGTGGGTTGATTCGTCACCATGGAGATTTTGTAACTTATTTAAGATTTTAGCAATACTTTATACTGCAGGTTTAAACATCTTCTACCACGCTAACCTCAATTACAAACATGTTGGTGGGAGACAGGCCAAAAGTGTGAAGGAACAGTCAAACTTTTGCCCCCTTTTTTTTTTTTTTACATTGAGAAGCTTAACGAGCTCCTGTGAGGAGCCATACTGACCTTGTTCCCACTTTTTCCATAAATGCAACAAAACTGCTCTTTGTTTTCAGTAGCACTTCTGGTTAAGTGAAAATCCAGTTCCTTTAAATGGAGAATTTGGGAAAAGTTTTGGCGCTAAAATATTATATAAAGTAGGTTGGTTTGTGTCAAATCTTCAATGTTTACGTGCAAAAAGTCAACACTGCACCAATTCTCTGCAAAGCTTTAAAACAGCCCTGTCCCTATAAAAGTTATTTGCTGTCAAGATCGGCAGCTCCGTACAATAGTACAACGCAAATGACGATGGCGGTGCCCACAGCAACTATTGATAAACAAACAGTTAATGTCATGACATCATACCTTCTTTCTTCATTCCAGCTCTGAAGCACTTTTTGAGCCGACAATATCTGCACTGGTTCCTCTTGTCTTTGTCCACTATACACTGTCTGTTAAACCTGTGGAGAGGCAGAGGCATTAGGGCGGAAATTATAATGAAATCAAGGAAAAAATCATGGAAACAAGCGGCCAAAATGAGCGTCCTCTGCAGGGTGGCTGGGTGCACCAGTCACACAGGAAGAGCTCGGAGTAGAGACACTGCTCCTCCTTTATCATATGTAGCATATAGTGTCGTACCTGCATGAGTACATGTGGTTCTTGCGTACACTGCGTCTGAAGAAGCCCTTGCACCCGTCACAGCTGGATGCCCCATAGTGTTTCCCTGTCGCCCGGTCTCCACAGATGGCACACAGGCTGCCCACTGCCAGGTGCCCCCCACCTCCGCTCATGGTGGAGCTCTCCGTGGGGGACGCGTCTGGAACAGGACAGACAGAACATATGTGAGTTATACTGATGCATTTGGCTGCGTTCAGGCTTGTACAATAGGGCTGTAGTCCACTAAAGACATGTGCTGCTGATCAATTAGTCGACTCAAAAGCCAGTGTGTTTCAAACTGGGGAATGCAGCTAAAGCTCTCAAAACTATTATGTATCTCTATGTATCTGACTCAAACGGCACTCAGAAAACTAGGAAAAAACAACTAGTTATGAGAAAAAAGTACTAGGAAACAACGCATTTATATGAATACAGATTAAACTTGCACGAATTGCCTTTTTACACATATATACCACACACCCACGCGCGCACACACACACACACGCACCCACACACACGCGCGCACACCCCCACACCCACGCGCACACACCCCCCCACACACACGCACACAAACACACACACACGACACAAAACTAAACCCTGAATAAACCAGGACTAAACCAGGACTAAACCAGGACTAAACTAGGACTAAACCCAGATTAAATCAGGACTAAACCAAGACTAAACCAAGAATAAACCAGAACTAAACCAGGACTAAACCCAGATTAAACCAGGAATAAACCAGGACTAAACCAAGACTAAACCAGGACTAAACCAAGACTAAACCAGGACTAAACCCAGATTAAATCAGGACTAAACCAAGACTAAACCAAGAATAAACCAGAACTAAACCAGGACTAAACCCAGATTAAACCAGGAATAAACCAGGACTAAACCAAGACTAAACCAGGACTAAACCCAGATTAAATCAGGACTAAACCAAGACTAAACCAAGAATAAACCAGAACTAAACCAGGACTAAACCCAGATTAAACCAGGAATAAACCAGGACTAAACCAAGACTAAACCAGGACTAAACCCAGATTAAACCAGGACTAAACCAGGACTAAACCAAGACTAAATTAGAACTAAATCAGGACTAAACCAGGACTAAACCCAGATTAAATCAGGACTAAACCAAGACTAACTTGGTTTTTAACTCAATACGTTGAAATTAGGTATGAGAAAAAGATGCCACCACCTCATGACATCACCTGGTGGAGCAAAGTGTGTTGGGCACAAAAGCAAGCACAATCCCTCAACATGTGTGAATGAAACAAAGCAGTAATCCAGACATGTTTTGACAAGGGAACAAGACTATAACAACATCCATCCATTTTCTTCTGCTTATCCAGGGCCAGGTCACGAATGCAGACTTTCCCCACCCCAGACACTTCCTCCAGTTCTTCCTCACTACCAAATATTGCCTATACATTTTCTATATCGAAACAATATCTGATATTACGATACAGATATTAGCACTGATTAATGTGAGCCCCGTCACATTAATCAGTGCACATTAATCACTTCAAATAAATCAAAAAAAGTTGGAGAATACATATGTAAATTTGATTAAAACTGATGAGATATAATCAGAATTCATGTGACAGAAAGTCGTTAGGGTGTATAAGGCGTGAATGGTACAGCAGTGATCAGAGACTCGTAAAGCCTGAGTTTGTCAAACCAAAGTCAACAGAGTGGAGTAATGTGGATCTGATTAGGTTTAAACAGGCCTCATGGAGACGGCTTTCTACTGTCCCAGACCTATCAATCAAACTGCTGACATACACTGCAAAAAGTATCCGTGTGAGTATCTATGTGTACTATTCAGCCAGTTTATACCAGTTTAAAACATATAGCTATAGTCAAAAAGTACAAATGTTTACAGTGTTTTGCATCTAAATATTTTATGTTCTTTATTTTGTAAATAGAATGACTTAAATGCTTATAATCAACATACGTGAATAATACGGACAATTGTAGTTATTTATTTAATTCCGACTTATTCTGCAAAATCCACTTTTCAGAGATTTTAACCATGTTGTTTCTTTTCATTTACTTTCTCAAAGTTGTTTTTGGAGTGATTCGTGCATGTTTGAGCAATCTTTAATCACTTATTTTCAAGATGTCATTTTGCTGATCAACCCCAATTTTCACCGCCACAGTACACACCCACTGTGACGTACGCACTTCTTCGTTCTCCAGTTTTATTGTTTTAATTGGTGATACTCGTAGGATTTGACAGCGTCACGTAGTAATTTTTGGTACAAATGAAAAAAATCGGCTGCACATTAGTATTATGTGCAGCTGTCCATAGGGGGCGCCGACAGCTCCGCGGCTCTTTCATGATGTTTATGACAACGTCAGGTCCCATTGGGCACCACAGTTTTTAAACGCGGGAATCAGCGGACTTGTTTTTTTTAAGTCGTTTTATATGAATATTTAATATTTAAAATGTGCAAATTATAACATAATGATCCACCAGTGTCAGAGATTCTAACTACAGAGCAGACACAAGCACAATCTGTCTGCTGTAAAGTCAATATTTGAGTTTTTACATTTAGTTACCGCCAATCATTTCTAACTTGTGTCAAAGATGGTCTAGTGGTTTTAGTGTATTTAGTCCTTATTTGGAGCTTAATCATCAGCTCTACTGCACAAAAAACTGTACTTAATATGTTAATATGTTATTAATTGGACAGGACTGACAGAAAATTTTGCCTAAAAATGTTTTTAAAAAGAAAAAGCCAAACAAAAATATAGTTTTATTAAAAAAAAAAAAAAAAAACAGAACTGAGAAGACCAGTTGACTTGGATAAATGAATAGCAAACAACGAAGTTAAATCTGTCAACTGGACAAATCTTGTTGGATAAATGAAATTACCCTCAGAACAAAATATTCTGAATTCATTTCAACTCATTCCACATGTTTTTACAGTGTACATATTTAGAAATTTTAGATGTTGAAATTTTGCAGGAACTGTGGGTAATAAAATGTGCATTAAATGTTACAAGTTGACTTTTTTAAGTTGTGGGAATGCTTTCATTTCGGGATTTGAACGACAAGCCTGAGTCATGGGAGAGTGCACGGATAAATATGGAGATTGAGTTGCAGCAAGAAAAAAATCACTTCAAATCGGATCATTTTTGCCTGAGATTTTGTGGGAAGAGACAGAATGTAACTTAATATTTTAACTCAATGCATTTAAGCAACTAAACCCAGTGAACTATTGCATACAACGTAGTACTTTTACTATGGCTCATACCTGGACTGAGGGACTACACAGACATATTATATACAACATTAAAAAAAAGAACTCTGTGCATTATTCACACAAATATTAAAATCATGCATTGAAAAGTTCATTTATCTGATGCTTTTTCTTATATACACTACGCTCCAGCAGAGGGCGCAATGTCACCGGCTGCTGGTGCACTCAGGAGTGAAGCAGTTTGAAAATGCCATTATATTCTGAATTTGGTCATCTGTTCAACCCAACCATGAAATACCCAAATTTTATACTGAAATCAAATCAAAATCACAATTTGTCTGTGTCAGATGCCCTCCCTTTGTCTCCATGGAGTCTTTTTCTGTGTAAAAGTTGCTAACCCTGTAGTTTAGACCTATGCAAACATGTTCTGAAATGCATGGGATTCTTGGATTATTTTAGCAGTTCAGATTTCAGTCTTGAAATGTTAAGTATCCTCAATGGGTTTAAAATCAAATCTTTATATTTCACAGATTTAAACTGCAAATAATTCTCACCTGAGCCCATAGAAAGCACTTGCATGTTTTCAAACTCCAGCGTCGTATAGGCTGGGTCCAAGGCTTCACTGTAATCTGCCATGTCCATCTTGGCTAACGCTAACGTCGCTACACGCTATGTCACCAGTTAAAAACCTGACAATGAGAGACAGCCAGATCTGACCAAGGAAACCCTAATTCCCACACACCTCCACTCCAGCCCCCTCCACCTCCTCTGAGCTAAACTCCGCCCAGATAGGTGCTAACTCCTGTCCCATGGAGAAGATGGACCCATAGTGAGTGACTGACAGGACACGAGAGGTGGAGTGTCTCTGGTTGATGGTTAACCGAGGGCTCTGATGTGAAATCACGGACTTGTTTTTTAGCGCAGATAGCAGCGCTGAGTAAATCTGCTGTCAACATGTGAGTCAATACAAACCTGGAGATCACTGGTCTTTCATTTTGAAGTCAGGTTTTAAAAATCCTATATTACACAAATGGACTCTGGAGGTTTAAGCCATAGAGAACGTTATTAGCTCATCAAAAACAGACCTGGAGTTGTGTTTTATCTCATTCACACATGTTTTTCTAACCCTTTATTATTAGTCTGTCTACATCTCCAAAGCTCAAAATACTCTGTTCCATCTCGTGATGTCATAAAGTTGTAGTTTTCACATTGACACCTCCTTTTTTCTTTTGTTTAGTAGAGACAAAATGGCAATTCCAGGGCTGAAATTATCAACATGATTCTATGTGTAGGTGTATGGAGTTTAAAAACATACTGGAGAACTTCCTGTATTACCACATGACATCACAAGGTGGAACAGACTTTTCCCTGTTTGAGAGAAGACCAAAACACAACTCCAGGTCTGTTTGTGATGAGGAAACAACATTATAACATAGATCAGAAATGCAGTAATATGGGCCCTTTAAACTAAGGTTGACTCTTGTGAATGAGAACGTGGACTAAACTAGAATTATAACTAAGACTAGACCAGGACTAGACCAGGACTAGACCAGGACTAGACCAGGACTAGACCAGGACTAGACCAGGACTAGACCAGGAGTAAACAAGGATTAGAACTAGCTGTATAACGGTAATGCCAAAATCCTATTAAGTCTGGTTTTGGTTGGTTCTATATATTTTTGGTTCATTTTTGATACATATAAACTTGGCTAAAAACTGTTTCATTGATATAAGTAGGTCTACTGAGGTTAAATAAATATCCTTAAATTCACAAAAATAGGTCAGTGTTTTGAACAGGGCTAAACCAGGCTAAAAACGAGGCCACTTAGACTAAACAAGATCTAAAAGCTGTATTGCTGGCCCTGCGTTCCCCAGTTTGAAACACACTGGCTATGAGGAGATTATGTAGTCAAAGTCGTACCCACATGATGCCACACTGTGATTGGCTCAGGTGCTACTGTACACTTTGACTTTACTACAGTGGGGTTATAACGGCTCAAGCCCAAACAGAACTGGTTCACACTGTTAGCAGCCACTTCTCTGCCGACCCCAGGGCAGATGTGGCTACACTCACAAACACAAAGCACATAGTGGATAAATAAAGGGCCTATATTGCGTTATATTTTAATCTATGTTATAATGTTGTTTTCTCATCTCAAACATAGGCAGGTTTATTTGTAACAGAGCTGGAGTTGTGTTTTGTTTAATTCACACATGTTTAACACACAAACCCTGTATATTTAAGATGAGTTCTTCTCTCAAAGCTTGTGATGTCATGAGGTAATACAGGAAGTGCTCCACTATGTTTTTAAACGCCATACACTTTTACTAGAATCATCTGGATAATTTTAGCCCATCTCTACTGAACTGAAGGTAAAAGGAACTGTTAACTTAAAACTACCACTTCATGACATCACAAGATGAAACAGCATTTTGATCTTTGGAGATGTAGATGGACTAATAATAAAAGGTTACTCTGTTGCTCCTGACAGTTGACCTAGTGGCATTAGGTAAAATGCAGAGAAATAATTAACCTCTCTATAGATTATAAAGTATCCCATAACCTAGTACAAAGGGTCTAAATCTTATAATTAGTGAACAAAGGAATAGCATAAAGCACAAGAGGGTGAGGGCTGTGCAACTGATGGAATTTTAATCTAGACTGAGATCCAGTCATCTCTAATCTTATATGGAAATACTGGCAGTTTTTAATGGAGAGGTCTGCAGCCAATCCTCTGTCAATAAAAGCATATGGTTCTAACTGTAAAGTTACATGCATAGACTGTATATATAAATGGACATAGCTAATGTGTGCTTCTGGCTCTATTGACTCTGGCTCCAATTCACTTCACATTGTAAAGCTGTGGCCTCTCTCTCTGTAACTGCTGCTGTCAGGTTTGTTATTTTGGTCTTGTTTGTATTAACCTGCTCTACGTGATCCTCGTGTCTTTATTTCGCAATTGCATCTGTAAATCAAGATATGAACATTAATAACAGTCCAATCAGACGCGTTCTTTCCCTGAGATCGCGCCCACTAGCGTTAGCAACAGATTTAATTGACAGCGTTGGTAAAGCGCCTGCTCCCTGCTAAACCAGTGGTGCAGGCGGGAAGGAGTGTTACCTTCAAAAGTGTTACTCCAGATTGGCTCTTTGGTTGCTAGAATACTCGCGGTCAGAATTTCGTATGTAGAATTCGGCTCAAAATTGGCCCCTGTAACTGCTCCAGCCTCGATGAGCTTCATGTAACTGGAGCTGAACGCTGTGGGTGACGTCACACTCACTTACTCTGCTTCTTTATACAGTCTATGGTTACAAATGAAGACAGATACATTCATTCCAAACCAGTTTCAAATGGATGACTGATTTATCTTGTATATTTTTAAAAAAGTGTGAGTTTATTTTATGTAATTTTATTTTTATTATATTTTTACTGCTGTTTCATATTTTATTTGTATATGTGCTTTGCATGAAACTTTCTTAATAAAAACAGGTTAAAAGGAGGTGCTGGAGCTGGCCAAAAGGAGGAGTGTGAGGTTATAAATGTGTGTGTTTGAGCATAGAGTTTGAGATAGAGGATGGCTGTGGACCTCTCCATTAAAAAGACTCAAACTGATCACGCAATTAAAATTTTATCAAACGTAGAACCCAGAACCTTGTGAGGCAAGAGCCCTAACCACTGCACCACACAACTGTTCTCAACAATTGAATTAGTGCTGGCATGACATCTATATAAGACAAATAAATATTGAAAATCTGCTGCCTGCAATGAGTAACTGCCCCACACGGTAAAATCTGACTAGTTAGGACAACTCATAATGTGTGGATACTATAGACTGTATAAATGGACACAGCTAACGCACTAGCCACATTCCAAAAGTCAGTTTTTATAGGTTAACAAAATGTCTACTTATAAATTGCCTTGTATCCAGAACACAGACTACTTCAATAATTTACAAAGATCTGAGTCTGGTCACTATTGAATCTCCCCCAGGTTCAGATGGGCGTGATTGACAGGTGGATTAGCCAATCAGAGCGAAGCACTAAACTCTGTGGTTCTGAGTTGAGGGAAAAGTCACTTTGTAAATGTGAGGTGAGCAATGAGCTCGCTCGTTCCACATATATCACTGAAATAAACAAATCTGATTGGACGATCATGTTTAGTTCTGGCTCAAGATTATAAGTAGTACACACCCTACTTATTTAAGTTATTTCTAATGAACTATTTTAATAAAGGCCTTTGGCACATTTGTGTAATCAATGCTCAAATGACTTTAAGATGCCATGTTTACAGCGCATGCATCAAGAACAATGAAATTATATGTATATCACTGGACACAAACTGTCCCACGCATCGATCAGATTGTTTTCATAAATAAACAGTGGCTCTTGCCCAAGCGTCCAGCTCCTCATGGGTAAACAGTAGCCTTGTATTTGAAGAGAAAGTGGCAGCACACGACAGGTCAACGATCTTCAGTTCAGACGCAACTCTGCAATAAAGATGAACAACTTTACAATGTGCTCAAACTATATGTGCTCAAATGAAAGGCCCAGTCCCATAAAAGACACTACGCCCACAAGCAAACACATTACAAAACCTGTGAAGTGTGAACACAGCAGAATATCTATAAATATAGCTCATCTATAAATGAGCTATAAACAGTGGTGGAAGGTAATGAAGTACAAGTAGTAAAGTACTGTAACTAAGTAGAGTTGTTAGGTATCTGCACTTTACTTAAGTACATTTCACAGTGTATACTTTTACTTTTACTTCAGTACATTTGAGAGCAGTATCTGTACTTTCTACTCCACTACATTTTTTTACTGGACTGAAAAGTAAAAACTACTTTTCATTTGATTTGAGGGGTTATTTTTTACCATGTTCGTGGAAACATCCTGACTACAGTTTTTGAGTTCAAGCTTCGGCTTTGAGCAAAAATAAATACACAAAATTCATCAGAAAAATAAGAATTGATTTGTATTGTTATTATGACCAAACTATGTCTCATTTTGAATCAATATCACTACATTTACACTTTAAGAAATGAACAACACTTGTGTGAAATACTTTTGCTTTTTACTCTTAAAGTACTTTTTTAAACAGGAACTTAATTACCTTTAACTTTAATTTATATTTGAGTAGGTAAGGTGCTGTAGTGTAGACCTTCCAAAACACATCACAAAAATGTTTGTATTAATTGTTATACAGTTAATATAGTGTCTAGTCAAACTGTTTTACTACCACAGTTGACTTTGGTCAACTGTGGTTGATTTTAAATGTGCTATAAAAAATACAGTTTGACTTGACTTAATGTGTAATTCTGTATGTAATTGTAATGCCTCTCAAAGCACTACACCATAGTCACTCAAGTTAAAACTTTAATGATGTAAGTGAGGCTGCTGATCTGCACCATCAGCTCCTCCGACCACCAACACTCACACCACATTCATACTAGGCCATGTGGGTGAAGTGTCTTGCCTAAAGACACAACAACAGAACTTTGTCTGAGCGGGAATCAAACCTCCATCAAACTCAGGTTAGGATGGAACAGTACTGATCTTCCTCCTGATGCCCCTCGCTCAAATGGGGCAAGAATTGTATTATATTTCTGAATTCAACATTTGGCATTTGATAAATTAATAGTTTTCATAGTCAGTGAATCAGTGTATTTTTAGAGTAGCTGTTGTATTTGGACAAAGTGATGAATGAATTTTAGAATAATCTTTCAGTCTTTAGCATTTTATCTTCATTTTTGTCTTTGCCGCATTGTTTGTAATTTTTTGGATTATTTTCCTTGTCAAAACCTGCACAGGTGAGAACCATCAGAAACTAACCTCAGATGGAACTGTTTACATGGCATTTCGGTAATTGGATAACTCCAGAAATCAGATTATGATCAGATTAATCAATGATCAATGTAAGATTACAGGGATGTGGTGATGTCACCTAAAAACAGTGAAACTAAAGTGATTAACTCTGGGTCTGATTAAGAAGCTGCTATCACAACAAAGCAGCCTGAGACAAACATACTGAGGGCTAACGAGTCTGAGGCAAAGAAATGAGAAGAAGAAAATACTTCGGTCTTGCATTGATTTCATTACATGTTTTAAATGTGTTTTAAAACAGTGAAATACGTAGATTCAGTTCAGTCTTTAGACAACTTTTGTGTTTTTAATATCACTGACTTTTATTTGAACTTTTCAGAAAAGATTATTTTAAATGCATTATTTTAGTTTTAAGTTTCTATACATCTTTTAAGACAACTATTGATTATTGAATGAATGAGGATATGAGCATTTTGTATTTGGCATTATTGGCATAAACAATAAAACATATGGTTGACGTGTAGCACCAATGAGTGTCCACTAATCCAACTCGAGACAGCTCTAAGCCACAATATACTATCCACTTATTTTATGCTCAAAAACAGACACTTTCCACCACCCACTCCTCCTACTGGTGAGCCTCTGTCGTGCTCTAAGTGAGTGACAGGTGAATTTAACCAATCACAGAGAAGTGGGGACTTTCAGACGCAGAAGTAGCTCTAGTTACCTCTTAAACACTGTACTAAGAAAAAATGAATCAAGATAAACTCGAAATAATGATCTGGCTGTTAGAAAATCTGATATGATTTTCTTTTTATTATTTTATTTGCCCCTCCCCCCATTAATATAATTGAGATAAGCAGGCTTCCATCAGAAAAATTGCATCCAGAATCTTGTGGTAGAAGTAAGTACTGTAAACACTGTAATCAGTGTTCAATAATGAGCTACAGTAAAACCCCTTCATAACCTACACCTTAACTAAATAAACATGTAGGTTTTTGAAGTGTGCGTTTGTGTGTACAGGGGTCACGAATTACGCCATGTCTTTTTGTTCGATTTGTCCTTCTCTGCAGAGCTCATATTTGCACAAGATCATTATTGCAAACGCTGTAAGCAGAGGAGGGAGGGGCAAACGGTGGGTACACTGCACAAAAGAACATCTAATGTTCAAATAAGTTTCCATGGACATCAGAATAGTAATGATAGTGGTGAACTTTGAGTGGCTTTTAGTTCTACTTTATTAACATTATATGACCTGAGATCATGTTTCATCCATGTTAAATGTTGTTACCTCCTCAAAAACAGACCTGGAGTTGTGTTTTGTTTCATTCACACATGTTTGAGTAACACTTTATTATTAATCTGTCTACATCTGCATAGTTCAAAAAGCTCTGTTCTGTGATGCCATGCAGCGGTAGTTTTCAAGCTAACAGCTCCTTTTACCTTTAGTTCAGTAGAGATTGGTAATTCCAGGGTTGATATCATCCAAATGATTCTAGTGAAGATGTGTGGAGTTTAAAAAAACAGTGGAGCACTTCCTGTATCACCACATGACATCACAAGTTGGAACAGAGTGTTTTCAGCTTGAGAGAAGAACACAGCCTAAATATGCAGGGTATGAATCAAGAATTTGAATTTGCTCATTTCAAGTGCAATAATTTTCCCTCTGACTAAAACATGTTGAAACAAACCACATAACCTAAATCCAACTAAATAAGTCAAATTTGTCTTTCAGTACAAATATATTGCAAAAGCAGCACTTAAGGTTAAAACACATCGCTGTGCACTGTCTGCATCATCTAATTATAAAGTGTTTTTATTGTCTGCAAACCAAGAAGTAAGGCTGGTGCTCTGTTAGCATGCTAGTTGTTGTTAGTTTTACTTTGACAACAAAACTCTGCTCTGAAAGCTGTGCAAAGTGCTTATAAACTCATCGCTGTGAATAATTACGATGCTCTGAATGCATAAGGTAAGTGAGAAATAACTTTGGACCATTGCAAACCATTTCAAATGAACGTGCTCTGTTTTTCAGGCTTTTAACACAGTAAAAATCAGTGTCTTTAACTTATCTCTCTGTGTGTAGAAGGTTTGAAAATGACTCACTCATGCCCATCTTATCTGAGGCCTCATTAAAAGTGCTGTTATCGCTGCTCTCATTCCCGAAGTCTGTGAACTCCTCGAAGAATAGCCATATATTGGGCCATAAAGTGCAATCTGCAGGTTATGGGCGTCTTAATCATGAACTGACAAACTGTTCTGATACAACACTTATCATGGCTTTGAGGCGCAGGCTTTCCAACACTGCAAAAATCACACTTAAAGGGCCCATATTACGGTATTTTCTGATCTCTATAATAATGTTGTTTCCTCATCACAAACAGACCTGGAGTTGTGATTTGTTTCATTCACACATGTTTAACAGTGGCTCTCCAACCATGTACCAACAAAGAAAAGATTTGGCTTTCCAAATACCACCAGATCCAGACCAGGTCTATAACAGGACTATTCTAGGTCTAATCTAGGACTTGCGTAATCTTTAACCATTTATTTTCAAGACTCCATATTGCCATCAATCCCCATTTTCCCAGTTTCTTTCATTAAATCATTTTAGGTGAATATTTAAAATGTGCAAATCATAATGATCCTCGGGTGTCAGAGATTATGAGTATAGAGCAGACACAACAGGTCTTCTTTAAGGGTTTTGGGTTGATGGGAGAAAAAGCCCAGAGTAAACCCTCCCAGACACAGGTAGAACATGCAAATGTGAGTGAGAGTGCAAGAAAATCAGTTTAGCATGTGCTTGAATACTCCACAAATATGTCAATGCTTTCAAGACGTATTGATTGACACAGTTCTACAGCAAACTCCTGCCGTTTCTATGTCTGTATTATAATCAATATTACAGTGGATGTCTCGATACTAACATTGTAAACTTGATTTGAATTCTAAGTTCTAATTCAATTCTTCTTATCACAATGACAATAACAGGCACTCTTTATTGATAGAATGTAATTTTTAACATTAAATGGTAGTACTTTCTTGTGTCCTTATATCTGTGTACTCCCTCAGTGTCCAGTAGGTTCATAGTGGTCCATGGGTGTAAACTAGTCTATGTGTCTTATACTTGTGAAAGATACAGCTCAACATCATTCTAAAGTTATTCAGGAAAGGTTCATTTCTGTCCTGTGAATGGGACTTTTTTAGTATCGATACCCGCTCAAGTATCTAGTTTAACTTCTAGTTTTAGTATCAATTAGTATCTGATTTTTGATACTTTTGAAAACCCTAATTACATTTTCTGCCTCTGAAACAGTTCAAGAGCATTTACTGCAGCTCCTCAAGTGATCTGCCCAAATCAATGATGGCTTTTTTGCCCAGTCCAATCGCAGTCATTCAGATCTAACCATAACAAAGCCTATAATAACGAGCTTCATAACAGCAGCAGTTACAGGCCGCAGCGACGCTCCCATAATCAGTCACTACTCACTGCCCCGGGGCTAAAAGTCACGGTGCCTCAGGCCTGATGTAACACAAGTGCCATGGAGTCTCCCCTTTGAAACTTCAAACTCCAGTTTACGAACAAAGTCCTGTTCAAGTTCTAAATAGGAATCTCCGACCACTGAGCAAACTCCATTCCACCTCGTGCTTTTGTGCCTTAGTACTCGGTCTCTCACACGCATACAGCCTCTGAGCTTTTACTTCAAACTCAACGAGGAAAGTTACTATAGCAAAGAAGCGTAAATACAATGGGATACACACAGGAGGACTTATTTTACTGGACTAAAGGAACGTGGGACGAGAGAGTTTGAAGGAGGATTAGAACATGGAGGAAAGGTCTACAGTGTGAACAACAGGAGACATCAGCTCATGGAGTGACTGCAGCAGGAGCCCAGAGGTGAGTGGAGTCATGGCAGAGACCTTGTCAACAGATAACTATCTGCAAACAGCTTATGCAAGCCCCAAGCACGGCCACATCCGACGGAGACCACAGGAGCATTTCTGAGGGAAAGAGGGATGTTTAAATGTGAAAACAAATGAAATCTCATTAAGTTTAAGAGGAAAGAATTGGAAAATATTTAACGCAATTTTGTTTATTTTTTGTAATTATGTTTCAAGAGGAAAGTACACAAGGAATGCATTTGACCTCTACACCCTGTCTTATGTCGTACAGATAAAGTTAAAAAGATGAAAAAAGTCTGTATATAACTGGCCTATTTTTTTATTTTAAATCCTTGAACATACATAGGCCTGTGTTATTTTTTCACTGTATGATAAGATTTAAGACGTAAAAGTTTGAACTTGATTTGAAGAGAATAAAAGTGACATACACTTTTGACGTATAATGTATTGTACTGATCAGATCCAAAACATCAGTTCAAATTGTATTCAAAGTTTTTTCCACATACAAAACTAAAGTCACATTCCCAGAAGCCTCGGAGCCTTGTGACCAATCATGTGACGGCGCGATGGGCTTATATAGAGTTTCAGTCGTGCAAAACTAACCTGATAACTCAATGCAGTGGGATATTTTGAGTGATGGTGAAAAAAATATGTTTCAGTTGGAAAAAAGGGCAGAATTTGGGTTTCAACTCAGCTCCATAAAAGTGGAAACACTGCAAAAAATGATTCACATTGTGAATATTAGAGTGATATTAGAGTTTTGATAAGCGCAGACAATATATGTGAGGGAACTATTATCATTTCATTTTGCGTTTAAATTTTTGTTTCATTCATTTAAGATCGATATAAAATTATAATATTACATCAACCAGAGTGAATGAAGTAGCCAAAATATTGGGAACTATCTGCCTCATTTGTTGTTCCAGTACAAACTTTAATATTTCAAGTCAATTTCTTTGCCAAAGGGCCAGAAAATCACACTTTGGCAAGTTTATTTTCTTATTTTGAGGTCAATTATCTTGAAATCTGTCACGAAACACTTTGGATAATCTGCGCTCTACCGAATTAATCCAATCTCTTCAAAACTGCTCAATCCAGATGAGTTTTCTAAATTCAAATTGCTTTTTAACCCAAGCTAGATGTTATTTTTTGCGGTGAACAAGTCTCCGATGGCACTTTTAAATGACCAATCCCAGTTCACAGCACACAGACGTGAGTAGCACTTTTTAAAGAAATTGTACGTTTCAGAGTACTTTTATAGCCGCATACTTTTACCCCTACTTGAGTAATCTTTTTTTTATTGAAGTAACAGTACTCTTACTCGAGTAAAAGTTGTGGTTCCTCTTCCTACTGTGAGTCTACAAGTGATAAACGCTTTATCTGAACATTTGTGTTTCTTGCAGCTCCTTCAGATATGATTTAGTTTTGTCCTGACAGTTACTCTTTAAGTTACTCTTACTTGAGTTATTTCATGGACCATTACTTTGTACTTCTACTTGAGTATTATTATTTTGAAGTACCAACTTGAGTACAGTTTTTGTCTACTCTACCACCTCTGACAGAACATACCAGCACTGTATTCTGTTTGTTCAGAGTTGATTTCATTCTGTTAAAAATTATACTAAAATTTCACACTCAATTTTGATACGAAGGAAAAGTAATTAACTCATCCTGACAGTTATTATTACTTGAGCAGTACTTCCCCCAAAAATTTTTTAGTCTTGAGTAATTTCATGGACCACTACTTTGTACTTCTACTTGAGTAATACGATATTTTGAAGTAGCGTTACTCCAGTGGTGGAAGGTAATGAAGTAAAAGTAGAAACGTACTGAATATTTAGGTATCTGTACTTTACTTAAGTACATTTTACAGTGGATATTTTTTACTTTTACTTGACTACATTTGAGAGCAGTATCTGTACTTTTTACTCCACTACATTTTTGAACAGGACTGAAAAGTAAAAAGTACATTTTATATGATTTGAGGTGTTATTTTGACCATGTTCGTGGCTTTGAGAAAAAATAAATACAAAAGTCATGAGAAAAACTAAGAAATTGTATTGTATTGTATTGTTACTGTGATCAAAATATGTCTAATTTTAATCAATATCACTACATCAAAATTAAAAACACTGAAATACTTTTACTTTTTACTCTTAAAGTACATTTTTAAACAGGTAATTTTTTCATGTGATACTTTTACTTGAGTAACTTTTTTACCTCTGTATTTGTATCTGTACTTTTACTTAAGTAATAAAGTCAAGTACATCATCCACCACTGCAGTACTTTTACTCACTACTCTAGCACCTCTGACAGCACATACCAGCTCAGTATTGTGTGTGTCAGCCTTGTATATCTTTGTATATCTTTGAGTTGATTTGATTATTGTAGTGTGTCAGACTTCTTTCCAAACGCAGGTAGCCTCTGTGCTCTAAATAAGTAAACAATTGCATCAATAAAGAGCTGAGGCCGAGCTGGACGTGAATCAGTCACAGCTGAAGATAAGACCTGAGAATCATTAACGTGTTTGTGCAGAAACTTTAGAGCCATGTCCTCGTCAGCAGATCTGTCCCATTATCTCTGCATCTGAGCTCATCATAAAGCCTCCACCAACTGCTGACCTCCACAACCAGCTAACCTCCACACACAGGTCAGCCCCACAACCAGCTAACCTCCACACACAGGTCAGCCCCACAACCAGCTAACCTCCACACACAGGTCAGCCCCACAACCAGCTCATCTCCACACACAGGTCAGCCCCACAACCAGCTCATCTCCACAGCAATATCACAGCCCTGATATAGACCCCTACAGCAAAGGTTACACTTAGAACTGCAAAGATTAATCTGATAATTGTGACTAGTCCACTAGGAAAAATATATATAATTTGGACTGGGTTTAAACTGGGTTCAGACCTGTTTTAGGCTGGGTTTAGACTGGGTTTAGACTGGGTTTAGACTGGGTTTAGATTGGGTTTATACTGGGTTTAGACTGGGTTTGGACTTGGTTTAGATCAGGTTTAGACTGAGTTTAGACTGGGTATAGACTGGGTTTAGATCAGGTTTAGACTGAGTTTAGACTGGGTATAGACTGGGTTTAGATCAGGTTTAGACTTGGTTTAGATCGGGGTTAGACTGAGTTTAGACTAGGTTTAGACTGGGTTTAGATCAGGTTTAGACTTGGTTTAGATCAGGTTTAGACTTGGTTTAGATCGGGGTTAGACTGAGTTTAGACTAGGTTTAGACTGGGTTTAGATCAGGTTTAGACTTGGTTTAGATCAGGTTTAGACTTGGTTTAGATCGGGGTTAGACTGAGTTTAGACTGAGTTTAGACTGGGTTTAGACTTGGTTTAGATTTGGTTTAAAACAGTTTTGGAATTGGTTTAGACCTGGTTCATACTGAGGTCAGACTGGGTTTAGACCTGGTTTAGACCATGTATAGACCGTTTTTAGACGTGGTTTAGATCTGATTCAGACCAGGTTCAAAATGGGTTTAGGCCTGGTTTAGACCTGGTTTAGACAGTGTTTAGACTTGGTTTAGTCCTGGTTTAGACCTGGTTTAGACCTGATTTAGACTGGTTTACTCCTGGTTTAGTCTTGGTTTAAACCTGGTTTAGTCCTGGTTTAGATCTGGTTTAGACCTGATTTAGACTGGTTTACTCTTGGTTTAGTCCTGGTGAAAGGTGCACTATGTAACATTTCTGGTGAGAGATCCGCCACCTGCTTGTCACTATAGAGATGTTACTGCTTTGTCTTATCTTACATATCTATTTCCATGGAGACAGTCACAAAACACAAAGAAAAAGAGCTTTTTATACCAAAGACAGAAAACATTCACAAACTGACCACCTACAAAAAACAGTGTTATAACAAGGACTGCAACAAATACACCTCCCGTATTTAATTCTATTACATTTTATCTATACAACACATTTAAAATACAACTTAAACTGCTTCACATAAACAACAACAGACAAAAACAGATATAACAAATAAAACTTTTTTTAGCTGGGCAAACTTATTTTTCCCAGCTAGAAGCAAACACCAGAGGTGGGTTTTTATGAGCAGAGTTAAAACAACTTGCATTTTGAATATTCTGCTGTATTATTAACCTTTTCCTTTGTGAATGTGGAAGTTTAGGTTTTTCCCCATTAAGTTTAATGTAAAAGCAAAAGTACATGTTGACACAATCAGACCACTTTGCGCTATCTGCATCACTTTGTCGTGAGCTAATAAGAGTGAGCTGTGTGCACCATAGTGAGAGCTGATTGGCTGAGCTCTGAGTCCGCCCTGCTTCACTTTTATAACTGAAAAAACTAAAACTGTGGCCAAAAGCTGAAGGTGGAAACTAGTGACGAGCCAAAGGGTTTGTGAGAGCTGGGGCCGCTCAGTTTCTTAAGTAAATGTGTAGATGTGGAGATAAAAAGTTACTCAAGTAAAAGTATCACATGAAAAAAATCTACTTAAGTACATATACTTAAGTAAAAGTATTTAACCACCTATTAAAAAATTTACTTTAAGAGTAAAAAGTAAAAGTATTTCACACAAGTGTTGTTCATTTGTTAAAGTGTGAATGCAGTGATATTGATTTAAATGGCACATATTTTGGTCACAGTAACAATACAAATTGACTTCTTAACCTTTCTTATAAATTGTGTGTGTTTATTTTTATTTGCTCAAAAACTGTTTGCTCGAAAACTTTAGTCAGGATGTTACCATGAACATGGTAAAAATTAACCTACTTTTACTTTTCAGTCCAGTTAAAAAATGTAGTGGAGTATAAAGTACAGATACTGCTGTCAAATGTAGTGAAGTAAAAGTAAAAAGTATCAACTGTGAAATGTACTTAAGTAAAGTACAGATACCTAAAAATTCCACTTAAGTACAGTACTTTAGTACTTGTACTTTGTTACCTTCCACCACTGCCAAGGACTAGTTGTAAATATGATCCTAGATTAGGTTTTACAGCTGCAAGAACCACTGGAAAAATGAGAATAAGCTTGATAGATAAAATATTGCATTCTGCTAACAGTTTTGCTCATTGCTAACAGTTCAATTTTAGACTTAAACAAAAGTTGGCACGGTTCCATGTCTTCTCCATCAACAAAAAATGTAACAAACAGGCTTCATTGTAGTTTTAAAGAGCTTTAAATGTGCACTGTGAAATATTTCTACTACCTGCTTGTCTCCATGGAGATGTAATTGTGTTGCCCGGAATGTTCCACAGTCTAGCATTAAACTCATCTATCTCAGTGACAAACAGGTGACACCTCAAGTCCACCATAAGTTGGTAAGGTCTCTGAAGAGGTGCAGTAAGATTACATGCTTCTCAATGTATGTAAAAGTAATAAGAACACCTGGAAAGGGATAAAAACAAAAGATTTATGTTTAATGCCATACTGTGGGACATTCCAGGCAAAACAACAGCATCTATGCGGAGACAAGCAGGTGGCAGATCCACCATTAGAAAAGTTACATTGTGCGTCTTTAAGTCACAAGAGTAAACTAGTGTTTGTGGACTCAAACTGCAGGTTTTGGAAAAAGAGACATCTGGTTTATGTAAATTATTTAATTTTTGTCTTACGTGTTTTGTTATGAGAATATAAGATGCTGTTTTCTGTTTAAGCTCAAATGTAGTTTTTCACTCAAAGTCAGAGAACTCTTCTCAGCACAACTACAAGCCTCTGGCCTATTCACTTTCACTGCTCAATGCTGTCACCATGTGGTCGGACACAGTAGTACAACTATCTTTCTGTACTCAATATTTGTGTTGCTTCATATTAAGCAGATAACATGCCCTACTTTTATAAGTGTGTGTCAATATTAAGCAAATGGCTTCCCTCTGAAGACAAAACTGGTCAATAGAAATGTAAGAATCCAAATCTCATGCTAAACAACAAAACAAAATGCTATATGACAGGTATAGCTGGCTGCACTTAAACAGAGGAAAGGATGGTGGTCTTTGCAGATGCCCCTTTGATTTTTTTGAAGTTCGGCAACAAGCAAAAACTGTATTTATGCTAAAGAGCTGGCACCCGTGTTAGAGGCTGCAACAATGATAACTGGACAGGGACGGGTCAGGAGTGCATGACTTTATAAACAAATCTGAACCGGATGAAGTTGAGTTGTATCTATCGTCAGTATATTTTATTGCTAAGAAACCGTCTTCACCGCAATATCTGCAAACTCTAGATGCTCTTCATACACACTAATCAATAATTAAACTGTCAACCATAGACTGTATACAGAACTGGACTAAGTGACTGTGACGTCACCCACAGCGTTCAGCTCCAGTCAAATGAAGCTCATGGAGGCTGGCGGTTATTGGAGCCGAGTTCCATATTTGGAATTCAGGCCGTGAGTATCATAGCAAACAAACAGCAGTGGAAGATAGCACACCTTCCCGCCTGCACCACTGGTTTACAACAAAGCGGGTGCTTAGCAACGCTGTCAATCAAACCTGTTGCTAATGCTAGCGGGAGCGACCTTGGTGGTGCCTGATTTGTTCATATCTTGATTTACCAACAAAATAGCAAAATAAAAACACCAGGATCATGTGGAGCGGGTTAATACGAACATTTTAAGACCAAAATGATGAGCCTGACAGCAGCAGTTACACAGAGAGGGGACACAGTTTTTCAATAGAAAGTGAACTGGAGTCGAAGGAGCTGGATGTGCGCCCATGCTCACCTTCTATTTGGAACGCAGCAGCAGGTCAATTGTTTATTTGTTTTTTGTGATCCAATGTCACAGACTGCAAGAGCCAGATTTCACTATTGTTTTTGGCATGAAATCTCCAAAAGATCATTCACAAATGTTTAACCTGATGCTTTCTATGAGGGGCCCATAGACTTTTACTATTATTGGCCTATATGTGTGTAGAGTTGTCAAAAGTAGTGAAAATCAGATACTAAAATGAGTATCGAAACTCATTTGTGCAGGTATCGGTACTACATAAGTCCCATTCACAGGACAGAAATGAACCTTTCCTGAATATCTTTAGACTGATTTTGAGCTGTATCACTGTAACAAGTATAAGACACATAGACTAGTGTACACCCATGGACCACTATGAACCTACTGGACACTGAGGGAGTACACAGATATAAGGACACATGGGAAAAGAAAACAAAGTATGAACATTTAATGTGAAAAATCACATTCTATCATCTAAATAAAGAGATCTATTGATAAGTATCAAAATTGAAACTGTAGTAATGTGACAACACTAGAATGTGGCGATGCCATCTAAAACATAGCAATATTCCTACCTGTACAGTGAAAGTGCAGCGTCCCATCGCATCCATACATCCAGCCCAGCCAGGCTCCTGACCTCAGTACAGAACCAGGGGCCGCTATCAGAGAGGAGGGGCCGATCACAACAGTAACAGAGCCATGGACCACAGCACAGAACCCGGGATCGATCGACAGTACAGGGGAAGGGCCACTGTAACACTCTAAGGACGGGGCCCCGAGCAGCTAAGGGCCACTGCATTAGGGTAATCCGCTAATGCCTGTCACAATGAGATTTGATTGGGCTGAAACTGCAGGATTACTGTTGTTTGAGTAAACTGTAAAAAACTGAAAAACTTCCTCTCTTCAAATATCAGAGAGCAGGAGAAGAGAGGGAAGAAGAGAGGGGTCAGTGACCAGTACATGGGTGACGCTTTATAATTACTACACCTTAATTAGCCTCAAGTATTGAGAAAAATTCAGGCTTAGTATACATTTGTGTTGTGTGTATGTGTATGTGTATGTGTATGTGTATATGTGGTATTTCCATGATTTTGGAGGGGGTAAAGTGGAGACAGCAGAGAAGAATGCTAGTGCTAGTAATTCATAAGTGAGAAAAGAAAATATAGAGAATGTAAATGGGGAAAAATAAAAAATAAAAATACATAATGGTGATGATAATAATAATAATAATAATACATATTATTATTATTATTATTATTTGTGTAGTAGTAGTAGTAGTAGTAGTAGTAGTAGTAGTAGTAGTAGTAGTATATACTGCATCATTAGAAGGCCTGAGCTGCAACAAATGACTATCACAATAAACTAGGTTACTAACTACTTACTTAAGGGTTTGGGTTAAGAGTTAGGGTCAGAGTAACACTTAAGAATCTACTAAGCCTGAATCATTCTTAATAGCCTTTTTGTTTTTATGAATGAAAGGTCACATTGGTCACTCTAGAGCACTACTGGCCCATTTGAGACCAAATGAGACCAAATAAAAGTCAGAAACAGCCATACGTTTGTTAACACAGCAAAGTAATTAATTAAATTAAATTAATTCAAAAGTAAATCAACTGTTTGCAGCTATGAACACATAGTAAACAATATGTACCATTTTGTATTTATGTGAAGTGAGAGGTTTGAGGAGGTTTTGAGGAAATTATATGTAATTCCCTACATTCTGGTGTGTTTTATGTGTAATATTCACTGTACAAAATTATCATTATTCTTTCTGATTCTTTCTGATGCTCAGACAAATAGATAACTGCCACAGGCACACAGGTAGTGTTGTCTCGACTGACAATGCTTAAATCCAGGCTAGAAATGGTTTTATTTAGCTGTGCATATGCTCTTTGAGTGATCATTTTATGATGATGCTATATTGTGATTGTAATGTCTTTCTTAAATCTCTAAAGCACTTTGAATTACTTTGTGTACAAATTGTGCTACATAAATAAACTTGCTTTGCCTATTAAAAAAACATTAATAAATAAAACAGAATCATTAGAATGAATACTCTTTGGTATGCTGCAAACAGATACAAATACAAACTTAATAAATAGAGTATATTTTTCTCAATTAAAGTGCAAAGAGCCCTCTGGAAGCTTTAAAGAGCCGCATGTGGCTCTTTAGAGAGTGGCTGCAGACCCCTGCTATATCGATTTTCCACTTTCAGAGCTCTAAAAGTGCTTTACATCAAGGAACCACTCACCCATTCATACACCAGTGTACACAGACACTTGGGGCGAGGTGGGGTGGATTATGAATGTCTATGGCTCATTACAGACACAAACTAACTACTTAAGTGTTACATTCAGCTGTTTATTTCTTGCAGTTCATATTTTTGTAACAGTATTGTACATTTAGAATACATTTTGGAGATAATCCTGCTTGATTTGATTTCAATATTATCATATTGTCTATGTTTACTTCAGCAACATATTGCACTTCAAAAGGTGTTATCGTGACATGCCTACTGACCACTCAACCAATCATGTTTTTATGTTGAGAGTGGGATTCAAACTACCAACCTTTGGATCAATGGACAAACACTCTACCAACTGAGCAACTATGGCTCAATTAAGTCTTTGTTCCAACTTGATTAAGGCTAAATAAGTTGTAGTTATTATAAGTGTTATTGAAATGTGTCCTCTGCATTTGACCAGTCGTTCAGTGTTTCTGGCTTAAACCTGTCAGTAGCAGTGGGACCCAGAGGGACCCAGAGGGACCCAGAGGGACCCAGAGGGACCCAGAGGGACCCAGAGGGACCCAGAGGGACCCAGAGGGACACATCTCCAAATCTGAGCCAGTATCCAGGGCAGGGCTGTAACATAAGGCAGAGCAGACAGTGCACTATGGTCCGTACTCTGGGTGTATCAGACTTGTGTATTATGCCTACTCTAAAGCAGGTTTAGTGTTTAAATGTTGTATTGACCTGTCTGGGCTTCTGGAGATGCTTTGAGGACTACATTTCACCAAAGATACTTAGTTTTTCATCCCACTGCCTATTGTGCAACACTTGTTTGCACATAGTAAATGGTCACATTTTTATATAGGGCTTTTCCACCTTCAAGGCACTCAAAGCGCTTTACAAGTGCTTTACAGCGCCTTAAGAGCTGTTTGAGTCCTAACTAGAACCAGGAAGTACTTCACACATGCGTCTTGTGCTCAGATCTCTGCACTGCCTCCTGTGGCTCAAAGAATAGACTTTAAAGCAGCTCTGCTTGTGAACAAGTCTCTCCATGGCTTAACACCAAAGTACATCTCCAACATGTTAGTGCCATATGAACCATCTCACACTCTGAGGACTTCATGGACCGGCCTCCTGCTGGTGCCAGAGTCAGGACTAAACATGGGAAATCAGCGTTTCCGTTTTCTGCAGCTAAAACCTGTAACAGTCTTCCTGAAGATGTGAGACAGGCCTCTACTTTTACAATGTTTAAATCCAGGCTTCAAATGGTACGGTTTAGCTGTGGATATGACTGAAAGGGTCTTATTCTGACTCTTCTCTTTGAATGTTAATTTTGTGATGATTATTTGTGATTTTTTTATGTTTTGATTTGTGTGATTTTAATGTCTTTCTTATTCTGTAAAGCACTTTGAATTACTTTGTGAACATATTGTGCTACTGTGTGGGGAGAGGCAGGTTAAGTGTCTTGCCCAAGGACAACAGCATTCATCTGTGGGAATCGCATCACCCATCTATGGGTCAGTGGACAAAGACTGTACCGACTGAGCTACTATTGATACACGCATGTGTATGTTCCATATAGGATCCAGTACTAAAGCTTATATATATATATATATATATATATATATATATATATATATATATACTAAAGGCCATAACCACCACCTCATCTCACCAGTCCAGACGAGCGCAAATGCAGGGATATTTTGCATGTTGATGGGAAAACCCCAGACACAGGAGAATATGCAAACTTAACAAAGAGACCTGACACAATCCAGGAGTTAAAACTGTGATCTCCTTGTTGTGAGGCAACGTTGCTAACAGTTTTAGCTGCCACTGACATAGGGGCAAAACCATAAGGTTTACAGATTGATATCAACACTGAGTATCAGAATTATGGCTATGTTTCTAACACCAGGAACACAATTCACAAGCTGGTCTGAATTGCACAAACTAGAGAGTTGCAACACAAAAAGGGAATTTCTTAAAATTACTAAATCTAAAGTCTGTGCTCAACAGTTTGCTGTCACCACTCACTTGCATAGCTAACATGTCCCTTCAATCTGGAACATTTCCAAGAGCTTTGAAAACTGAGGTTATCAAGCCTCTCCTAAAGAAGAGAAGTCTTGAAGACAATATTGAACAATTACTGACCAATCTCTCTGCCACTTTTAGGCAAAGACATTGCAAAAGTTGTTTGCCACCAGATTTCTCCAAATGAACAACTCCTTTGATGTCTTCCAATCAGGTTTTAGACTCCACCACAGCACTGAGACTGCTCTTATCAAGGTGACAAATGACATCAACCTGAACACGGATGCAGGCAAAGTCTCAGTCTTGATCCTGTTAGATCTGAGTGCTGCCTTTGACACTGTGGATCATGGGATCCTCTAACAGAGACTAGGGGACTGGGAGGGCATCTCTGGTACTGCACTAAACTCGCGCAAGTCCTAACTAGAAAACAGAGAGTACTTTGTTGAAATTGGAAAATGTGTCTCAGATAAAATGTCCCTGACCTGTGGGGTGCCCCAGGGGTCAATCCTGGGACCCCTGTTGTTCAATCTTTACATGCTGCCGTTAGGACACTTAATACGCAGCAATAATGTGTCCTACCGCAACTCTGCAGATGACACTCAGATCTATGTCTCACTGCAGCAGGTGAATATGGACCAGTGGATTCACTCTGCCACTGCATCCAACAGATCAGTGTGTGGATGCAAAACAACTTTCTCCAGCTAAACTCAGACAAGACTGAAGTCATCATCTTTGGCCCACAGAAACACAGAGAAAGTGTCAGCAGTCACCTCCAGTCTCTCTCTCTAAAACCTTCAAATCAGGCTAGAAATCTAGGGGTAATAATGGACTCAGACTTGAACTTTAACAGCCACATCAAATCAATAACATCTGCAGCTTTTTACCACCTAAAAAACATTGTAAAAATAAATGTATACAGTCAAAACCAGACTTGGAGAGACTTATCCATGCATTTGTCTCCAGTAGGTTAGACTCCTATAACGTCCTGCTCACTGGCCTCTCCAAACGAGTGTTAACACAGCTGCAGTACATCCAGAACGCTGCTGCTCGGGTCCTGACTAGAACCAGGAAGTACGAGCACACATACATAAATAGTAAAGTAGTAAATAAACTAATCCAAACTACTCAGTATAAGATCTTCCCTCCTGTACAGTTCTTGTTTGCAGTGTTGTATAAGCACCGGGCTGAGGGGGTGTTTACACTGAGACTGTGATAGAGCCAACAGTCTGAGCTCCGTCTGTCCAGTCCTGCAGCTCCATGTGTGTCTATGTGGGTCTCTATGAGCGACCTACCCACTGTAGTCCGCACTCCAAATCAACACTGCACTTTTTCCATCAGGGGGCGCTATAGTAAAACAGTCAGATGGTTATGTGGGAGTTTTTATGTCAGATGCGCTGCCTGTTTCAACTATAAATGAGCATTACAATTGAGGCAATGATGACAATGTTTATGCTTGAAGGGGAATGTAGTCAGTGAGAGAAAGGGAGGGAGAAGAGAAAGAAAGAGAAAAGGAAGGAAGGAGGAGAGAAACGTGAGAACTAGAGCAAGAAATAGAGAGAGAAGAGAGGAGGAGAGACATAGAGAGAGATAGAGAGAGCACTAGAGCAAGAAATGGAGAGAGAGAGTAGGGAGAAGGAGAGAATAGAGAAAGAAATAGAGAGTGAGAGAAAGGTGGAGGAGAGAAATAGAGAGAGAGAAAGGAGGAGAGAAATAGAGAGAGAGAACTAGCTTGAGAAATAGAGAGGGGGAACCAGACTGAGAAATAGAGAGAAGGGTGGAGGAGAGAAATAGAGAGAGAAAGGAGGAGAGAAATAGAGAGAGAACTAGCTCGAGAAATAGAGAGAGAGAAAGGAGGAGGAGATAAATAGAAAGAGAGAACTAGCTCGAGAAGTAGAGAGAGAAAGGAGGAGGAGAGAAATAGAGAGAGAACTAGCTCGAGAAATAGAGAGAGAGAAGGGAGGAGGAGAGAAATAGAAAGAGAGAACTAGAGCGAGAAATAGAGAAAGAAGGGAGGAGGAGAGAAATAGAGAGAGAAATAGAGAGAGAATTGAGGAGAGAAGTAGAGCAAGAGAGAAATAGAGAAAGAGAAGTGGATACAGAAATATATAGACAGAGAAATACAGAGAGTGAGAGAAAACTAGAGAGAGAGAGAACAGGGGAGGAGGAGAGAAATAGAGAGAGAGAGAAATACAGAGAGAGAGAATGGAGCCATAGAGGAAAGGAAGAGGATGAGAAAGAGAGAGAGGGAGAGAAAGAAAAGAAAGGGTATACTTGGAATGCATTCCTCAGCAGCAGAGTAGAAGTATAGAGCTCTTTGGCCAGTGTGACAGGATGCTTGGACTCGAGGGGCAGTGATGATTTGCTTAGACAGGATTAGCTTTCTCTTTCTATCTTACGCCCGCCCACTCGTAGGACAGTCGGCTCCTGTCTGCACTGCGCTCACTGTTATGGTCTTTTGCAGCTTTGGATCATGTTTCATCTGGGTCCCAAATGCTTAATGCCCAAATCGACTTTTTGGAGCTTTCGATCATGTTATAGCATTGTTTCCTCATCAAAAACAGAACTGAAGCGGTTTTATATTCATCCATGTTTGAGTAATATTGTGATCTCAATCCACAAATGATGATGTGCAGTAGTTTCATTAGCGGGATGCACACTGACTAGGTTGTGATAGAGCTCTGAAGGGGGAGTGAGCAAGGGGAAAGAGAGACTCAGAGCATCAAAAATAAAAAATTAAAATATTATGTTGTTTTCTGAAAATATAGCATTTTCAAAACAATAAGAGTTAACACGATGATCTAAATATGTTATGCAGTTAATACCCCATAGAAGAAAAATATCCCCTCTTTAAACTTCCTTGATTATGAAACTAAAATCCATGTTTGAGTTTTGAGTTAGTCCATAGTTGCCATAGTTGTCATAGCAGTTACATGGAAAGTGAAACAGACACAACATGAAAAGAACACATTTCCACATTTATCAAGTTAAATGAAACCAAAATACCAATGCAAAGGTCTCCTATGAGAAGTACAATACTACTTCATTTGAAATAATAGAAGGGGCTCCTATTTGTTTTTCACAGTGAATGTGGGTCAAACAGAAACTTGGAGCTGCAGAGGCCAAAGATCTGTGATAAATGCTCTGTTTCACATGGATGTCACTGTACAGCTCCTGTGCGTTCACTTTGTATGGGACAGACCACAACTGTTCTTTAAGGAGAAATCTGAATCCTTATGAGAGATGATTCATTCAAACAAGCTATTTCAGGATAAATTATCTTTAACTCTGAAATATCTTGGGCTAAAAGTTCTACTCCACATAAGCAATTAAAGGGACAGTATGTAGTCTGCACTCTACTGGTTTAAAAAAGTTACTACAATCACATCTGACCCTGTGTGTCCAGAGCCTTAACCTGCAGACAGAGACACATACAGTGTGTCTCATCCTCAGTTTATGGACAGGCCTCATGTGAAAGAACCTCAGAATTCACTCACTGAGCTGTAGAGGCTGCACTAGCACTGATTCATGATTGTCTGCAGGTGCTAGGGTTTAGGTAGTGGCCATTCAGATCAGAGAGAGACATTTTAGGTTTAAACCAACTGGATTTCAACACTGAAACTGGCAACTCAAATGAGAGACTCGTGTGAGGCTCGTTCTGCTAATCTACCAAATTATAACGTAAACAATTTGTCTAGGAACACTGATTAAGTTTATGAAATTTGCATCAAAATCAAAATCTTAGATACAGTTCATTTAAGTTTACAGGATTCTGTTTTGACAATGCTTACATCTGATTCGGCTACTTATGTGTGAATACATGACAGAGCGAGTAATATTTTTTGGGGTCAGTGTTTGTTGTGTGGACTTTTTCTTTGCACTACTGACATTTTTAGTTGTGTTTTTCTGTATGATAAGATTTGAGCCATAGAAAGTCGAATTAATAACTTGTATGACTCATTTCAAATGCAAACTAACAACTAAAGTGTTTCATTTTGCTGTTTATTTAATGCAGCTCATGATTTTAAACAGTATTGTAGATTTAGAATAGTTTATGTGGTTTAAATCTGCTCTTGGGTTTTTGTGAAATAAATTAGTTTCAATATTAGCATTTATTATCTATATTTATTTCAGCAATATATCGAACTTCAAAATGTGTTATTGTGACAGACCTGCATTTGATCAGCTATTATACGAGTAACTATGGAAACGTTGGGTCATTTACATTAGAAACATTTATTGACTTTATATTTCTTGCACTTTCAGATCTCCAGGCAGCAGAATGAGAAGCCACAGAAACAACAACAACACTGCTCCTTCTGCTGCTCTCCAGACCATCTGACTGCGTTACCCACAATCCCACACTCCTGTTTGCCATCACACACTGCCAATCTCTGCCATTTTTTGAGTTGGTGGAATATCGTGGAACATTTCAGACAAAGTGCACCTTAAAAATCGTGAAATATCATGAAAACAGTTAAAGGAGCACTAACTGTTCTGGTGGAGCATCAGCCACCTGCTTGTCTCCATGGATACATTATTGCATTATCTGCCCCACAGTATGGCATTAAATGTAATCTATCTCCATGGAGAAGCAAGCAGAAGGCAACACCAGGCCAGTTTACAGGTCAGATCTGTGGAGATGCGACCCAGCTCACAATACAAAATGCCTATTTTTCAACACATTTGTGAGCAATAAAAAAAACCTTAGTAAAATACATGCTATAAAGATCAGATCCAAGTGAAGCAACAGTATCTCCATGGAGACAAGAAGATGGCGGACCCCCACTAGAAAAGTTACTTAGTGCACCTTTAAATAATCTCTAAGTGGTACAAGTATTCAATCTAACCTGGTTTAAGATACTAAAAACTAAAATTAATATTTTAAATTAAAGTCATTTCAACTTACTCTAAGATCCTTTTGTCATCACCAAACTAATGCACACAATGTCTACTAATTTATATATATATCTATGTCACCTCTTGCATTATCATCACACAAGTCACAATACAACACAATGCAGCTCCATACAACTCTATACAAGCCAAAAGCCCCATTAAAATCATCTCTCGCTGACATTAACCAGGACACAAGCCCAACAGCTGCTGCTCTGTCCCTGTTTCTCACCTCCTTCGCCTGTGCCTCCGATCACAACAAAAGCCTCTTACCGTAAGTCCTCTCTAGTCGAGCACTCACTTGCGAATTCACATTGACCATTTCTTCTTGTTTCTTTGTCCTAAAAAAGTCCAAATGTGTCAATTTTCCACCATAAATAAGGTTTTCTTGCGGTGCGGCAGCGTGAGAAGGCAGTTGCTGGAGCAGGTAGGGCCTGGGTGCTGCCTGTTATCTTATTGATTTTCCTAATCTGGGCGGGGAGGTTAAACAGTAACTAAAGGACTTGTATGGACACCCATCTATAGCGGCGGTAACCATGCCAACGCGATGATAAAAACTCAAATACACATAAAGTTATGATGCACACTCGCCTCGTTCTCATCCCCAGGTGGGTAGGAATAGTCACATTTAGCTTGTCTCAAAGGTGAAGTTATGGTTTTGCCTGAAATGTGCCACAGTATGGCATTAAAATGTATCTATCCTGTGTTAACTAGCTAACTTTTTATAGCTAAAATTTGCCTTGAAAAACATCTGTTCTTATTGTATTGAAAAATGGCCTTGTGGGACTACCTTAGATAAGTTTAATGCCATACAGTGGAACATTCTTGGCAAAGCAATAACATCCCCTCGGAGACAAGCAGGTGACGGCGCCTCCACCAGAAAAGTTACTTACTGCACCTTTAAGGGCCTATGTGTTTTTGATATTATTAATAACACTGTAATATTTTTTTTTCCACAAGTTACAAGATGACAACAAACGCAAGATGGCGGTGGGCACAGACACAGGAGCGCTTAGCTGTACTGACTCTATCTGCCAAAAACTATTCACAAAAGAAACAAACGATAGGAGAGGGAAGGAAGGAGTAAGGGAGTATATTAAAAGAAAAGTATAAGAAGAAAAAACCAAAAAAAAGCAAAAAAATTGGAGCCTCACTAAAAAAAAATCTCTTCTTTCTAAGATTTCCAGCCTTTACCTCTTATTTGTTTCTTTAGTTTTCCTACTTTATTACTTACCTACACACTCACACGCACACAGACACACACGCACACACTTCCCCCTTCAAACTTGGATGTATGCTCTCTTTTTTATCTAAAATAAAAAAAGCTGCTTTAGTTTCAGCTGCTGAAAATCCTGAATCTCTGAATTATTTGATATAAGAATGTTTACTTTAACGTTTGGGGTTTTGAATATGTTTAACAAACTTCCCAAATTATTAAATATTATTCATTTATCTCAATGACTTGTTGGTGGTAAGCTAACATTTGTAGCCACAGCTGCCCTGGGACGGACAGCGACTAAGCAAACATTGTGCCAACCATCATTAGCCATTTACACATACGACGCACTCTCTTTCTCATCATAATGGCTCACACTGTAGCACAATACATTTACTACATATTCTGTGGTAGTAAACTTCTATCGTAGCCACAGCTGCCGGAAGCGAAGTGAGGCTGCCAATCTGCACCATCCCTCCCACCACTGCCAGTCACTCATTTACACACACTAGATTCATACTAATCAAGGAGGTGAAGTGTCTTGCCAAAGGACACAACAACAGAACCTGGTCCGAGTGGGAATCGTTGTCTCTGCTCATTACCAGACACATGGATCTGCTTGAGACATGTTTAGAGCCCAGAGACACTGAAGAACGGGTCAAATGCAGAGGACTACATCAACACACATACATTAAAGCAGAAATGGACTTTTCAGTTCTTAACCGTGCGTTTCCTTCTCATTTGCCCTCGCAAAGTTGTTTTTGGAGTGATTCGTGCATGTTTGAGCAATCTTTAATCGATTATTTTTAAGACACCATTTTGCTGATCAACCCCCAACCGTACACCCCAGCTGCTCTGTACTTCATTCATTCATTCTCCAATTTAGTTTTCTTAATCGATGATACTTGTAGGATTCTGCAGCATCACAGAGTCATTTTGATACAAAGGAAAAAAAATCTGCTGCTCGCTACTTTGATGTGCAGGTGCCGACAGCGACATTAACTCCCATTGGGCACTGGGCGTACTTGTTTCTTTTATTAAGTTGTTTTAAATGAATACTGCAATTTCAGTGTGCAATTTATAACATAATGATATGCGGATGTCATAGATTATAGCTATATAGCAGACACAAGCACAATAGGTCATCTTTAACCTTAGCTGCATATTTTGCTGCATTTATATTGATTACTACAGAAAACAAAGTTCTTTCAGAAACTTAAGTCAACAGTACTTTTATTTGAATACTCTGCCCACTACTGCAAATACGAGGAAAAGGCATTCATCACACACAAATATGTTTAGAAATGTGTCTGAATGAGTGAGAGAGGGAAAGTTTGCAGGAGGAGAGGCCTGTTGAGGCGGGAGTGGAGAATGTACCAAAGGTGTAGAGCAAACTGTGGCCTGACGCCTTTGTTTTGAACGAGTGAGAGGCACTTCACGTCTAGACTGAACACAACATGGAAGAAACACTCTGTCCCACTGTGGAGAGTCAATATGTGTGTGCAGCGGAGTGGAGTGTTTTCAAACCTGTGTACACGTGTGTAGCAAGTTACAAACATTGTTTCTGCAAAAATATGTCTCAAAATTTTAAGTTTTGTTTTTTTCCTTGTGTTTCTAGCATAAACTGTATAAAGAAGTGGACAAAGTTAGTGTAACACCACCCACAGCATTCAGCTCCAGTCAAATGAAGCTCATCGAGGCTAAAGCAGTTATAGGGGTGAATTTGGAGCTGAGTTCCATATTTAGAATTCTGACCGCAAGTATCATAGCAAACAAAGAGTCAATCCGGAGCAAGAATCGTCAGACACAATAGTGAAATAAAAATACCAGGATCATATTGAGCGAGTTAATACAAACATTTTAAGATCAAAATAACGAGCCGGACAGCAGCGGTTATACAGAGAGGGGCAACAGTTTTTCAATAGAAAGTGAATTGGAGCCAGAGTCAGTGGAGCTGGAAGTGCGCCCATGATCACTTCCTGAACGTGGTAGCTAGCAGGTTAGCTATGTCCATTTATGTATACAGTCTATGGTTTCTAGTCAATCACAAAACGTTTTTCAGGTATTATTTGCAGATATCCAAGGAGATAGATATGTTTAATGTCATACTGTGGTACATTCCAGACAAACGCAATAATATCTTCATGGTGATGAGCACGTGAGTGGAAAGTTATATAGAGCACCTTTAAGGCAAATATAGCAATGTAAATAATAAAGGGTAACATGTTGATCTAGGTATGTTATATGCTAGCAGTTAATGCCCCAATAAAAATGTAATAAGGATTTGAACTGTGTGGTCCTGTTGTGGTATTCATTTTGTTGTTGTGTGTTCTGTATTTCAAATAAAGATCATATAATTGAATCTTTTGCGTCACTGTCTTCTTCATAACAGTTAAACGATCTTTTTTCCTTTTTGTCGTTCCTGTGCAGCTGCTGTGTGTGAACTTCTCCTGTGTTTGTTTCTCTCGTATATTTTCAGACCATAAACGCAGCATTAGCGCTTTACACTTTTATTGCAGGGACAGGCTCGGTGCACAGATGTGACAAGGGCAGATACAGGGATAGAAACAACGCACATTTATGGTGTAGTATTTAAAGCGCCATTAAATCAGAATGAGCAATTGATTCTATTTTATACAAATGTAGAAGTTTAATGAGTTATCAGAATGCAGGATTTGAGCTACTACATGAATATAGTGCAGTGGTTTTCAAAGCGTGGTGCGTAGGATTCCTTTGAGGATAGTGAATTTGTATTTGTATGTATTTGGAGCCATGCAATCATTTTTGTTTACATCCAGTTTGGCATTGGTTGAGTTCTATTTTAGTGTACGTTTTAGTCAATTTTTAACTGGGTTAGGTGTTGTTTAGTCCTGGTGTAGTCCTGGTTTAGTTGTAGTTGTATAAAAATGGGGTAATTTATCATAGATGAGACCTGGTTTAATCCTGGTTTAGATGTCATGGTGTAGATCTATGATTGGGTAGTGTTCATATTTAGTCCTAGTTTTCTCCTGATGAAGTCCTAGCTTAACCTACCTGATTTGATTCCTATTGTTTAGACCTGATAAAAGACCAGATCAGATAACACTTGTGGGAGGTTGTTATGGCGTAATCTTGTGGCTCACCTCACAGCAAGGCGGTCCACAGCCCCAGAACTGAGCAGAGTCTTATTTTGTAGGGTTTGCATGTTCTCCCTGTGTCTGCTCCTCACCAGAATCCTGGCTCCAGATCTGTTTGGGTCCCCAGGGGTTGCACTGCTATCGCCCACTGCCTCTAAGGACATTTAAGAATATTGGTAAAATGCAGAGAACAAATTTCACAACAGGGATAATAAGGTATATCTATAAACTACTCCTAAAATAAAGACAGAGGTCACATGGTATCAATGCAAGTACAAAATTACGTTTGTAATTGTATTGTTTTGGATAGAATGCATGTTATATTTAATGCATGTTTTAAGGCCTGTAACACGTTTTTTTCTACACTTACCTTATCAGTTTTTAAAAGTTTACATGAACAACATACTATTTATATTATTATATTAAGACAGTAAATTACTATTTTTATTTATTTTATTTTTTATTCTTACTTCGCGGTGGGTCGGTTAAGGCATGGCTGAAGGACTACAGCTGGGGGCGCGTCTTATTTCTGTTCACCTTGCTAACTTCCTCAACTCCTCGATTTCTTAACTATAATTCCAATCCAACGAGGCAAAACAGAACGTAAAAATAAGCTTATGTATTTTTTGTTTCTCTTTTGTCAGTAAATTGAATTTACAGACAAAATTATTAAGAATTATTTTAAACTTTTAGGAGACTAGTTAACAGAAATGTGATGCTCCCATTTGTCCAAAACACGGAAGTGGCTCTGCTCCGACGCTCCTGATTGGCTGAGGCGTGTTTACGTCAGAGGTTTCCACGGTCCGTCAGTGTGCGGTGTCAACATGGCAGCGGAGGATGTCATTGTGGACAAACTGGTTTCTTTTTGGAGAATCCCGGGCTCCAAACGTTACTTTCCATGGATATTTTTGTTAATTTCCGTTATGGGGTCGTTGTTGAAGGAACTGCAGATGGTTCCGGAGACGTATTTTAGCAGTAGCAGGAATATTTTAAACTTGTGAGTAGCATTGAAGTTGCTGTGGCTAATTTTGCTAGCACAGGAGTGTCCTTAGCTGGCCGTCTAATCGCATTTTAACATTCTGACGTGATTATTATTGCTTCATATTATTATATGAATTTATCCAGGGCTAAGCTAACATTACTAGCCTGACCAACCAGACAAATGACAAAACCAGTGTAACTAGTCTCATTCATTTTTAACCATCCTAAGACACTAGTGGCTCCACCCATTGTTGGAATAATTCATGTTCAACAAGTTCAGTTAACAGACAAGTTTATATTATATACGTGAAACACAATTTTCCAGACAAAATGAGAACCAAATCGTTATTTTTGGTCTTAGATGCATTTGGAACATCAGTAAACTCCACAAAATCTACAAGTTCAAAGCAGCACAACCTACTGATACTTTGCAGTGACATCACGCTGGGGGTGTTCTACATTTATCTCTATGGCAGAATGTCCATCAGTTACCATGACACAGCTAGCTTGTGACTGTAATGTTATTTGAGAGGGACTTTTTCAACAGTACAAATCAGTTCACCTGTAGTCGTTCCAACTATGTCAGTTTTTTTGTCTCAAAGCTCAGATTAAAGTCTAACTTGAGTAACAGAGCTTCAGACAGAGCAGTGCCTCTGGTTATCATCACTCCCACAGGGAATGCTGATGACATCATTTGGAAAGTATCAATTGAGATAGCAAATTTAAAGAATGATTTTAGATTCACAAAACATTGTATGTAACTTGTCTTACTGTCACACTCTGCTCATACACTCCAAAAAGAGGCAAGATGAACTTATATATTTATAAATAATAATAACAAGAATTAATGCAAATATACCAAAAAATAAATTAATTAATTAATAATACCTAGTTGTCACATTTTAAAGAAGACATAGTGTGCTTGTAGCTTCTCTATAGTTACAATCTATGACACTCATGGATCATTATGTTTTTAATTAAATTTGCATTTTAAATTGCAATATTCATCTATCTTAAGGTCTTAAGAAACAGGTCTGCTGACTTCTGTGAAAACTGCAGCGCCTAGTGGGAGCTGATGTAACTGTAAATGTCATCACAACAAAGAGTCGTGGAGCTGTGTCTCCTAATATTATTCTGTTGTTTTTTCTCAGGTATTTCGTGAAGGTCTCGTGGGGCTGGACTCTACTTCTCCTCACACCCTTTGTCCTCTTGTCCAACTCCTCTTTCAGTCGGGATGTTTCGTTTCTCACGCGGCGCCTGCTCGCTCTCCCCATCGCCACCGCCATCTGGTACACTTTCACTGAGACATTCTTCTACATTGAGGACGCCACCGGATCTTGCTACGAAACCACAGCCATGGACGTTTTAAAGGATGAATTTACTATCAAGTCTACCTGCAGACGCGCCGGCTTCCACTGGTTTGGCTACGACATTTCTGGACACTCGTTCATTCTCACATACTCTGCGCTTTTTATAATGGAAGAAACGGCGCCCATGGGTTACTTGAAAAATGCCAACATGTCGACCTTCCCGCGCATGGTTCTTAAGTTCTTGTACATATCGTTGAATGGTCTTGTATTTCTCTGGGTGTGGATGTTTTCTTGTACTTCTGTGTATTTTCACAACCCTTTTGATAAGTTGCTGGGTACGCTGTGCGGTTTGTTGGGTTGGTATGGGACGTATAGAGTTTGGTATCTAAAACCACTGTCGCCAGGACTACCGCAGAAACCGAAAGAGGAGCAAAAGCAACGCACATGAACTGCTAAAACTATTTCAATCTCTTATCCATCTCAAGTACATTTTTTTGTGTTTGGTGGTTAAAGTGCATATGGCAGGTTTGGCTACTCATTTTACCAAAACAACGCAGTTTACATAATTATAATTAAGATTTTATAAAAATCTTGCCAAGTTTTTTTTTTTTTGGTAAAGTTTATAATTTTACTTCCTGCTTGGACACTAAGAGCAACCTACCTACCTGTTTATTATTTTAAGACTAATACAAGCAAGAATTTATTTAGTTTTTTGTTGAATCAATGTTTAAAAAGCCAGAAAAATGTGTTCTCCATGCATAAATTGTCTCTGGATTTTGGATGTAATTTTCCATGTTGGTGACACCGGTAGTGGGATTGTGTTTTTGGACTCGCGACTTCCTTGATTTTTGCTCTTTTCTACTTGATGTTTTGTCATAAACTGCCTCTCAACTCAAATATACCATAGATTTTCCACCGAACCAAGTAATAATTAGAAAACCATGAAAACCTGTCATGTGCTCTTTAAGTGTCAAATGGAGGGCAGGGATCAGTATTGTTCTACGGGTCAGGTACAGTTTTAAAACAAATCTCAAAAAGAAAACATTTTATTATTGAACCACGTTATGTTGCTATACTGAAGTTAGTTCACCTTATGTCATGTGCCAGTAGAGAAGATATTAAAGGTCCTGTATTATGCGAAATAGACTCCATAAGCCACGTTAAAATGCTGTTACCTCCTCAAAAACATAGCTGGAATTGTGTTTTGTTTCATTCACACATTTGAGTAACTCTTTATTATTAGTCTACCTACAACTCCAGAGCTCAAAATGCTCTATTCCACCTTGTGATGTCATGAAGCGGTAGTTTTCCAGTTAACTGCTCCTTTTACCTTCAGTTCAGTAGAAATCGGCAATTCCAGAGCTGAAATTATCTAAATGAATCTAGTGAAGGTGTGTGGAGTTTAAAAACACAGTGGAGCACTTCCTGTATTACCACATGATGACATCACAAGGTGGAACAAGGTGGAGTGTTTTCCGTTTGAGAGAAGAACTCAGCCTTAATATGCAGGGTTTGTGTCTTAAACATGCGTGAATGAAACAAAACACAACTCCAGGTCTGCGATGAGGAAACAACATTATTATACAGATCAGAGAATAACATAATATGGGCTCTTTAAACTTTGTGCCATGTTTTGTTTCATGTGAATGGGCTCAGTGACTACAGAGATACTGACCATAAACTGACCTATTCTTTTTCAGTTTTAAGCTCTTAATGTTACATTCAATGAACACATCTCCACACTACAACCTCTGGGTCCATGCCGTCTAAGGTTTTATTTAATTTATTACAATTTTTAACCAAGATTTTGGTTTTGAGATTCCTTATGGACACAATGTAAACAATGTATTTTAACAGGAAAAGCTCACAAATTCACTTTGAATCACTCTGTTTCATAGATGCAGATTGTGTTGTTTTGGTGCTAGTGGAGAGATGCTCATAGTAACATTCTTATGATTGTGTGGTGACATACATATATTATAAATGATTATTGCTCATATTAAGTTCAGTTAATTTTGAAATAGACGTTTCAAATGAGAATGTATTTAGCGCTGCTGTTTTGCTATTGCCTTGTTTTTATTTATTAATTTAACAGACTCTGCCTGACGACCGCAGCTGGTCCAGACACTACATGTTGGGTTCATATCGTTTGGTTTAGATAATGATTTGTGCCAATACTGAATTAAAAGTGATGTAAATAAGATATTCTCAGTTCTTTGTTTCTGTTTTTAAAGTCCCTTTTTCAAAATTTGGCATCTGGGTGTTCAAAGCTTAATAGAAAACCTTTTGCTTACTGGATATCGTGGCTGTAGTCTATTTGAAATATCGTAAGCAGCTTATATTAAAGAATTTATTGTATTTTCTGTCTCCTCAGATGCCTCAGATGCCCTCCCTGTGTCTCCATGGGCTCTTATATTTATCAGAATAATTCCAGTTCCAAACACTGTTCCTCTTTCTCCCACACACACAGTCACATACACAAATCTCCCGGCCTGAGCACAGTTGATACACATCCAAAGCAAACTCCGCTGTAGTGTTGTAATTCCATCTTTTATTTGTAATCGATGAAAACTGAATAAATTAAGGCTTATGAACCAACATCATAAAAAGCACCGTAAAACAACGCCTTTAGAAAATATTCAAAATGAAAAGTACAAAATTAAATCTATCAATAATAATAATAATAATAATAATAATAATAATAATACTCTTGTGAAATATCATGGCCACTGATCACAGGGAGCTCGTTTGGTTCAGTCTGGGTTTTGTGTGTGTGAGTGAATTCAAATATGTAAAAACAAGTATTTAGATCTGTGTTTACAAAGACATAGAATAAGCTGATGTCAGTCTCACGGCAGAGTCCAGAGTTTCTTTATAGAACTTACACTGTACAAAAAGTAATATCTATGAGTTAAAATGACTTGAATTAGATTTACTCAACAGAAGATCAAAGTTTAATCCTCTGTGCACAGTTTCCCTCCATGTGTTTGAGCGAAAAATAAGCAGCTCTTGAGGTCAAAATAAGCCCACTGTGTGCCTGCATCCAATTATAGAGTTTCAGGAAGTGCGTATCAGCAGGCTAGTTGCTTTTAGAATTACTAAAAGCAACTCAAAAACAACTGTAGTAACTGTAGAGGAATAACTTTGCAAACCGTTTAAAATGAACTAGTTCTGTTTTTCACAATTTTAAGACAAGAAAAATCAGGTACAGTACTTTTAATCAAAATAACTCAAGAATTATTGTGAATTCAAGTCAGTTTAACTCCTCTAAATGTAATGCTGGTCCATTTTCCCGCCGTATTTCTCCAAACACATCTGCAGATTCACTACAGACATTTGACTCACCCCATGTCACTTTAAAAGGACACTATGTGGAACTGTTTGGGTGGAGGGTCCCAAACCGTCTTTTCTCCATGGCGACGTTGTTGTTTTGCCTGGAATGTTCCGCAGAATAGCATTAAACTTGGTCATCTCTATGGAAACAAGCAGGAGACTTCACCAAACCAAGATAATTTGACATGAAATGGAAGATAGATCAATTTAAGCTACATAAAAACATCTGAATGAGACTAGTGCTGTCATGATACTCAAATTTCAAACTTTGATATTTAAGAATCGATACTTAAAGCTGATTTTCATACCCAAACAATCATTTTAAAACCTCTTTTTTATATAATATCATAATTTTCAACCCAAAACAGCTGCAGCTCTGATGAAACTGTTGAAAAAAGCTCAAATTTTTGTCCTGTTAACATGATTTTTTGCACTACCGATACTTCAAATGAGCATCTAGTTTACTATCAGATTTTCAATACTTTTGACAACCTGAAATGAGACAGACAGTTGACAAACCTCCACCGGAAAAGTTCCACAGTGCGTCTTTAAACACAATACAATGCTGTTAACCCCTGTAATACATTTGTAATAAAATATAGCAATACTTGAGTTTGCATATGTTAAAGTAAAATAGGACTTTCAATAATTATTCTATGTACCATTTATACAATATTCCAGTGTCTGTTTTGTCCTTTCACTGTTGGGAAATACAACCACTACTACTACTGTGTTTGTGCTACTGCAGTCTGGATGTATGTTGCATATACTTTACTGTCCTGTTACTGTCCTGTGTCCTTATAAAGTTATGTTTTAATCTGGACACAGCCACATTTCACTGATGTTAAAGGAGCGTGTCTTTGGTTGAGTGTTCACCGCTACTGTTACACTGCAAAACATTAACTTTACATAAAATGACTTTAATTCAGAATATTACTGATTTATTTGAGTCGTTTTGATCAAAAAATGTTCTCAAAGTGTTTATATTACACTACATCTGATCTATGCTATAATATACAGACCTGGTGTTGTGTTTTGTTTCATTCACACATGTTTAACACACAAACCCTCTGAGTTATTCCCTCAAACAGAAAACACTCTGTTCCACCTTCTGATGTCATGTGGTGATACAGGAAGTGCTCCACTGTGTTTTTAAACGCCATACACCGTCAGTAGAATCATTTGGATTGGCAAATTCAGCCCTGGAATTGCCAATCTGTACTGAGCAAAATGTAAAAAGTAGCTATTAACTCCAAAACTCCACCATCACAAGGTGGAACACAGCATTTTGAGCTTTGGAGATGTAGACAGACTAATAATAAAGTGTCACTCAAACATGTGTGAATGAAACAAAAAACAACTCCAGGTATGTTTTTGAGGAGATAACTGCATTATAACATGGCTTACAGCTCACAAGAGTCAGTTTTGCGTAATATAAGACCTTTAAAATCCTGAATAAATTAGTTATCCACCAGTATATCATTTTGAGTATATACAAATATCTTGAAATGTGTTAAATAGTCCAGGGCAAATATCACATTTGCAATTTGGCAGATTTTTTATGCCGGATGCCCCTACCTCATACACAACAACATCACATTTTTACCAATAGCTCAAATTAGTATTAATATTCTGAATTAAAGCTCATTCTTAGTGTATTTTCTTATGCGTGTGTGAGTTGGATGTTGTATTGACACAGTGCACAGGGCTGTGTGTGACATTCAACTCAACATTAATCACTTTTAACAAGATACGTTTGATTTAAAAAAGGCTCCCATAAGATTAAACTGAAAACACAGAAATGCAGTAAACAAAAACAACACTGTAAAAAAAGTACATTGTTTAAGTTACCTGTATTTAGAATTTTAATTTGAGAAAATGTAAAAATTGGACTAGATTTGTTCATTTATTAAAATTTTGCCTTGGTTTTAAGAGAATTTAGTTGGACAATTTTGCTTTTTTAATGGCAAATCTTATAACTTCAAATAAAAGCAATTTACAAAAAACACTCCAAAAAATGAAATGTTGACCCGATTTAATTAAACTGTTGTACTTGAGTTGTGATTGTGTTGATCCAAATCAGTTTATTTTGTTATAAGATGACTTCATTAATGTATTTATGATAATTTAATAATAATAAAAACAAAAAATACATAGAAAAAAAGGTAACATCGAGTCAACATTTCATTATTTTAGAGTCTGAAATACACTAATAAAAATCTAATTATTGACTTATAGCGAGCACACTGCAAAAAAAGTCATATTTAGCTCAGTTAAAACTAATGTATTTTCTTATTTTAATTAAAAAACGTCATGTTACATTTGTAGATCATTTTATTTGTCAAGTATTCACTCAACTTTTGACAATTCAAGTAATTTTCACTAAGATAGGTGTAACTTTTTGCAGTGTAGAAATCCAGTTAAAATTATTATTATTAAAATCCAGATTAATATTCTCAATGAAAGTCAATTTGTGTAAGTGGTCTATACATTTTACAGTGCAAACAGCTGGTATGAAAAAGGGGAATAATCTGCATCTCCTTCATCACAGTCGAGAATAAGACAGCGCCCCCTACAGGCTCCACTTACTTAACCTTTACCATATCATAAAAAAATAAAAATAAAAAATCAGAACAGAAAAATATCGACATATAATCAAAAATATCTTATCTTAAAATAGTCTTGCAGTTGTATGTGGAGCTGCAGCAGTACTGAAGCGTATATTAGAGTTTGTTAAAATAAATATCCAGTGGAGTGCAGTGGTTTTAACGATAGGCTCGTGTACACGGCAAAAATATCCAAATGAGTTGTAATCCGGAATTTTATGTAGTTTTGACAAGTTTAGTTTTATTTTTGTTAGTATTTCTGTTACTTTGACTTATCTCAAGGTATTTTTCTGACTTGTTTCAATATATGTCCCTCATAACCGATAGTTAACAGCCAATACATTGTACTTAATATAACACGTACTTTGTTACCCAGCTGGTAGATTTTGTTTTTCTTTTTTCAAACTAGATTAAAGTAAATTCAATTTTAAAGCCAAATTGTGTTGCATTTTTTAATACTTTTTAAAACTTGCCTCCCAAAGTTATTTCCATTAAAGCAGGGGAGTAGGCAGAGGGGGGGGGGGCAAAGGGGTCTGTTGTCCCAGGCCCCAGGGACTTAGAAGCCCCGAATTAGACGAATGTGAGACTTCTTGTCCTGGGCTCCCAAATTTCTGTTGCTGAGCCTGCATCAAAGATTGAAGAATAAACCAGGACTAAACCAGGACTAAACCAGGACTAAACCAGGTCTAAACCAGGACTAAACCAGGTCTAAACCAGGACTAAACCAGGTCTAAACCAGGACTAAACCAGGTCTAAACCAGGACATAAGCAGGTCTAAACCAGGTTAAGCCAATCTTTGTTATTAAAACTGGAAGAACTGTGATTAAACATGTGAATTAATTTAAGTTTTAAAAGATGTGTAAAAGAAAAACTTGTCAAAACTACTCAAAAGTCTCCTTTGAACTCATTTTGATACTTCTGGAGCGTCGAAACACTGTTATATTCTTGTTTGTGTTGGTAAATTTTGCATCTCGGCAGGTCCATCTCTCGTAAAATACAACAGGACTCCATGCAAGTGTAATCTGTATATACAATCTAAACATATGAATACTAAGCCCTAGATGGAGAATTTACCAACAAAAATATAAATATGTATATAAAACAAGTATCTGACAAGTATACCCAGAGCCCAGCGAGTGTCAAACCCATTTGGCAAATACTGTAGTTATTTTTCCATTGAACAAGTCACAGCCATCTTAAGATTCAGGATTCATTCATTTCTTTTTGCAGTGGGAATGTCACAAACTCTCCTGGCTGTGACTGGTTCAACGGGATAGAAGCAAAGAAATACTAGACTTTCTCTGTATAAACATCTATGAGAATGAGAAAAAATAAACCGGTCTCTTCTAGTCCACCTTGTCCCTTTGTCCTCTGGCAGTTTGTGGCAGCACATATCAGAAAAATAGTGATAGATCCTGGAGTTAAAGTGGAACTAAACATCAAAATCAACCTTTATTTTACTGCTAAACTGTGTACATGGTGTCTAAATAGCATTATTCTAGTCATTTTTAGTACAATCTAGGTACATTTGCAGCTTTCTGGTCAAAAACGTCTAAAATTGGCACGTTCCTGCAGATTCAAGTACCTGATGACATCACACAGGACTGCTCTGATTACAGCTCGGTGTTTCTGATTACAAATGCCTGGCTATTTGTAATGTGATTGTGGCAGGAGTTTAGTTGTTTAGTTCCACTTTAACTCAATGAATATACGGCACTGCAAAATTCAAATCTACCTGAATATATGAAGTTCAGTTTAACTAGTTTGAATCTAGGTTTTTGATGTTTTTCAGTATTTTGCTTTTAAACCAAATGATCTGACAGTGAGTAGTAAACTGCTCTAAACCGGAACTAAACCAGGACTAAACCAGGTCCAAACCAGAACTAAACCAGGTCTAAACCAGGACTAAACCAGGTCTAAACCAGGTCTAAACCAGGTCTAAACCAGGAATAAACCAGGACTAAACCAGGACTAAACCAGGTCTAAACCAGGACTAAACCAGGAATAAACCAGGACTAAACCAGGACTAAACCAGGTCTAAACCAGGACTAAACCAGGACTAAACCAGGTCTAAACCAGGTCTAAACCAGGTCTAAACCAAGTCTAAACCAGGTCTAAACCAGGACTAAACCAGAACTTTTTGACAATGTTCCAATCTCTTTTCACTATTTTATTTATTCCAATCATCCCACTTTCAAAAGTCCCAGTTTGGACTTTTGAAAATCCGTTCACCCTGGATTATAATATATTATAATGTCATGCAAGACATTATAAGATATTGGCATCTTTAAACTGTTTATGTGGGTTTGCAAAATAGTGGACTTATGTTATATATAAATTATACTCTAAAAATATATATCTACATAGGTTAAAAGTACTTTAATTCAGAAAAATAACATTAGTTTAGATATAAAGACCGAAACTGTCTTACAGATTTGCCCATCAATGAGAAATATTTAAATTTTAAGTTCAGATTTTGCTGTATTTCAAACTAAATAATTTTAAGGCAAAATAAGTATTTTGGTTTTATATTACACAGAATTTTCTAAACCCACTGAAATTAAAAGCAAAATACTGAGACAACTCAAAAATCTCAATCTGCAGTTACACAAGTTTAGCAAGTGAAGCACATTATAATGAAATCTGGTCAAAACTACTCAAACTTCTTCCTTCAAATCGTTTAAACTCGAGTAGATCATATATTTGCAGTGTACATCCACGTGAAAACCAAAACAAAAATGGACTTGCCTGCATGTGCTAAACGTTGGAATGTTTCATAATATTTCTTTAATCGCCCCGGTTATAGTAATAGTGTCCTCTATATAGATGTAGTTACGTTTTCTCCTGCAGTCTCATAAAACGTTACAGAGAAAAAATCAAATTGAAACATCACAAATATGCACAGACATGTAACACGATGACTGGCCGTTCACTACATGTACTTCTTTTTTAAAAACCAGTAAGCGAAGTAGCCCATGCCCCCTAGTGACCCCATGAGGAACGACGCCCCGAAGAAAGATGGCGGCTTCTTCTTGACCATGCGGAAGGCGTTGGGCAGGACGGCGGAGAGTAGCGTGGTGTGGATGTCGCCCAGGACCTTTCGGAAGGCGTAACGTTTTTGGACGCGCACGAAGAACGTTTGCAGGTTGGGTCTGCTGCCGTCCTCCCAGTATTTCTTAGAGAGTCCCAAAAACTTGAGCCGGTGCAACAAGGCGCCAAGGCAAATATCAGCTAAAGTAAAATCAGGTCCACATAGCCACAGCTCGTACTTGTCATCTGTAATAAACACATAAAAACACATTCAAATATGTTGTTTTTACGAGTACAACTACTTCTACTATCATTGCTACTACTACTACCACTACTACTACTACTTCTACTACAGCTCACACTCGTCATCTGTAACAAAACACCAAAAACACATTTAAATAGATTGTTTTTATGAGTACTACAACTGCTTGTACTATCACTACTATTACTGCTACTACTAGTACATCTGCTGCTGCTATTAGTACAGATATAGTGTAAAAGCAGGTATTAGGGTCAAAATGAGATGGCCGTGTACTGCCTATATCTAATAATAAAGATGTTTTATCATCAGTGAACCAGGAAGCAGCACAACAAGTGACTAAAATGGTAGGAATGTGTTAAGAAAGGAATGATTTTGTACCACTGCAAACAGTTAAGACTTTCCTATGACCATGTGTTTTTATACGAGTAATGACAGATGCAGAGCATTCAAAAGTATTCAGGAAAGGTCCAGCTTTTCTTGTTCAAAGAGCATCTGGTTTTTGATACAAGTTTTAGTGTTGATGAGTATCTGAGTAAAGATTGTATGACTTTAATTGTATTACCATAACACAAAAGCATAACCTTCATGTACATACCTTGATATTCTATTTTCCGTTTCTCCAGCTCAGCTTCCACTTGGTCTAAAACCATGGCTAACTCTCCCAGGATTTTCTTCAGGTAGTTCACGTTGTCATGGTCTAAAATTTTGGCCTGAAAGTGAAAATAATCATGGGTCATTTTATATTTTTCACTGGGCCATCAGCTGATTCTGAGGCTGGATTTCTGCTCTGAAACAGTCACACCTGACAGTAGGGGGAGACAGTGAGCACATCTGTCAAAACAGATTGAATATAAAAGAATAAATGATTCAGCATAAAAAGCCTCAGAGCTCATGAGCTGACGACTCATTTTCTGGCTCCTCCTGACCACACTGCACATGTCACACTCACCATGAGCTTCTTCTGCTTGGACAGATACGGCTCTGTGAGCTGAGGCTCCTCATGGTCCAGCTTCATCAGCTCCGTCGCAGCGTTGGCCAAATGTCCTGGACACACACAACACACACAGACACACACACACGCACGCACACACAGAGACACAGAGAGACACACACATACAGAGACACACAGAGACACACACACACAGAGACACAACAGACATAGAGACAGACACACACACAGAGACACACCGACACACAGACACAGAGACAGACACACAACACACAGACACAGAGACACACACACAGACACACACATACAGAGACACACACATACAGAGACACAGAGACACACACATACACAGAGACACACACACACACCCACACACAGAGACACACAGAGAGAGACACAACAGACATAGAGACACAGACACACACACAGAGACACATAGACACACACAGACACAGAGACAGACACACAACACACAGACACAGAGACACACACACAGACACACACAGTCATGTTTTCATACTTTGCATTAATTTCCTGGAAGCTAATCCTAACCTTAACCATAGTCACTACTTGCCTAACTTTAACCTAAACCCTAAACTTACAATATTTTAACCCTGAACTTTAAACCATGTGCGTGATCTAATAATAAAGGATTTACATCACAGAGGCAGGTCCCCATGATGTGAGTGTGTCCAGACCGATACACACAATCACAGATGCTCGTGTTGGCTGCTGTGTTCATCTTTCATTATGTTATAATTTAGACTCCTCTGATTCTGATTGAGATTTTAAAAAGCATTACATTTATCTTCTGTATAATTTATAATTCACTAAATGATGTTTATTCTATGCTTTTGCCCCGAACCTACAATGTCTTAATTAACGCCACTCGAGGTAGATTGGATGGATTTACGCCCTCGAAACTCAACAGTGACACAGTTCAGCGCTAAACTCATCCTGCACATATACAACGGGACTGTACAGGGAAGTATAAACAAGATGGACGTCTCTGAAAGTGAACGCAGACTGTTGTGATGAGACCAGCTGTTCTAAAGCCAAAATCAAACCCACACGTCTAAACAAATGTAAATAAACCTGATGTACAGAGCAGAGAGGATTGTGGGTATTGGTAAATGAGTGCTGCAGTGAAATAATGAGACTTGTGTTTTCGATCCACAGTCAGGGTTTGGAAGTAATAAAATAAACCCAAAGTACTTATTCAGAAATCAAATTTTGCATAGCGGTATATGATGGTGAAAAGCTCCTAAAGAAACTATATACAGCCTGTGTTTTTACTGTTTTCTAAAAGGTATTATCCTAGAATGTTCCACAGTATGGCATTAAAGGAACTGTATGTAGCCTCTCTTAATATGGAGGATTGTGTGTGAAACGTGTGTGAATGAAACAAAACACAACTCCAGGTCTGTTTGTGACGAGGAAACATTATATCATAAATCAGAACATGGAGTAATATGGGCCCTTCAAAAGTATCCTGTCATGATCTGGTGCGTTCTGGGTTTTCCGGGACTTACTCCGTATCTCTGCCGTGGCGTACTTGGGAATCATGGAGTCAGTGGTGAGCTCCGGGTGCAGGATACAGCCGTGAGTGTACGCGTCCATGGGCAACCCGTCCAACAGCGTTCTGTACTGCTGCACACGCTCAAACAGAGGAGAGGAGGAGTCTGGGATCAACTGAGCCACTGAGTCTGGAGACAAGAGAGAGGAGAGGGTTAGAAAGACGGAGAGAAAGAGGGAGAGAGAGGAGAGGGTTAGAATGACAGAGAGAAAGAGGGAGAGAGAGAAGAGGGTTAGAAAGACAGAGAGAAAGAGGGAGAGAGAGAGAAGAGGGTTAGAAAGACAGAGAGAAAGAGGGAGAGAGAGAGAAGAGGGTTAGAAAGACAGAGAAAGAGGGAGAGAGAGAGAAGAGGGTTAGAATGACAGAGAGAAAGAGGGAGAGAGAGAAAGAGAGACAAAGAGAGAGAAGAGAGTTAGAACAACAGAGAGAGACAGAGCAAGAGAAAGAGAGAGAAAAGGGTTAGAACAACAGAGAGAGACAGAGAGAGAGAAAAGGGTTAGAACGAGGGAGAGAGAGAGACAGAGAGAGAGAAAAGGGTTAGAATGACGAAGAGAGGCAGAGAGAGAGAGAGAAAGACAGAGAGCAAGAAGGGTTAGAACGACAGCGAGAGAGAGAGAGAAAAAGGGTTAGAATGACAGAGAGAGACAGAGAGAGAGAAAAGGGTTAGAACGATGGAGAGAGACAGAGAGAGAGCGAGAAAGACAGAGAGAGAAGGGTTAGAATGACAGAGAGAGAGAAAGAGAAAGAGAGAAAAGAGAGTTAGAACAACTGAGAGAGGGGGACAGAAAGATACAGAAGGGGATTAGAACAACAGAGAGGGGGGAGAGAGATAGAAGAGGGTTAGAACAACAGAGGGGGGAGAGAGTTAGAATGACAGAGAGAGACAGAGAAAGAGAGAGACAAAGAGAGAAAAGAAGATTAGAATGAGAGAGAGAGGGAGGGGGAGAAGAGGGTTAGAATGACAGAGAGAGAGAGACAAAGAGAGGGAGAGAGAGAGAGACAGGCAGACAGAGAGAGAGAGTTAGAACAACAGAGAAAGGGAGAGAGAGAGTGCAATGGAAAGATGGAGAGAGGGGGTGTTAGAAGAACAGAGAGATACGTCTGAAAAGATCTAAGTTGGTGTGTGTATATTGGGAAACTTTGTTCTCAGTATATTGTTCTGTGGCGGTGATTCAAGGACTAAGCCAGGACTGAACCATGATTCAGCTAAGAGTAAACCAGGTCCAAACCAGGTCCAAACCAGGTCCAAACCAGGTCCAAACCAGGTCCAAACCAGGTCTAAACCAGGTCTAAACCAGGTCCAAACCCGGTCTAAACCAGGTCTAACCCAAGACTAAACAAGTCCAGTGATGCCTGTACATATAGATCCACTGAAGCCTGCTCTTGACAGTGTGAGGAGGATGAGACACATGTCCTTTCTCAGGTGGAGTCTCTGTGACACATCATTTTCCAGACGTTGTAAAGTCGTGTTGTCTGTTGGAGTGTTTCCTGTTCATAAAATCATGTGACTGGTGCTGCTTCATGACTTTGTTTCGTTTGTCAGAAGGGCCAGTATTACCTCAGGACATCGCAGGAGTACAATTATCTTGTGAAATGCAGTTTTGGGTAAAATGATCTTTTGAAGAGTCATCCTCTAAATCTATAATAAAATAATTTCAGGCTGGACCAGCTCAGAGACACTGGGACGACCTTGTGATGAGCGCCCAGTATAAGGTTTCTATGAGATGCCAAGTCACCAACAGTACAGACATTATTAATTAATTATTAATTATTCCTGTCCTCCATCTCCATTTTATATACAAGCCTGTAGAAAGTTAAAAACAGTACTACAATCCCAACTGAACCTGTGTTGCCAGAGCCTGAACCTGCAGATAGAGACACACAACATTGTCTACAGGTGCTGGGGTTTAGGTAGTGAATGTTTAGATCAGAGAGAGGCATTTTAGGTTTAAACCAACATTTCAGCTTTGGAACTGGCAACGCAAATGATAGACTCATTGTGCTTTCTGATTTGATAATCATCTTGAACAAAAACATCAAATTATAACATAAACAACTTGGCCATCGTGTCCAATATTTTTGTAATTAAGAATAAATCTGCATTAGATTTGTTGTCAGTAAAAAATATTTCATTTTGAATATGTTTACCTTGTATGTGGGGACTGTAGACTATATATACAAATGGACATAGCTAACCTGCTAACCACTGCATTCTAAATAGAAGTGTGCATGGGTGCGCTTCCAGCTCCAATTCACTTTCTATTGAAAAACTCTCACCCCTCTCTCTGTAACTGCTGCTGTCAGCCTCGTCATTTTGTTTTTAAAATGTTTGTATTAATCTGCTCTACATGATCCTGGTGTTTTCATTTCATTATTGTGTCTATAAATCAAGATATGAACCTTAATAACAGACTAATCAGGCGCCTTGTTTCCCTGAGGTCGTTCCCGCTAGCAATAGTCACAGGCTGCTAAACCAGCGGTGCAGATGGGAAGGGTGGTTCCCTTCAACAGCCTCACTCTAGATTTGCTCTTTGGTTGCTATGATACTCGGGGTCGGAATTTCAAATATGGAACTCGGCTCCACATTGGTCCCTATAACTTCTCCAGCCTCAACGAGCTTCATTTGACTGAAGCCGAACGCTGTGGGTGACGTCACACTCACTTAGTCACTTCTTTACACAGTCCATGCTGGGGTCACAGATAGGTCATAATGAACTTACTCTCCCGGTACTAGTTTATTCTATGTTTTACTATAATAATCTATAACTGGCTAATGGTCTCATGTAATAACAACATAACATAATGTCCCCTCAGAACATGACTGTCACACTGTGAGCACAGAGCACACAGTAAAGACGCTGGGCTCTGTATCTCAGAGCAGAGCCTCAGGGGCAGAGGCTGCTTCTGTTACATAAGAGCTCAGTGTGTCATGTGACCAGTGCATGCCACACACAGCAGCACAAGAACACTATAGACCCGTGTTTACATTCAATCAGAGCTGAGCAGTTTTGATTTTTATTTTTCATTTTTAGTGAGATCGATTCAGTCATTTCTAGCTGTCACTCTTTTTAATGGACAGGTCCACAGTCAATCCTCTGCAGTGATGGAACATAATGAAGTAAAAGCTGTAAAGTACTGTACTTAAATGGATACGTTTTACTTTTACTTCACTACATTTGACAGCAATATCTGTACTTTCTACTCCGCTACATTTTGGAACTGGCCTGAAAAGTAAAAGTATTTTTTACGAAAGTTTGAGACCTGCTGAAAAGACGGAGTGTTTTATTTTTAACATATTCATAATTTGAGCAAACAAAAAATACAAATAAAAACAGTTAAGGAAAAACTATTCAGTTGTTTCAAATCTTTAACAAAACCACTACATCTGAAGCTTTATTAGATCTCAAAATATACTTGAAATACTTTTACTTTTTACTCTTTAAGTACATTTTTACATAGGTAGATTTTTGATGTGACACTTTTACTTTTAGTATTTTTTGCTCCAATATCTGTAAGTTTACTCAAGTGACAAAATTGATTACTTCCACCACTGATCGTCTGTAAAACATGTGGTTTGAAGCAGACGTGAGACTTTGGAGGAACTAATTGGACCTTTTCGTATTAAATAGCACTGATTTAAAATCTGTATTGTTTAAGTTCAGTAAATTTATATAAAAAAAGAAAAAAAATCTAATAAATTGATCAAAATGAGGGACAAAAAATTATACATGTTTTGTCATATCACCCTACATTAACAAAAAAAAATCTATAATATAGTGTTTTAAAATCCTTTATTTGCACATACTTCATCTGTGAGTGTAGAGCACGACTTACTCCCTGAGATGAGGAATTATCTTCACTGAGTTGGTTATGATGAAGAACGATGTCATCTTTTCTATAGGGTCATGGTTTTTAAAGGGCCGGTACATACTCATTTATCCTTGTCAGACAGTAAAGTCTTTACATTAAGTTTTGTACAGTAAAAGCAGCTAAATAACAAATACAATGAGACAGTAATGTATGCGTATGTAATGGTCACATGTTTATATAGAGCTTTTCCACCTTCAGGGCTCTCAAAGTACTTTACAACAAGGAACCACTCACCCATTCACATGCACATTCACACACATATTCAGTGTACACAGTCACTGGGGACGAGGAGTTAAGCGTCTTGCTCAAGGACACACCGCAGCATTCATCTGTAGGAGCTAGAATCACACCACCAACCTGTAGAACTAAACACTAAATCTGTGTATATGGTATTTTAATAGCGTTATCCACTGTTCCTAGTAATTTTTTTGGCAACTTTAGCACACATTTGCAGGTTTCTGGGCCAAAATGTGTAAATCTAAGTGTGTGCTGACTTCAGTGGCCTCTGCAATTTCAAGTACTATGTGACATCACGCAGAGCTGCCCTGATTTCAGCCAGGTGTTACAAATGCCTGGCTGAAGGGGCGGAGTTTGAAGTGTGGATACCAATCACACTGTTCCCCATATGTCCAGAACCCGCCACACCTCCCCCTCACTCTCCCCTTTAGTCCTCCAGACCCCTCCTTCGCCCTCAGCTCTATTTGAAGCATGGTTGTGGGTGGAGCTTAGATGTTTAGTCCCAGTTTAAACCATAGAATCCGATGTACAGTACCTCCAGTGAAGTTGTTCTCCAGGTAGTCGATAATGTGGCTATATTCGCTGATGATGGTGTCTCCGTGGAGAAACACTGGGACCTCCTCCCCCAGGTTCAGCCTCATGAACCATGGCTCTTTGTGCTCCTGTAGAGGGAGGCTCACGTCACGCTCCTCACAAACCAGGCCCTTCTCGCAGATCACCAACCGCACCTGCAAAAACAACCAAGGGGACGTAAGAAATACCATAGCCACAAAACCATACAAGAGAAAATACTTGAAGATGTGACTACTTTGCCTGGAATACTCCACAGTATGGCATTAAACTTGTCTATGTTTCTTTTATTCAGTCACAAGCATCATCAGCTCCTTATTCCCAGAAGAAAAATAAAGTTTATGTGAAATATTAGCCTATTTCGAGTAAAAATATTTCATTGAGTGTGATGCCAGGTTTGGGATTTTCATCATTAGAAGTTCTCAAAAAGGATCATCTCTTTATCGTCAATTCATTGCCATTGTTTTGCTCTTGTTTTGGCGTGGGTTACGGCCTACAGTCGCCCTTGTGTCCAGAAAATAAACTAATTTGGCGTATTTCCAATTAATACTTGGTTTGGTAGAGTCACCTACTTGTCTCCATGGCGATTGAGACGTTTTATGTCATATTGTGTAACATTCCAGACAAAATAACATTATATAATACAGTATTTTTCTGTGTACAAATAGAATAACCTTGTACTTGTAATTGGTGAGTCATGTTTAAAGCAGTTGTACTTTCACTTTGACTAATCACCATAAGCCCAGACTCAGACAACAGAGAGTGTGAAGGATACACCAAGGTCCTGGAGCTGTTAGCCCAATATGACCAATATGATCTGGATGAGGAGGAGGACAGGAGGACAGGAGAGAGGAGAGGGGAGGAGAGGAGGAGAGAAGAGAGGAGGAAAGAGGAAAGGAGGAGAGAGGAGAGAAGTGTGTGAAGGATAGGCCAAGGTCCTGGAGCCTTTAGCCCTAATAAGACCAATGAATGCTCTGGAGGAGGAGGAGGAGAGGAGGAGAGGAGGGAGAAGCAAAGAACAGAGGAGGACAGGAGGAGAGATTAAGAAATGGGGAGAAAAGTAGAGGAGAGAGAAGAATTGGAAGAGGAGGAGACTAGAAAGGAGGTGTGGAGGGTGGAAGAGAGGAGGGAGTAGAAGAGGAGAGGAGGTGAGGAGGAGAGCAGGAGAGGAGGAAAGCAGGAGAATATGAGAGGAGGAGAGGAAAAAGGAGGTGAGGAGGAGAGGAGGAGAGGAGAGAGGAGGTGAGGAGGAAGAGAGAATGAAAGGATGAGAGAAGGACAGGAGAGGAGGTGAGGAAAGCAAAAAAAGAAGTAGAGAAGTAGAGAAAGAGTGCAGGAAAGGAAGAAGAGTAGAGGACAGAGGAGAGAGGAGTTTTATATCAGAACAGACTCATTAAGGAGAATACATGATTTGTTGCCAGTGTCTGAGCAGAATAAATGAATGAGGCGAGCTGCCAAATTACAAAGACTTAAATAATGAAGTGATTTTGTTTTAATCTGTCTGTCTGTTTTCTGGTGGAATGTCCATCATCTGCTTCTCTCCATGGTGATATTACTGCTTTGTCTGCCAATAAACAAATCTATCTCCATGGAGACAAGTAAGTGGCGTGCCCTCCACCTGAAAAATATCATAGTGCACCTTTAATTAGTGAAAGTCTCCCTGATTCCAGAGGACGTGATTGACAGGTGGATTAACCAATCAGAGAGAAGCGTGCTCTGTTCGGGTAAAAACAAAATGGCGGCTTAAGTAAAAAAAAGGGGGGGGGGGAAAGGATTGAGAAACAGCATGGATTTCTGCAGAATTAACAATCAAATCACCAAATTCTTATTCATCTCAGGTAAAAGAAGTTATACATTTTGCTCTGAATGACACAAGACTTGGACCGTCCCATGTTAGAGGATTTTCATGCTCTATGATCCGATTTCAAACCAGTCTGGATTCAAACAGGATGGAGACTGGCTGGCAGCTCTACGTAGGTCATTCTTGCCAAAATGCTGGCTCACGACCTGAAGAAAGTCCAGAACCTTACTCAAATAAGGACAGAATGGCACTGTATGACAGATGGATAGACTTAATAAATGGCAAACATAATCTATGCTCAGTTATTGTAAAGCTAAAAACCCTTCTGACACCTGCCTACACACACACTGACTGCGCCTCCGTCCTAATAGTGAAATACCAACACGATCTCAGCATCAGATACTTAAAGCGCACCTATTGTGTTTGTGTCTGCTACATAGTTATGACCTATGATACCCATGGATCAAGATTATGACATTAGCAAGCATTGCATTTTTTAAAATTTGTACCAAAATAACTACACAATCCTGCTGAACACTGTATCACCAATTAAGAAAATGAAGTGCGTGCATCACAGTGGGCGTGTACCAGTGGAGGTGAAAACGGGAGTTGATCGGCAAAATGGCGTCTTATAAACAGGAGAATATAGATTACACAAACCAGCAGGAATCACTCTAAATACAGCTTTGAGGGGGTAAATGAAAAGAGGAAAACACTTATAACATGGATAAAAGCTCAGAAAAGTCAATTTGGCATAATATTTCTTTTAAAGAGATAGTTTATGGCTGTGTTTAAAGGACCCATAGTACACAAAATAGGCTCTTGTGAGCTTTAAGTCGTGTTATAATGCTGTTACCTCCTCAAAAACATACATGTTCCAGTAACTCTTCATTATTACTCTGTCTACATCTCCAAAGCTCAAAATGCTCTGTCCCACCTTGTGATGTCATGAAGGGGTAGTTTTCAAGTTAACAGCTATTTTACCTTTAGTTCAGTAGAGATTGACAATTGCAGGGCTGAAATTGTCCAAATGATTCTAGTGAAGGTGAATGGAGTTTAAAAACACAGTGGAGCACTTCCTGTATTACCACATGACATCACAAGGTGGAACAGAGCGTTTTCTGTTTGAGAGAAGAAGAAGAAGAACTCAGCCTTAATATGCAGTTTGTGTTAAACATGTGTAAATGAAACAAAACACAACTCCAGGTCTGTTTGTGGTGAGGAAACAACATTATAACAGACATCATAAAACAGTGTAATATGGGTAGAAAATTAGTTTTGTTTGAATAGTTTTGATGGATTTGATTATCATGAGGCTAATTAATGCCACGTAAATTCATTCATGGCCAGATTCAAGATAATTTAGCTTGAAATATTAAAATGAATCTGCTAATTAGGCATGCAGTAATTAGATCATATTTTTGCAATCTGTCATAAATATGCTAAAAAGCACCGGTAAATGTCTCGGAAAAGATCAGTTTTTTTGGTAAATCATCATGGTCACATTTTTATATAGCGCTTTTTTACCTTCAAGGCTCAAATCGCTTTATGTCAAGGATCCACATTCACACACACATTCCTACACCAGTGTACACACACACTGGGGGTGAGGGGGATTAAATGTCTCTGTCAAAAACACAACAACAGCAGTATTCATCTGTGGGAGCTGGAATTGCACTGCCAAACTGTGGGCCACTGAATCTGACCACTCAACCAATGATGTTTACGTAGAGACCGGGATTTGAACCGGCGACCTTTGGATCAGTGGACGAACACTCCATCAACTGATGCAAATATTGTTTTAAATAATAATTCTAGTTCTACACAAGTCAAAACCATTCAATTTAACTCATTTGAACCTATACGCATATAGTTCTTTTGCAGTGTGTGAGAGCTGCCAATCCCTGAAGCAGAAAGATCAGCTGAAAGTCTCTCTAAATGAAATATATCATGGTAAATATAATAAAGATGTAAGAGCAAATTTAAGGTCCGGGCGGAGAGATCGATGCAGACCTGGCAACCCACAGCAGCAGGTCAGAGATATATACCCCACTGCAGACTGTGGACTCACTGCATTGTGTGAACTGTAAAAATATATGGGATGATATGGAGGAAAATGACTTGGACTCGTGTGGGTTTCTGAAAAAAAATATGAATAATGTGAGTTCAGTTTGTTTAAAGGGCCCATATTACACTATTTTTGATCTATGTTATAATGTTGTTTCCTCGTCACAAACAGAGCTGGAGTTGTGTTTTGTTTTATTCACACATGTTTAACACACAAACCTGCATATTTCTTTCATAGTTCTTCTCTGAAACTGAAAACACTCTGTTCCACCTTGTGATGTCATGTGGCAGGAAAGACTGTGTTTTTATGCTCCATGTAACTGTGAAGGAAGCGATTGCAGATCAGGTAAAGAGTTGAAAGAAGTGTGATATCAGAGGAGTGAAGGTACAGACAGCACATGTGTTACATTACAAAGGAGCCCTGTACTTATATATTGAGAAAGGTATTATATATAGAAGGCTCGCCCTATAAGGACTTAAACTAATTTTACAAACTGCCCGTACAAGGTCCTAAATGGATGTACAGTTCACCGTTACCAGAAGGCAGAAAATGTCACTGAAAAGATGGATTGCAAAGGCCTCTTGTCACAGCAGATGAATACCAGTATCATGTAACGGAAGTAACAGGTGCCAGTGAGGACAGCATTCTTACTGTGAAACAAGTTCATCTCACTATCTGTAACACACAACATTCCACACAAGGTTTAAGAGTAAAGACATAAAACAAAAAAATCATGCTTTCTCTCCATACACCTTCACTGGAATCATTTGGATGATTTTAGACCATTGCTGATCTCTACTGAAGTTGAAAACTACTGATTCATGACATCACAAGTTGGAACAGAGCATTTTGAGCTTTGGAGATGTAGAGACTAATAATAAAGAGTTAATCAAACATGTGTGAAAGAAACAAAACACAACTCTAGGTATGTTTTTTTTCTAGGTATAACATGACTTAAACCACACAACAGTCCATTTTGTGTAACATAGGACCTTTAAACTTAAGTAGATTGTAACTGGTCACATTTTTATATATCACTTTTCCAACTTTAAGTCACTCAAAGCGCTTTACATCAAGGAACCACTCACCCATTCACACACATTCATACACCTGGGTAAGCAGACACGCCAACCTGTGGGTCTCTGAATCTGACCAATCAACCACTACTTTCACCTGCGAAATATAACTAAAATTAGACATATTTTACCTAAAAACGATGCTGAAAAACTCATCCATGCATTTGTTACTCCCAGACTTGATTACTGTAATTCTCTGCTCGCTGCCTGCCCCAAAAGTACTATAAGGAGCCTCCAGTTGGTCCAAAATGCAGCGGCCAGAGTCCTAACAGGAACTAAAAGAAGAGACCACATCAGTCCTGTACTAAAATATCTGCACTGGCTTCCTGTCGAGCTTAGAATCAAATTCAAAGTCCTCCTCCTGACCTACAAAGCCCTAAATGGTATGGCCCCATCCTATCTGCAAGATGCTATTGTCCCGTACCAGCCAAACAGAGCACTCCGCTCTCAGAATGCAGGACTATTAGTGGTTCCTAGAGTGTCCAAAAGTACAGTGGGAGGGAGAGCATTCAGTTACCAAGCTCCTGTGCTATGGAATCAACTCCCTGCTGATGTTAAACAGGCCCCCACAGTCTCTATATTTAAGACCAGGCTTAAAAACTTCCTCTTCGGTATAGACCAGGTTACATAGTGAGGGAGTTAGGGACATTAAAACCCGGGATAAGACAGGCTGCAGTAGGAGATAACTAGCTGGGGGAAGTATGGCAACCTGAGCACTATCCTCTGCTTTGTCCTATTTTCTCATCAGCAATGCTATTCACATGTTGTCCCCTGTCCCACTCCCCCTGTGGAGTGTATCTCTTTCAGATGCCCCGATGACAGCTGGACCCTCTCCTCCTCCCCGCCTGGCCCTCCTCCTCGCCTGGCTCTCCTCCTCGTCGTCTGGTCTTCCTCCTCCTCGCCTGGCCGATTTTTCTTGTTTTGTCTGATTTTTCCTGTTGTTTTGTTTTTGTGTGTAGGCAGCACGGTGGCTGAATGGCAACACTCATGTCTCACAGCAAGAGGGTTTGGTTCAATCCCCGGGTTGCCCAGGCCTTTCTGTGTGGAGTTTTTCATGTTTCTCCCCGTGCCTGGATGGGTTTCCTCCGGGTACTCCGGTTTCCCCCATCAACCAAAACATGAACGCCCTTTGAGACAACTGTTGTTGTGATTTTGGGCGTTACAAAAATAAATGAATTGAATTGAATTGAATTGAATTCAACCAATGATGTTTACGTAGAGAGTGGGATTCGAATCACCAACCTTCGGATCAGTGGATGAACACTACTAACTGTATACTCGATCCCAGTGTGGGCATAGGTGTGTAATCAACATGATGAAAACAGTGAGATAATTTTGTGCCATTTTCCCAGCCCTAGTCAAAGATTATGATCGCTGTGTGCTGAAAAAACACTTTTCCTGTACAACAAGCCGGAGGACCATCCACACTATTCGATCTTACATTAGAACAGTCTTTTATCTGTGTGTCTGGAGAGGTAACGTGGAGTGAAGCTTGTGTTTACTTTGTGCTGAGTGACAAGAGATTTTGGCAAAGAGTCAAAATCTCACTTAAAAACAGACAGACCGACCTCTCACTAGACTAATGCAATGGATACCAAGGTTGTTCTGTAATGTGCCTTTAAAAGACACAAAGGTGGAATATAAACGAAGGCTTGTCAAAAGGATCAAAAATCTGATACTAATCGATACGAAAACTAATATCGAAACTACAGACTCATTTGAGCAGGTATCAATTCTACCTCTACTTCCAAACATAGCCATTACAAAAAATCCATGAATTTACAAATATTGAGCCTGATCATTTCTATTCGTGACTAGACCCAAGAACTCACTGTGTTACAACGCAACCCTGGATTTTAATAAAACAAACTTCATCTTCCCCCCCCATCTGTATTAAATATGATTGGCCAATAGAATGTTGTGACATCATCTGAAACTACTTATCGCTTGCAGAGTGACTCCACAAATTTGCCATATTAAATCTTATACCTCAAAGTCCTTCAGCTGACAACGCTCACGTCTATTGCATAATTTCTCATCCGTTTATTTGTGGCGCTGAAAGAGACGACGTTGAACTTTGCCCCAGTTTTTGTTTCATGTGGATAGGCCCAGTGATTACAGAGATATTAACAAAAACCAGGTCAACACATCTGGAGTCTGACAGTTACACAACAAACTGCACCTGAGAATTCTGACCTGATATTTGGACATAGACTGTGTAAAGAAGTGGACTAAGTGAGTGTGACGTCATCCACAGCGTTCGGCTTCAGTCAAATGAAGCTCATCGAGGCTAGAGCAGTTATAGGGGCCAATTTGAAGCCAAGTTCCATATTAGGAGTTCTGACCGCGAGTATCATAGCAACCAAAGAGCCAATCTGGAGCGAGGCTGTTGAAGTTAACGCTCCTTCCCGCAACGCTGTCAATCAAAGCCAATATCCGATACACCTGCGTTTTCCGTATCAGTGCTGATATTCGATCCCTATTCTTCAAAATAAAACTGTTTAGCATAATATTGTGGTGTGTAATGGCTGATTTAAGCATAAACACTGAGTCACTATGGGGACAGAAGGACAGGGGACAGAAGCAGAGAAGAGACGAGGCTGCAGAGGAGTCCAGATGTGATCATTAAGAGAAGAAGCAGATGTTGGAGGAGGTGCAGTCTACACGGGGCTATGGTGAGTCTCAAACCCACATCTGGAGTTTCATTCAGAGTGATACAAGGACAAAGCCAAGATAAAATTGGGGCTAAACCAGATCTAAAGTAGGCTTCAACCAGGACTACACCAAAACAGAACAAGGACTAAACTAAATCTAAACCAGGACTATACCAGGTCTAAACCAAGACTAAACCAGATCAGAACTGAGACTAAACCAGGTCTAAGTCAAAACTTAACAAGGCCTAAATGAGGATTAAACCAGTTGTAAACCAAGACTAAACCAGGTCTAAGGCAGGATTCAACCAGAACTGAACAGAACAAGGACTAAACCAGGACTAAACCAGGACTAAACCAGGACTAAACCAGGACTAAACCAGGGCTAAACCAGGACTAAACCAGGGCTAAACCAGGACTAAACCAGGGCTTAACCAGGACTAAACCAGGGCTTAACCAGAACTAAACCAGGGCTAAACCAGGACTAAACCAGGGCTAAACCAGGACTAAACCCTGCAGATAAAACAGATACTAAACTGGGACTGAAGTGGGTATAACAAGGACTAAACAAGGATTAGGAGGCACGATTTTGTTTAAAAAAAAAAAAAAAATCTTATAGTGATTGTGATGAGATTTGGATATATATATATATATATATATATATATATATATATATATATATATATATATATATATATATATATATATATATATATATATATATATTTTTTTTTTTTTTTTTTTTTTTTTTTTTTTTTTTAAGTAGCATTAACATTTGAAAGAAGACAGAGACATGAACTGAATCCCATGAATACATCATAACATATGTTTGTAGAGGTTCAAAGTTAAAGGTCCTATGTTACACAAAACCGATTCTTGTGAGCTTTAAGCCATGTTAGAATGTTGTTACCTCATAAAAACAGATCTGGAGTTGTGTTTTGTTTCATTCAGACATGTTTGAGTAATACTTTATTATTAGTCTGTTACATCTCCAAAGCTCAAAATGTTCTGTTCCACCTTGTGATGTCATGTAGTGGTATTTTTCAAGTTAACAGCTACTTTTACCTTTAATTCAGTAGAGATTGGCAAATCCGGGACTGAATTAATCCAAATGATTCTATGTGTAGGTGTATGGAGTTTAAAAACACAGTGGAGCACTTCCTGTATTACCACATGACATCACAAGGTGGAACAGAGTGTTTTTGTTTTAGAGAGGAACTCAGTCTAAATATGCAGGGTTTGTGTGTTAAACATGTGTGAATGAAACAAAACACAACTCTTATGTTTTGTGTAACATTGGACCTTCAGAGAATAGTGTAATATAGGACCGTTAAACTACAGCTACCACAATGTGTTTTTCTATAAAGGATATTTTATAGATATTTTATAGACATTTTATAAACATTCTACTATCAAAATAACTGCAGGCTTTACCTTTTGATAACTGCTCCAACTTAAACTGCTATTTCGATTGTGACAGTGTGCAGAGTTTAAACTGGATCTTCATCAGGGCTAATTTAAACCAAAGATTAACAGAATTTAACCAAGACCATTCTACAGTTGTGTGGACAACCTCATGGTCTCTCATTCAGAACTAAACCAGTTCAGAACCAGAATTAAACAGGAACTACACTAGAACTGAACCAGGTTTACCCAAGGGCTAAATGAATGTCTAAAGCAAAGCACTGGGCTGGATCAAGGAAGACCAGGACTAAACCAGGACTAAACCAGGAGTAAACCAGGACTAAACCAGGAGTAAACCAGATCTGAACTAAAACTAAATCAGGTTTAAACCAGGTCTAGATCAGTTAGGTAAGCAGGACTAAAGCAGAACTAAACCAGGATTAAACCAGGACTAAAGCAGGACTAAACCAGGATTAAACCAGGACTAAAGCAGGACTAAACCAGGACTAAAGCAGGACTAAACCAGGATTAAACCAGGACTAAAGCAGGACTAAACCAGGATTAAACCAGGATTAAACCAGGACTAAAGCAGGACTAAACCAGGATTAAATCAGGACTAAAGCAGGACTAAACCAGGACTAAAGCAGGACTAAACCAGTACTAAACCAGGACTAAAGCAGGACTAAACCAGGATTAAACCAGGACTAAAGCAGGACTAAACCAGGACTAAAGCAGGACTAAACCAGTACTAAACCAGGACTAAAGCAGGACTAAACCAGTACTAAACCAGGACTAAAGTAGAACTAAACCAGGACTAAACCAGAACTAAACCACTACTAAACCAGGACTAAAGCAGGATTAAACCAGGACTAAACCAGTACTAAACCAAGACTAAACCAAGTCTAAATCAGGATTAAACCAGGTCTAGATCAGTTAGGTCAGCAGGACTAAGGCGGGACTAAAGCAGGACTAAAGCAGGACTAAACCAGGACCAAACCAGGACCAAACCAGTACTAAAGCAGGACTAAACCAGGACTAAACCAGGACTAAACCAGGACTAAAGCAGGACAAAACCAGGACTAAAGCAGGACTAAAGCAGGACTAAAGCAGGACTAAAGCAGGACTAAAGCAGGACTAAAGCAGGACTAGGCTGAAGTAGGCCTTTGAACATGATGCTTTTTGCCTTATGTCCAGTACAGCCCCTGGTCCATGCGCGCTCACTGCACACAGGTATCTGGGTATTTAAACGTAGCACGCGCCGAATTAGCAGGACACAGACAAACCGCTGCCGTGGCCTTTGCTTCTTTTTGCTCAGAGACACCTCGTTTTAAATCAATAATTCAAGCTTCGTGTGTCTTTGTGGCCGTGGCTTTCACTATAGGCGCCAGCGCACGGTGCACGAGGTACGGAGGGCCAATGCAGGGGTAGCCAAACCTCAACCAACCCGGGCTATGGAAACTGTGCTCCGGGTCTGTTTACGAAGCAGCCCCGCGCCTCACGCTGCAGACGGGCGCGTGCATGGCCATTTTCGTCCACCGTGCACGACCACAACACCGTAACACAACATAAACACGCTCCAGCACGTCATGTACGAGCCATAGGAGCCATTTTCCGCGGATGTTTTTACCTTCTGGGAGGCGAAAGATTGCGTCCAGTGGTAGAGCACGAGACGGTCTTTGCTGTACGGTTTGGGCTCGTGCACCGGTTCCTCGCTCTCCTCTCCGTCTGCCGCTTTGCCGTCCTCCTCCATGGCTGAGATGGGCCACCAGCTGCAGTTGGTGGGGGTAACATGGTTGGAAGACGCCATGACAGAGCGTTTTGTGCGTGTGGGAGAGGAGGAGAGGAGGAGAGGAGCGGACAGCGACGAGGAGGGAGGGAGGAGGGACAGAGAGAGTGGAGAGGGGAGAGATAGAGACGAGAGGAGAGAGAGGGGCGAGAGGAGGGAGGAGGGACAGAGAGAGAAGCGGGTAGAGATAGAGGCGAGAGGAGGGACAGAGAGTGAAGAGGGGAGAGATAGAGACGAGAGGAGAGAGAGAGGGGCGAGGGGAGGGAGAAGGGACAGAGAGAGTGAAGAGGGGAGAGATAGAGACAAGAGGAGAGAGAGAGGAGGGAGGAGGGACAGAGAGAGAAGAGCGGAGAGATAGAGACAAGAGGAGAGAGAGAAGCAAGAGGAGGGATAGAGAGAGAAGAGGGGAGAGATAGAGACAGAGGAGAAAGAGAGAGAGAGGGGAGGGAGGAGGGACAGAGAGAGAAGAGCGGAGAGATAGAGACAAGAGAAGAGAGAGAAGAGAGAGGAGGGATAGAGAGAGAAGAGGGTAGAGATAGAGACAAGAGGAGAGAGAAGCGAGAGGAGGGATAGAGAGAGAAGAGGGTAGAGATAGAGACAAGAGGAGAGAGAAGCGAGAGGAGGGATAGAGAGAGAAGAGGGGAGAGATAGAGACAAGAGGAGAGAGAGGCAAGAGGAGGGAGGAGAGAGCAAACAGATAGAGGCAGAGAGAGGGGGAAAGAGGCGCAGAGGAGGAGTAGAGGACGTTCAACGCCACGAGCCCAGAATATACACGGACAGCTCCGGTGCTGAAATGAAACTCACGCAACAGGCGCAGACGCTGCTCGTGCACCTTGTCCCGTGCGTAAATGGGACATAGTGTGGCCTTGTGAACCCTGTAGTAGTAAGAGTCATAATTAGCCCACTACTGTGTTCCCGTGTGATGTCACGTGACACGGAGAGAAAGACGAACGAGCGACGTGAACCCGGGCTCGTGCGAAGGTCGCGCGCTCTGAGGACAAGACTGTTTTATTTTATATTGTGTGTGGACCTATTTTTACATTTTCAACATAAGGTTTATAAAGCGTGTTTTTAATTATTTAACACTGATTAGACTAACGATTTTTATTTTATTTTTTTGTTTAATCCTCTTTAGCCCAGAAGATTCCATTTAAATATAATATTTCGTCTTAGGGAGTCCTGCTGTTTATTTTTGTTAAGTAGACTAAATAGATTAAATAGCCCCGTAGGTTCCTAATGTTCATATTTTTATTCAAACGAAATAAAAGATTATATTAAGTGTTATATTTGTGTATTATTAAGATATTGTACAAAAAATATATATGTTAGTTATGTATCCTTTCTTAAGTCAGGACTGTCCCATTGACATGAAATATCGCTCTGGTATGTAATTTTGTAAAGTATTTTTTTTAAAAGCGCCATGACTTTCTTTATTTGTGTATTTTTAAGTTATTTATTTATTGTTGCTGAGAAGGTTAGGCGTATAATCTAAGTATTATTAGGATTATTTATGTATTTATTTATGTATTTATTTATTTAATCTGGAGCAATAGTCAGTTAGGTCTGATTTAAAAAAAAAAAATAAAAAAAATCCCCATAATAGTTTTACTGTTCAAGGTTCATATTTCATTTCTTATATCCCTGTTCTATTTTTTTATTTTGTTTATTATTTTTTGTTTTTACTAAAAATTTGCATTGATACAAAGTCTCTTCTCCCGTAGCCTGTAAAAAGTTTCGACTGCAGTTGCCAAATGTGACCAGCAGAGGACGCACACGAGTTTGCAATCATCTTAAACAAGTTTGTGTCCGGGTAAGACAAACTTTTATCTAATTTTACAGTCAAATATTTGCAAACGCGCTGGTTTTTTAAGCGAAAATGTATTTATCTGCCACTTTAATCTCTGCGTGAAGGTAAAAGACACTAAATCACTTCTATTAACAACATATCAAGTTTCTTCCAATAGACTTATACCGTAAAAACTACCAAACAATAGGACTATTTTTCAGGTTGCCTACTACAGTACTGTACCAACATGGCGGGGGGTGAATGGACAGCACGTACAGAACCCGGTCCATTTGAATGGCATGCGCTCTGGTCCCGAAGTGGCACAAGACTCTGGCACGGCTCCTTGCAGGCAGCAGGCGCGCGGTAAGGATTGGGTCGTATTTTTGGACGGGAGAGTGTGTGTTCGTGGATTGGTCGCCTTGTTAGGTCTGCTCAAACCTTCTGTCAGGAGATAGCTGGGTGGCAGGGACGAGGCGAGAGGAGAGGGGCGCGTTTCGCTTGGGCCACCTCAAAAGCCATGTAAGACCTCTGGCTTATCAAGAATTACGACAAAAAAACGTTTAATTTACTTATGACGAACTTCAAATCACTTTAAATTTGTAACTCCATCAACGTAGCAACCAACGAAAGTTATTTGGAACTGACAAATCACCAACCAAGAGGACGCATTTGGGAATTACGCATTTAGAAACTTGGCCACAACTTTCCAAAACTCAATTTCATTCGTTAAGGATACTTGTAATCAGTTTGGATGTCTGGTAAAAGCGAAGACGCACGCACGGAGCTTTCTTTTAGGTAGTTTTGTGAATCCTTTCTGTCAAAAAGTGGATTTTGAATGGTTGACAACATGAGCGGGGGTCGTTTTGAGTTTGACGATGGTGGAGCGTACTGCGGCGGCTGGGAGGGAGGCAAGGCGCACGGACACGGGATATGCACCGGGCCCAAAGGACAGGGGGAGTACGCCGGATCGTGGAACTACGGCTTCGAGGTGGTCGGGGTCTACACCTGGCCAAGCGGGAACACCTACGAGGGGTACTGGCAGCAGGGCAAGCGGCACGGCCTGGGGATAGAAACCAAAGGGCACTGGATTTACAAGGGAGAGTGGACGCACGGGTTTAAAGGAAGATACGGCGCCAGAACACACGTGGTGAGCGGTGCCAAGTACGAGGGAACGTGGAATAACGGGCTACAGGACGGATATGGCACGGAGACGTACGCGGACGGAGGTGAGACGCTCTCGATACGCGCTTGAGACGCTTTGGGGTAATAAAAGGAACTGTTTTGTGTGACCAGCTGGTCTCAGCATTCAGCCTACTGTGGGGCTATTAATATTTGGCACAAGTGGCGAATGCAATTTACACTAAAGCAGAAACAGGTTTAAACTAGGACTAAACCAGGTCTGAACCAGGAGGACTGAACTATGTCTGAACCAGGTCTAAACCAGGACTAAACCAGCTATAAACTAGACCTAAACCAGATCTGAGCCAAGACAAAACAAGGTGTAAAATAGGAGCCTAAAGCCTAAACCAGGAATTAAACAATGACGACTAAACCAGGTCTAAACCAAGACTAAACCAAGACTAAACTGGGACAAAACCAGGACTAAAGCAGCTCTAAACCAGGACTAAAGCAGGAATTAAGCAAGGATCACTAAACTAGATTTAAAGCAGTTTTAAATCAGAACTAAACCAGGACTAAACCAGGTCTATACCAGATCTAAACCAAGACTAAACCAGGACTAAACCAGGTCAGAACTAGGTCTAAACCAGGACCAGACCAGAACTGAAGTAACAGAGAAATAGTGTACTTCAAAGTGTGTTAGTTCATCGACTACTTTCAGATGATGTCACATCCCATTTTTATGCCACACGTGTGAAATTGTTTTGCTTGGTCGGCCATATTGTCGGATAAGTATGGCTAACCTTGTCCCCGTCATCAAATTCTAGTAAACAACTGACTAGATGCAGAAATACTCCAAAAACACACAACTCCAGAGCTGTTTTGCTAAGGACACAAGAAAACATCGTTAACATGATTAAAACTAAGATTAGCACAACGTTATAGGAGGTTTATATAGTGCCATGGCTGTGTGTGAGGGAGTTAGAACAGTTAAGATTGGCACTGTCTGCGTCTCATTGAAGAAGCTGAAGCTGCAATCAGACCCATTGCGATAATCCCTGCAGTGATCGTGAAGTTTGAGCCGAGGAGAAGGTCTTGAGCCTGTCGCTGTCAGTCAAACGCTGCTAACAGTCGTACAAAGTGCTCCCCCCTCTCCACGAAAGCACACGTCCTGTTTCAGATCTTATACAGAAATAAAGAGGTTCAAAAATACCCCTAAAAACATACAATTGCCCACTTCTGCTTCTTGTCCACATGTAGATAGACATGCTTAATGCCGTACTATGGAACAATCCCAGTGATGCAATACAATCTCCATGGAGACAAGCAGGTGGCGGACCCATCACATGGATAATAATTAGACAGAATGAGGCTTGAGCAGACGATGTTGTGACGCTCGCTCCTGGACTACTTAAAGTGTGGGATCATGGGTTGTAAATGTATCGAAAATCTGACAGTAATGGATACTAAAGCTAATATCGAAACTAAACGCTCATTTGAAGTAGTGACCGATCCAATACTGGTATCAGATATCCGCTTCCAAATACCGGTTCTGTTGATATCCTAGTTGGACATAAATTGATGTAATTAGAGTATTTATAGATCATAGCTTGCCCAGAAAGTCTCATAATGTTTACACAGAGGTGTTTGTTACTTGAGAGATACGTGACAGCTACGTAACACATAAGGATCTGTTTTGTTTATTTTATTTTTGTTTAAAGGAAATAAATGGTGTTTTCAGTCTCTGCTTTGGTATCAGTTGATATCGTGAATCGGAAGATAGTTAAAGCTATTGAAAGCGGTATCGGAAATGAAAAAGCTGGATCAGTGTGTTCCTGATTTGATGTATTGATATTGGAAAAAATCACATTAACAGGACAAAATTTGAGGTTTCTTGAACAGTTTTGGTGCGAGTTTGACTGAAATAAGACCTAAGATAAAGAAAGTATACACAATATCGTAAGTGCTGTTGAGTATTGAGTTAATTCCTTAGTATCGAAATCAAGTTTTAAATTTGAGTATTTTGACAACACTAGTACCATAAGATGTTTTTTTTCAGGCGTAAACCCTGTATCAGACCCGTTCACTTTGGGCTTCTTTGTCTTCCCCATCAGAACATGAATGAAAAAGTGTTTGTGCCATTCAAATCATGCTGTACAGGTGTGTCGCTTTTATTTTGAAAGGAGCTGCTCAAAATATATGACTTCCTGCTTTTGTACAATGAGAGATAAGGAAAATTGAGCAGAATTAAGTTGAAGTTATCGCTGGTTCAGTCCATGTTTGTCTTTGGGTCTTGTAAACTTAAACCAACATTAACCGACCTCTGCCCTGTATAAAAATCACAGTAGGAGGTGTACATCTGTCCTATCGTGTATAAGCAGCCTTCATGACATAAGAGGACAAGACGGCCCATGTCTGTACTTTACTTAAGTACATTTTAAAGTAGATACAGATATGGACATGATTTGAGGGGTTATTTTTATCATAGTAACCGTGGTAACATCCTGACTAAAGTTTTCAGCTTTCCTGGCAAATCCACACAGATCTCTCTCTGTATTCTTCATCCAGATTAATATCAGTCTGGTCCCCCCCATCCTCTGTTGTGTCTCAATCCCAGTGAAACGTGATTGTTCAATCAGATTTGGCTGTTTTCAGAGCAAACTAAAATAAATACACAAAATTCATAAGGAAAGTTAAGAAATTGATTCATATTGTTACTGTTGAATAAAATCTGTATCATTTTTAATCAGTATCATAACATTTACACTTTAACAAATGACCAACACTTGTGTGAAATACTTTTACTCTTAAAGTGCATTTTTAAACAGGTACTTCAGCACTTTTACGTGTAATACTTTTACTTGAGTAACTTTTACCTCTGTATCTGTACTTTTACTTAAGTAACAAAATTGACCATGGTACTTCATTCACCACTGGTCCCGAGTAGAAGTAAAACATGTTTATCCTCCACATAGGTACTAGCTAAAGTGTGTACAACTAATACATACTTAAGAAGTCAGTTAGTCACAGATGATGTTGTTTTATTTGTGTTTATAACAGCTGCATATGGTAGGAAAAATATATGAATGATTTTTCAGAATAAGACCCCGTGGAGACACAGGGAGGGCATCTGACACACAGGGTCATTTCAGAACATGTTTGTACACATCTAAACTACAGGGTGAGCATTTTTCATGCAGAATAAGACCGGAGATTTCATTTTTTATGGAGAAAATGATGGTACTGTGATTTGCTAATTGCGTCTATTCAATTTCTGTTTTCTTTTCGATGAATCTTGTGGCTCCAGCGTTTATATCCAGATTAGGATATAATTATTATTAGGATTTTTTTTTTTTTTTTTTAAATGCTGCGTGAATGTTTATGAAGAGGTTAGATTCAGGAGAGACAGAGAGAGAGGAAGAGGAGAGAGATTAGGAGAGAGAGGGTGAGAGACAGAGGAGGAGGAGAAAGAGAGGAAGAGAGACAGAGGAGGAGAGAGAGGAGGAGAGAGAGAGAGGAAGAGAGAAAGGGGGCAGAGAGAGGAGGAAGAGAGACAGAGAAAAAGGAGGAAAGAGAGAGGATGAGATACATAGGAGGAGAGAGAGAGAAGAGGAGAGGGAGAGAGAGGAGGACAGAGGGGAGGGGAAGAGAGAATGAGAGGGTGAGAGATAAAGGAGGAGAGAGAGAGGAGAAGGGTGGAAGAGAGACAGAGAGAGGAGAAGGGGGGGAGAAGAGAGAGAAAGAGGGTGAGAGACAGAGGAAGAGAGAGAGAGAGGAGGAGCAGGAGAGAGGAAGAGACACAGAGAGAGGAAGAGAGGGGGGACAGAGAGACAGAGGACGAGTGTGAGTGTATGAGAGAAGGGTGTTGAGAAGAGGAGAGGCAGAGAGTGGGTGAGAGGAGGAGGAGGAGAAATAGATAGGGTGAGAGAGAGAGAGAGAGGGGGGGGGTGAGAGAGGGGGGAGGGGGCAGACAGAGAGAGAAGGGGGGCATCAGCAGATGTCAGAGTTTAATAATAACCACAGACTTCAGGGTTAAGGGGGCGTGTTCTGTTCAGATTAGAACCATAGGCACAAAATGACAGCCATGTTTTTGTCAGTCTGCCTCGGGGCCACTGAATAGTGCACAGTAAGTTTAACAGTGGAGTTCCTGCATTTGAAGTGCCATTGCTACAAAAATTTCAGTTTTCCCCTACCCTCTATACACTACCCCCCATACACAACCACACATACAGTTCAACAGTGGTGCGTAGCCATTTTGCACAAACATCAGCGTGGTCAGAGTGGCACTTTGTTGTGATGATGTTTACAATGACATTCATCAAATTAATGATCCATGTGTGGCATAGATTATAACTATATGCCAAATAAACACAGAATATACATGTCTTCTTTAATAGGGAGAAAAGGCTGATGGTTCTGCTGCTGTGATGGAGATGGGGTAGAGGGTCGTGGCATTTAGATTTTTAGGTGGCCATTTTGGTGACTCCTACAAGCTTTGCCTCCCGAAATCCCACCCTAACGGTACTGAAGTATGTGCCAAAATCCTTACCCTGGTTTACTTTGGTTTCAGTTCGATTTTGATTCTCATTTAGGGGCGTAGTATCTGAAAAACAGAATAAGGTCAGAGCTACCTAATTTTTCACCACAATGAGTTTATAAGCTCTTTTCACAGCTTCCAGAGACCAGAGCAGAGTCTGTTACGTTATGCTAACAACAACTAGCATGCTAACATCCCCTGAAGCCACATCCTGAAGAAGGGCAAATTGTCTTCACTCTAAACTTTTGCCCAGTTGACAGAATGATGTTTGGGTTTTTTTTGCTACAGCATGCTAACAGACGACCCACATTACTTCCTGGTTCTTGGACGATACTTTACTAGATGCATTGCGGTACGGATGCAGTACTGGGGCAAGACAAATGTGACTTTATCCCTAAAAATCCCTTTAATAATCTTTAAACCCTGTCCTGTCTCCGTCTCAGGCACGTTCCAGGGCCAGTTCACGGGGGGCATGCGTCACGGATACGGCGTGCGTCAGAGCGTCCCCTATGGGATGGCGGCGGTGGTGCGCTCCCCCCTGCGTACCTCGCTCACATCCCTGCGCTCGGAGCACAGTAACGGGGCCGTGCTGCAGCAGGACGTCCCTCTCATCACCACCACCAGCGCATCAGGGGAGGAGACGCCCGTGTCCACCCCCACCCACCTGGGACCGGCTCGAGGAGGCTTCGCCCTCACGCTCCAGGTGGATCCAGAGACCGCCAAGACCAAGAAGAAGGGACTGTTTCAGAGGTACAGAATGAATGGACTTTATAATGAGTCATGTGACAGGAGAGGATGGAGTCCTGCTCGGAGCAAGATCTGTCCTTGTGTCTTTGGGCAAGACACAGAGAGAAGGGAAGAGAGAGGAGAAACAGAGAGAGGGGGTGAGAGAGAGAGGAGGAGAGACAGAGAGAGTATGAGAGAAAGGATGAGAGAGAAAGGAGGGGCAGAGAGAAAGGTTGAGAGAGAGGAGAAGCAGAGAGATGGGGTGAGAGAGAGACAGAGAAGAAGAGAGACAGAGAGAGTGGGAGAGATGGGGGTAAGAGAGAGAGCAGTAGAGACAGAGAGGATGAGAAGAAGAGGGTGAAAGAGAAAGGAGGGGCAGAGAGAGAGTGATAGAGAGAGGAGAAACAGAGAGAGGGGGTGAGAGTATGAGAGAGAGGGGGTGAGAAAGAGGGTGAGAGAAAAAGGGGGGCAAAGAGAGAGAGAGTGAAAGAGAGAGGAAGAGGGACCGAGAGGGGGACAGAGAAAGGGTGAGAGACAGGAGAAACAAAGAGAGAGGGTAAGAGAGAGAAGGGAGGAGAGAGAGAGAGTACAAGAGAGAGTGAGAGAAAGAGGGTGCAGAGAGAGAGGGTGAGAGAGAGAGGAGAGACAGAGAGAGGGGGTGAGAGAGATAGAGAATAGCCTGGAATGAATGTAGTGTGTGCGTTGGTGGTAGGAGGGGCAGGTGGTGCAAATTGGCAGATTCGTCTCTGACAGTCTGTCCCAGGGCAGATGTGGCTACAATAGTAGAACGTGGAGTGAATGAAGAAGGCACTGTAAAGCTCTTTGGGTGTCTTTAAAGGTGCTATATAAATCCAATGCATTATTATTATTATTAGATGTAACACATTGAAGAGGGACAGCAAGAAGAAACATACAATATAATACAGGGTGGTACAGGATGTGGTGATGTCATGCAAAACTCTATGAACTCTATGAATATTACCATGAGCAAAAATATCTGCATTAAATATAATCTGTTATAACAAACCTACTGTTAAACTGATCACATTCACAGGGTAAGTCAGGTTTTTTGAAGCATACTTATTCAGAGCTTTTAACCATCTTACAGTTCTTTGCTCTCTGATTTGTACATGTTTGAGCCATCTTCAATCTTTTATTTTCAAGAGGTCATTTTGACAATCAACCTATGTTTTTACTGGCACGATACCCACTGTGACGTACTTACATTGATCTCCAATTTTATTTTTCTACTCAGTGATGCGCGCAGGATTCGGGAGCGCCACATTTTCATTTTGGTTCTCACTAGTGTAATGTGCAGCTGTCCACAGAAGGAGCCGACAGCATGCGGCGCTTTGTTGTGATGACGTTTACGGCGACGTCAGCTCCCGTTGGGCACCACGGTTTTCTAACGAGGAAGTTTCTTTTGTTAAATTGTTTTAGATGAATATTGTGATTTAAAATGTCCAAATTATAACATAATGATCCACAAGTGTCAGTGATTATAACTATACAGCAGACACAAGCACAATATGTCAAAAATACTATTATTACAGGCAAAATATAAGACAAAACATAATTGTATAGCGCTTTTCATGAGACTCAAAGACGCTTCACTCAGTTCAAGACTTATTAGACAGTGGGACATTGTTTAGTTTTATTCATGTTGTCATTAAGTGTATATAAAACCCCAATGCTTTTCACTGCAGTCATTGTAACACTATGATACTGTCCCCTGTGCCTCAGGAGCTCTCTTTTGGGCAAACTGAAGAAGGCAGAGTCCAACACGTCACTGTCCAGTCAGAAAAGTAAAATCAGTTTTCTCAGAACAGAGTCGGCTCTGAGCTCCAACGCCAGCGACACCAACTCCACCATCAGGTAACTACAACAGGACTATAACAGGGTCTAAACCAGGTCTGAACCAGGATTAAACCAGGTCTGAACCAAGACAACCAGGACTAAGCCAGGACTAAACCAGGACTCTAACAGGACTAAACCAGGACTCTAACAGGACTCTAACAGGACTCAAACAGGACTCTAACAGGACTCAAACAGGACTCTAACAGGACTCAAAGAGGACTCAAATTAAACCAGGACTAAAATTAAAATCCTCCTCCCCCTCAGCCTGGGAGATGAGAGCCTTGCTGGAGCAGAGGACTTCCCCCCCGTGGAGACCGACATCGACGCCACCACGACGGAGGCGTACATGGGCGAGTGGAAGAACGACAAGCGCTCGGGCTATGGCATCAGCGAGCGCTCCAGCGGGCTCAAGTATGAAGGAGAGTGGCTCAACAACCAGAGGCACGGCTATGGCTGCACCACCTTCGCGGAGGGGGGCAAAGAGGAGGGCAAGTACCTAAACAACATGCTGGTGAAAGCTGTGAAGAAGAGAGTGATCCAGCTCAAAGGAACCAAGATCAAGCAGAAGGTGGAGCGAGCGGTGGAGGGAGCACAGAGAGCGGCCGCCATCGCCAAGCTCAAGGCCGAGATCGCTGCTTCCAGGTAAAACAGGGGAACAGGTGTGATCCAGTGTGCCCACATTTTCCGTAAATGCAACAAAACCGAGCTTTCTTTGTAGCTGTATTTCTGGTTAAATGGAAATCCCGTTCTTTTCAACGTAGAATTTGGAAAAAGTTTCGGGACTAAAATATTATATAAAATAGGTTGGTTTGTGTCAAATGTTCAATGTTTATGTGCAACAACAAGTCAACACATTATCAATTCTCTAGCTTTAAAAAGGCTCTGTGTAGAACTTATTTGCTGTCAAGATCAGCAGCTCCATACAAGGTTAAGGTTATAGAGTTAAGGTTCATACTGTTGTTGTGTCTTTAGGCCACGCACTTCAACCCCCTTATCTATGTATGAACTATGAATGTTTAGTTTTCTGGACAGTTAGAGCACTGGTTCCTGCTCAGACCTCGGTTTGATGGAGTGGCCATACTTCAAGTATAAATGTGGTTTGTGTGAGTGTTTGTGGTGGTTGGAGGAGTCACAGATGGTGCAGATCGGCAGACTCCCATCAGTCTACCCCAGGGCAGCTGTGGCTACAATAGCGGCTTACCACCACTGAGCTTTGTCAAGTGCACTAAGGCTTGTTATTCATAAGCCAAGATGTTCTCTTGACATGAACAGATGTTTCTCTGCATTTCTCTGATTGGTGAATTTGCCTCTCAGTCATAACCATCATGTGAGAGAAAACGTGTACCCAAAATACACATCTTTATGAAGTATTATGGAAAGCACAGTCCTGGTTAGCCATGCTCCTGACTTGTTTAAACCAAGAAACACAATAAATACTTTACCACAGACTAGAGCTGCACGATATGAAAAAAATGCAGTAACAGTATTTGAACACGATCATTTTTTTTTGCTCTGGTATCTGTACTTTTGCTTGGACATGCCACTGCATGTGTCCAAATAAAACAGAAACTGCACTAAGAAACTAAACCAGCTTAAGACTAAACCGAGACCAAAACAAGGCTAATGTGGGAAAATCACAAAATCACAGATAAAATGTGATTTTTTTCATTAATTTTCATTTACTTCAAAGATGCTTTCTATCAGATAGAGCTTTGCATTGCTCCAGTATGTATTTGCTTGCATTGACATTCATTGCATTAGACAGTATTACATTATCAATATTTTAGCTCCAGAAACAGCATAAACCCCAGACCACAAACCACAGGGAGCTGTTCTGAGTGCGGTGAGTGTGTTGATGGCTCATGAGTTGTGTCGCTCTTGGATCCTCCCATAGACTCTGCTGTAGTTTGTCCTTAGAAGGCTGTGCTCTGTGACTGTGTTAGCCAGACTGTTCTCACCTCCTTAGTCTCAGATAGATCCCAGGCCCCAGTCTCTGCAGCTCAAACCTAAATAATCCTCTCTGAGAATGTGCAGTGGTGGATCCGAGTTAAGGATTCACACCTAATGCTGTCAGCGCTGCCTCACATAAACACTGGGCCTGCTCCCAAATACATATGGGACGATATTGAAATTTACTGTACGATTATCATGGCCAAAATAATGCGATTAACGATTATATCACGATAGTTATTAAAGTTGCTGACAGTTTAAAATGTTCTGGATATGAATAATTATAATTTTGATAATCTTATGAATAAGTTCCATGTTTAAAGCGCTGTACTTTGTCATCAGTGAAAAAAACTACAATCTAGTAGAGAATATTCTGGATGAGTAGGACCGTCAACTGAAATTTGGGGGTCCCACACGGGCTCCCCTCTTATACAAATTAATAGGAAGAGAGTCCAATTCTGGGACAACAGACCTCTTTGTCCCACCCTGTCCACTCTCCTGTGTGTATTGTCTCATCCCTACTCCCAAATGGGATTTTTGCCCACTCAGTTCTTTTACCCTATGCACAGTATGTCAACAACTCAATCGTGATCTCATTCCTGTAACAATATGCTATTTTTATATTTTTTAATGCTGCACTATCCCACCTTGCCCCCAGTGTCTGTGTGCACTGGTGTATGAACGAGTGATGAATGGATGAGTGGTTCCTTGATGTAAAGCTCTGTAAGTGCCTTGAAGGTGTAAAAGCACAATTTAAACATACATTTTTACCATTTACCCTCCTGTTGGTCAGTCTTGGTAATGCTCTGAGTGAGTGACAGGTGGATTTAATCAATTTGCAAAAAAGCGTGAAAATTCAGAAGAAGCAGATGACTTTAGTTACCCTCATCCATCTATGTTCTTCCTCTTATCCGGGGCCGGGTCACGGGGGCAGCAGTCTACGCAGGGACTCCCAGACTTCCCTCACCCAAGACATTTCCTCCAGCTCCAGGTCCACTTTAATTACCTATTCAAAGCTATATAAATATACAAACTTTTACATGAATTGTAAATCATTTGGCACATCGCCAACCTCTAAGTATAGCTGTACTTTGTCTACCATGTCCATAGTGCCCCTGTAATTGGAAACAGCTCTATTTAACACACTGCAGGACCATATGTTAAAACAGCAATAGCTTAATATGCTTGTTTACTATCCTAAAGGTTGCTGGTTAGATTGCATACTGCCTTTATGGCCAATTCAAATCACTAATCAATCTGATATGACGTTGGTGTGGTTTTGTCATTGGTGCAAAATCATCCTCGGTCTGCTCCAAACCACATACTTTTACTGACAGAAGATTGGCTCTAGACCTCTCCATTAGCTGATTGTTAGAAATTTATTGAAATCTGATGCACACTACTTTTACTACTTTGAAGGCTGTGAAACTCCATATTAAGCTAAGCCACTGTTATTAATTACATCTGAAACCCAGGCAGCGGCTGTTTATTTTTGCACTATAACAACGCAGTAGCCGTCTGTCTCATGATTATATAAGGCCCTCAGAGGCATGACACTTGTGTTCCTGGCACTGCTCTGGTCCTGGCGCTGCAGACACAGGGTTAAAAATACAATAGAGTCACTCACCTCCACATGCCCAGTTAACCAGCGCAGCAGCGGGCACGCTGAGGTCTGAGTCTGAGGGCAGGGGTCAATGTACGAACGTTATTGGTAAGGAAGTGTTTTTTGAAAGATATCTTGGTCAAAACTCATTGTACTAATAGTGGTGATTAGTGGTTTTATCCCAGCTCTGACTTGTGCATACTGTTGTTGTGTCCTTAGGCAAGACACTTCACCCACCTTGCCTAGTATGACAGTGGTGTATGTAAGAGTGATGTATGGTGTTCGGAGGGGCAAATGGTTCAAAATGGCAGCCTTGATTAAATCAGTCTACCCCAGGGCAGCTACAGATGCTCATCACCATAGAGATGTAAGGGACATATATTAACAACAGTTTAATATATGAATTGCATTTAGAATTTTTAAAGGCACACTATGTATTTTTATAGTAGAAGGTCTGAACTCAGACATTGCCACCAGTGGACTGTTCCACATTATTGCATAAAGTGTATGTATATCCATCATAGACCAGGGAAACAAAACCAACTGATTTGTCTGTTATTAATGTTCATATATTGATTGACTGACACAATAGCAAAATAAAAACACCAGGATGTAAATTTGGTTAATACAAACATTTTAAGACTAAAATGAGGAGTCTGGCAGCAGCAGTTACAGAGAGAGGAGTGACAGTTTTCTAATGTAAAGTGCATTGAAGCCAGAGTCGATGGAGCCGAAAGTGTGTCCATGATCTCTTCCTATTTGAAATGTAATAGCTATGTCCATTTATATATACAGTCTATGATCTCCAAGGATACAAGCAGATGATGCCATCAGGGCAAGCTACAGGTTAAATCTGTGGAGAGCTGAACCTTGTGATATACAATGTTTGTTTTTTTTGCAATACAATTACACCTGTATTTTTTTTCTCTTTTCTGAATTTATACTGAAATGGCTACACAATGCTGCTGAATCCTACCTGTATCATCGATTAAGAATATAAACCTGAAGAACAAAGTAAGTACTGAGCGGTGGCTGTTAAAATGGAGGTAGATCGGAGCAATGACGTCTTGAATACAGAACAGGAAAGATTACTCAAACATGCACGAATCACTTTACAAAGAAACTACTGTAACATGGTTAATGGCTCTGAAAAGTTGATTTTGCAGATTAGGCCTCCTTTAATGCCATATTGCGGAATACTATAAACAAAGCAGTAATATGGAACCCACTCTAGAAAAGTTACGTATTGCGTGTTCAACAGCTTTCCTCCCTCTCAATTTAAAACTGCCGGCCCCTGTGTTATGAACGCTCTGACATCGCTGGAGTTCACCTGTGGCCTTTGAACAGAGCCGGAGCACGTGTGCAGAGGGGCAGCCGTCTGGGGGCTCTGAGCTGAGTGCAAATGACGCAGAGAGGGGCCCTGTGGTCACTGAGGGGCCCAGCTATATATGGCCCTGCACAACGTTCAGTTTCCATGCTTCTTGGGGACATTACAATAAAAGAAAGTTCCGAGTTCATCCCTGGGCTGTTAGTGAGTTTGCATGTTCTCTCTGGGTGGGTTTCGTCCCAAAACATGCACCCAGTCCTGAAGCGCACACTACTCCCTGATTATACTACGCAAAATTTACTCTTGTGAGCTTTTAGCCATGTTATAATATTGTTACCTCCTCAAAAACATACCTGGAGTTGTGTTTTGTTTCATTCACACATGTTTGAGTAACCAGTCTACATCTCCAAAGCTCAAAATGCTCTTTTCCACCTTGTGATGTCATGAAGCAGTGGTTTTCAAGTTAACAGCTACATTTTACCTTTTGTTCAGAAGAGATTGGAAATTGCAGAGCTGTAATTATCCAAATGATTCTAGTGAAGGTGTATAGATTTTAAAAGTTGTGAAAAAGTGCTTATAAACTCATCTTGGTGAATAATAAGGATGCTCAGAATGCATAACATTAGTGAGGAATAACTTTGGACAACTTCAGATCATTTCAAATGAACTGTAGACTGTCAAAGGTCCAGCACCTTTAACACATTATAACCCACAGCCTTTAAACTGTGTTGTTGATCTAATAATAAAGATCAGAAGGATTTATGTCACACGGACATGATTTTTGGGATGTGAGTGTGTGTACAGATCTTAGTCCCCATTCTGTGATAAATACCCGCCCACACACTTGCAGAGGGTTGTATCATGGGGGGAATGCAACAGCTGACCGGCCAGGCCCCCTTCCATAACCTCACTGTTTCCTGGTCTCACACATGTTTGCTCAGAGCCAAATGGTGCCGACTTTTGACCAGAGGTTACACCAACTACAGAAAGGGGCTGTTAAAGGTAATAGGTTTGGTCTCTGTCCCATTATTTTATTTGCCACTTTAATCATTTCATTTTCTTAACTCACCATTTACAGCTAAAGAGTTAAAGGTTCTATATTACACATAATTGACTTTTGTGAGCTTTAAACCATGTTATAATGTTGTTACCTCATCAAAAACAGACCTGGTGTTGTGTTTTGTTTCATTCACACATGTTTGAGTAACACTTTATTATTTGTCTGTTTACATCTCCAAAACTCAAGATGCTTCGTTCCACCTTGTGATGTCATGAAGTGGTAGTTTTCAAGTTAACATCTGTCTTTTACCTTTTGTTAATAGGTAATTTCAGAGATGAAATCATCCAAATGATTCTAGTGAAGGTGTATGGAGGTTAAGAACATAGTGGAGCATTTCCTGTATTATCATTAGAACATAACATTACAATCGTGTTTTGTTTATTTAGCACATTGTTAATTTAAATATACTTTATCTGCTAAAACATTTCAGTTAAATCCATACATACTCATACTTACCTGGTTCACCACGTGGTCCATTCCAAACAAAGGAGGCGTGCCCAATGTCGGCCATTTTTGTAGTCTTTGGTTGAGGTCATGTGAAAGGGTCGTCTGTTTGGAGTCATTTGTTTTTCTATGTATTTCTGTATACCATTTATCATCTCTCATCCCAAAGCCTCATATTTATTGTCACTTATCTATATTTCTACAGGGAGAGCCCAATGAGAGCAGCAGACATACAGAACAATACAAACAAAAGAAACAAAACACAAAACTGCATAGGTTCATTTAATCACCAGGTTATTAAAGTGCACTAGTCTATCCAGTTTTCATGTCCTTGAAATGTATTCCATTTTTGGGAGGCAAAATAACCAACAGCTTTTTCTCCCCATTTCAGTTCTTGTGCGGCCAGTTTTTAGACAAAGACAATCATGAGATCTTGTATTAAAAGTTCCCATTTCAAGGTTCAACAGACAAGTGAGATATAGAGTCAGTGTATTGTCGTAGTCCCTTATAAATACATTTATACAGTGTTGTTTTCTTCTGACAGATAGCGATGGCCAACCTGCTTTTTCATACAGCGATGGGTTTTAAACACACCACCTGTTATGAAACGAAGGTCTGAGTGAAAGAGTAGAGTGGCTCTAAAGGTTTCAAAGTAGAAGCTGAAGTTTGCATGTATGTTATATCTATACATAATCCAGTACAGAACAAAAGGATGCTGGAACAATGTCTTTTCTGTAATTCATTCAGTGTAACCAATATATTAGTTTGTGATAAAATGTTTTTCTAATCAGATGAAGACTTTGAACTGCCGATTTTTCCATGCATGTTTGAGCAATCCCGGGTATTAAAGAGGGGTATTTGACTTCTATGGAGTTTTAAAGAGGGTTTGTTTTTGTTTTTTACTTCTATGGGGTATTAACTGCTAACACATAACATATTTAGATCGCCATGTTTCCTTTCATTGAATTGAGAAGTATTATTCACTAAAACCAACATATTAACATGTTATTAAAGTTTCACTTTCAATTGTGACGCTCTGACTTTACTCTGGATTCTAAGTCACTCACCCTTCAGGGCATCATCACAGCACAATTGGCGTGCATCCCACTAATGAAACTACTGCACATCACATCAGGTTTGTGAAGTTGTAGTGTACAGTTTTGTTTCATGTTTTTGAATATTTATGGAGAATTGTCATGTAGGAGCATGGGTGATGTAGGCTTGTGGGCGGAGTTTTGCACAGAATCTTAGCGCTAACTGTAAGGAGGGTTCAAATAGGGCTAAGGAGAGATCGCTAGATTGCTCAAACATGCATGGATAATATCTAAAACCTTTTCAGTGATAGTTTTGATGAGTGAACAATATTATAACATGGTTGAAAGCTCCAAAAAGTTGATTTTTCATAATACCCCTCTTTAATATTAGAAAAAACGTATTATATGTCATCATTACTAAAACCCAGCTGGATAAACTTTCTCTGATTATGTCCCTCTCTGTCTCTCTCTGTTCCTCTCTCTCCATCGCTGGTTCCCTATGCATCAGCAGAGGTGTCAGGTGCTCTATGGTTATAAATATGTGACAGCTCATAACCAGAGCTGCATATAACGACAGTAGACTCTCCTGTGCAGCCCTGAGGCTCTGCTTACACGCTGTACTGCTGAGGCGGCCATTCTGATACTGCCCAACCGCAGATCACAACATTTGGAGACACTAAAAACGTGATGGAGGGCAGGGGTCTATATAACTCAATGGGAGAGTCACTGTTTTGTATTTATGTTATTGATATAGTGATATCATGCTGGGGGTGTTCTGCATTTATTTCTATGTTGACAAAATGCACACATTAGCAAACACAGACAAACAAGTTTTAAGATAGAACTCAAGAAAAAGTGCAAAATGGATTTAAACAACCCATTTTCAAAAGCCTGTGATCAACACGAGCGTTCATGGTCCTGTTTAGGTGTTTGAATTTCTAACAAGTGTCAGACAGAGCAGTGCTTACAGTTAGCATCACACTCCCAGGGAATGTTGATGACCCCAGATGTTAGCAAATCACTTCAAGTGTCAAACAACATTTAATTCTGTGTAAAAGCTGCTAACCTTGTACTCTAGATCTCTACAAACATGTTTTGTCCCTGTGTGTCAGATGCCCTCCCTGTGTCTTCATGGCGTCTTATTCTGTGTAAACGCTGGCACTGATTTAGCACACTGTAGCTTATGTGATGCAACGGTTAGCACGCTAGCCTCACAACAAGATGGTCCGGGGTTCGATTCCCTGGCCTTTCTGTGCAGTGTTTTCCTTGTATATTTGCAACTTTATTTTGTCTACCTCTAAAAACATGTACATAAAGTCCCCACTAGAGCCATTACTGCCCTAAAATGGAATTATAAATATTAATAGAAGTTTCGTGGTAAGACAAATAGTCCGGTTTTTATTTAGTTCTGGTTTGGTCCTGGTTTAGTCCATCAATTCCCTGCTGAACATCTGCAGTAGTTAGTTGGTGCTTTTGGTCAGAAAACCAAAGTTGTCCACATCCTCATGGACTTTTATCAGGGCGACAGAGGAAGAGTCTGTAGTGGATGTTGATTGATCTTGAAATAATTTTGATTTGATGTCTTTTTAAAAACTAAATAAAAAGTCTCTTAGAACATAGACAACACATACTTTTGCCATTTAACGCAAAAATTCAAATCAAGTCTCAACTAAGCTCCAAACTACACACTTTCACTAACAGAGGATGTGGACCTTTCAATTCAAGGCCCGGACGTCCCCTATACTTGTTAAAGCCTCTCATAGATGTTGTGTATCAGCTCCTCTTTGAAGAAGGCTCCAGTGGCACATACCTGACAGTGATATTTCCCACTGTCTCTGGACAACTGCAGCGGACAAGACCCAGACAGAGAGCTGCAGGTTTAGCACAGCATTCAGGTCATCATAACATCAGATAAACCTGTTTCCACATGACCAGAAACTACTTCCCTCTCTGATATACTTGTTGGTGATGTTGGCTCATAAGCTAAAACAGGGTGGCAGTGGTTTGCAGTTTATTGTTCAATCTATGGACTGTATATATGCATGGACGTAGCCAACCTGCTAGCTGCCGCGTTCCAAATAGGAAGCGAGCATGGGTGCGATTCAGGCTCCATCGACTCTTTACATTGAAAATCTGTCTCCCCTCTCTCTGTAACTGCTGCTGTCAGACTCATCATTTTGGTCTTAAAATGTTCATATTAACCCGCTGTACATGATCATAGTACTTTTATTTTTGCTAATGTGCCCGTAACTCAAGATATGAACATTAATAACAGACAAATCATGAATGCGGCGTGTGCATGGTTGGTGGTGGTCAGAGGGGCCAGAGCTAGTTTTATTAGTTTTAGTTTAAACAATTTGCAGCGGTCCAAACTTATTCCTCACTGTTTCTATTAAGTCATTTCACTTTTGTTTAATTATACTGACAGAGCAGACATTGAACTTTGTGCCAGTTTTTGTTTCATGTGGATAGAGCCAGTGATTACAGAGATATTAACATAAACCAGGTCGACACGTCTGGAGTCCGACAGTTAAACAGCAAATTGCACCTGAGAATTCTGACCTGTCTGCAGCTCAGTTTAAACTATAGCAATTCTTGATTCACGTGAACCCAAACTATTGCAGACGCCCCATATCTTACAGTGACATTTTGCCTGTGCCTGTGTCTCTGATGAAGAGCCAGAGTCGTGTTTGTGAGCGTGCATTTGTGGGCTATGACTAATGTGTTAATTGTGGCAGTGGATTGATTTAAACCTGTTGTACAGAAGCAGCTGCTGTTTAGTCCAGATTCAAAGAGTCAGAGCACATGTCCGGCTCCTTCAACACGGGTTCTATTGTCTATTTGATACACTGCAAAAAGGACAATATTTGCAGTAGTTAAAGAGGGAGCCTTTTACTTCTATGGGGTGTTTACTGATAAGACACACAACATATTTAAATCACCATGTTACCTTTCATTGTTTTGTTTAAGTTTCACTCCCCCTTCAGAGCGCTAATGAAACTACTACACATCACATCAGGTTTGTGAAGTTGTAGTGTATTGTTCTGTATCCTGTTTTTGTATATTTATGTAGAATTGTTGTGTGGGAGCATTGATGACGTTGGCTTGTGGACTGAGTCTTGTACAGAAGGGTTTGAATAGGGAGAGATTGATAGATCTGTATGGATTACATTTAAAACCTCTTCAGCCATGTTTTTGATGAGGGAACATTATAATATATAATTTGCAAAATACTCCCTCTTTAATATAACTTGAATTCTTGAGTTTTTGGCTAGTTTCTCTCAGATAGGGACAGTGCACAGCAATGAACATTAGTATGGAACTAATATTAGACAAAGCCACAGTGTTCTTTGACATGTGTAAGTAGTAAAGGTGCAGTACGTAACTTTTCTGATAAATGGTTTGCTAGAGATAGAGTCAGTACTTTAGTGGGAATGTGCTACAATATGGTGTTAAACCTGTTTCCATATAGACAAGCAGATGAGGTCACCAGGCAAAGGTCACTGGTCAGATCTATGTAGAGGCCAGTCTGCAAACAGTAAGAATGTATGTTTTCAAGGTAACTGTAGCAATTAATCACCTGTAACTGAAAAAAAGAAGACTTAATGTTATACTGTGGACCATTTCAGGCAACACAATAATATCTCCATGGAGACAAGCAGGATACAAGCCAGATCCCCTATCAGAAGTTACGTTGTGCACCTTTAACTTTTGTGCTCAGTGCATAGACAATTATTTCCAAAAATCCTGAGTGGGTTTGAACGTTTTTGGAAAAAATATATAATTGCAATTACTATGGAGACATAGGGAAGGCATTTGACACAGGGACATTTCAGAACATGTTTGTGCAGATCTAAGTTACAGGGTTAGAAGCTTTTACACAGACTAAGTCTGAGTAATGTGTTGTTTCCAAAAGAAATTATGTAAAGAAATAACTTTATGTTTGTGATTTACAAAGTGCTCCATTCACATTGTAATTTGGATTTGATTGTGATAAATCTTGCAGCTCTAACTTGGATAATCATTATATGTGTGTTTTAAGACACAGTAGCCAGAAAATAGACAAAAACAAAAGCATGTTTTTTTGTTTTGTTTTTCATTTTATTGCACTAAAACACATAGAAAAAGATGCATCCTGACCGTGAGCAGCTTGTGTCTCCACAAACCTGACTCCTATTTGACCTGGAGGAGGGCCCCTTCCTGCTTGTTTCCATGAATATGTTTTTCCCTTGGCTATAATATTACAGAGTATGGCATAAAGTGTATCTGTATCCATAGAGGATGTTCCAAAGTAGGGTTCTAACTTTCCATGGAATCATGCAGGTGAAGTTACATACTGTACCTTTAAGGTCATAGGTCACAATTCCTGTTTGTTTTTTGTTTTTTTTTGTTTTTTTGTTTTTTATTTTGGACACTTGTTACGAGAAGCGGCCTGTTCCCATACAGACCCTCACAGAGAGATAATTCTGTCCAAGGCCTGTTCTCGTGGCCATAGGTGCTGAGTGTGAGGGGACAGGTGGGCCGTAGGAACCTTAGTGCCTAATTGTTCCAGGGGGAAGCACCTCCCTGCGGCGCCTTCAAGAGTGTGCCTGCTATTTCCAGCCGTGGTTAGAGTTACAGTATGTGGAGTATTTACAGCGTAATCACAATCACCAAAGTGCAAACACTCACTTGTTCTGACTGGCACAAATGGTTCCATAATCTAAATTTAAATAAAATCTCTCTCTGAAAATAAGTTCTGAAGATGGAGCTGTAGGCCTTTAGTGTGAGTTAGCTGAAGATTTGGTATTTTCTGGTATTTATACGGAGAAATGCAGTTGAAATTTATGATTCACAAGTTTAATCTGGTTTTATATAAATACATTGTTTCCTAGGACTTTTTTCAACATAAATAGTTGTTTTGCGTGAACTCCCCCTGCTGGTGTAGTCTTGCTTGTGTGTAGTTTGGGTCAGAAACGTAGGTTTTGAGATCCTTTGTCACAGATTTGAGGCTTAAGCGATTCGAAAATTACTGCCCACATCCTTGTACTTAGCGGGGATTGTTTTAATAAAATAGACTCATGTCATACGTACTGTTCATACATTATAAATGCCACTTTTTCAAAAAATAAAACCTATGAAGAGTTCTGCAGTTTTGAAAAGGAAGTCAATGGGCCTGTTATTATTATTAAGCTGTTTAGAGACATAGAGACAACCAGGTGAGGTTACCATGCAAAGTTACAGGTCGGCTCTATGGAGAGGCCAGCCAGATTTAATGATATATTGGACCATTCCAGGCAACACAATAATATCTCCATGGAGAGAAGCAGATGTCAGATCTCCTACCAGAAATGTTACATTGTTCATCTTTAACTTTTGACACCGCTTAAACAATTGCTTCCAAAAATCTTGATTTCTGACTTCATATTTTAAACCTGGCCCAGAGCATTGACATTTGAGAGACATGTTAGTGCCATATGAACCATCTCACACTCTGAGGACTTCAGAGACAGGCCTCCTGCTGGTGTCCAGAGTCAGGACTGAACATGGAGAATCAGAGTTTCAGTTTTCTGCTGCTAAAACCTGGAACAGTCTTCCTGAAGATCTGAGACAGGCCTCTACTTTGACAATGTTTAAATCCAGGCTCCAAACAGTTCTGTTTAGCTGTGCATATGACTGAAAGGTTTTTATTCTTTTGATTTAATGTTAATTTTATGACTATTCGTGATTATTTATGTTTTGATTTGTGTGATTTTAATGTCCTTATTCTGTAAATCACTTTGAATTACTTTGTGTACGAATTGTGCTATACAAATAAACTTGCCTTGCCTTGGTTAGATCAATGTTGTGATTTACATAAGTATTTACAGTTGTCCATCTGCATAACTGCCATAACTGATGTATTCCAATGTGTGTGTGTGTGTGTGTGTGTTTGCTTCAGAACCACTCACGCGAAGGGGAAGTCTGATGGAGCAGACCAGGCGGCACAAGCCTCCAGTGGAGAGGCCAGTCTGGCTCGAGCTGTGGCCAAAGAGCTGTCACCTTCGTTCTACCAACCTGGTAACTCTCCTCCTCTCATATATGTGCTTTATCCTGTAATTTTAGCTCTTTGAATGTTTATTTTAGTGGGGACTCTGTGTTTTGGCCTTGAGATGTGGCGGGGGTCAGCGCAGGGAGATCCACATTTGAAAGTCTAAAAATGGAGCGTCTGATTGAGTTCAGGAGATTAGATCATTTTACATCCAGAGATGCAGGCCCACACAGACTGAAACAGCTACATAGACACACAGACTGAAACAGCTACATAGACACACACAGACTGAAACAGCTACATAGACACACACAGACTGAAACAGCTACATAGACACACACAGACTGAAACAGCTACATAGACACACACAGACTGAAACAGCTACATAGACACACACACACACAGACTGAAAGAGCTACACAGAGCCACACAGATCTGTTTGAGTGTGTCTGAGGTTCAACCTCTATCTCCACCTGCAGACTAAAGGTTTGGTAACACTACTGTAACAAACTGTGGTCTGACGTTCCACCATCTTTAGTCCTGAGTGGAGTTTTCTAATAATCCAAAAGCACAAATTCACTTTTCCATATCGGGTGCAAATCAAAATGTTATTGCTTGTGTTTAAATGTGTGGACTCCAAGGGTCCTCCGTCTGTACTCTATGGGTCCTCTTTATTTGAGGGAGTTCCTGTACCCCTAGACTCCACCCAGAGCCCTGAGGTCTGCTGACCAGCTCCTGCTGCTGTGCCCAAAGCCAGGCTCAAGACCAGAGGTGACAGAGCCTTTTCTGTGGCAGCTCCCAGACTATGGAACAGCGCACTGTGCCTGTCAGATCCCATCAGTCTTTAACATAATTTAAGACTAGACCCAAAAAAAACACCTGTTGTCCCTGCCATTTAACACTGGCTAGACAGGATATATTGCTTTTTATTGTTCTTTTCCTATGTTTTGTGTTATCTATATATTTGTGTGTTTTTATTGTTGACTTTTATGTGAAGCATTGAACAGCTGAAGTTGTTTTAAATGTGCTATAGAAATAAACTTGAAATGAACTGAATAATCAGTTCTCATTGTGTCCCTCCAGGCCCGGAGTACCTGAAGAAGCGCGCCCTGCAGGAGGCGATGGAGAGCAGTGAAAATACGGACATAGTGATGCACGAGCCTCTGTTAGCCGAAGAAGAGCCGTTACCCACCCCTCCTGAGAGTCCCATCACAAACGAGCTCGACCTCCTCATGCCCGAATCCTCCCCTGCACGGACCCCCTCTCCCAGCCCCGGTATCACACAGCCCCCCAGAGACGACAAGCTCCTCAGCCCTAGAACCTGGAGCGAAGGAGGGGGGAGCACCAAGTCGAACAGCAAACCAAACAGTCGTCCTATTACGCCTTCTACATCTGCCTCTTCAGCCCCCCCACCTGTCGCACCTGCTCCTGAACGCACCCCAAGCCAACAAAGCAACAAAATCGAACAAGATCTCGAAATTAAACCTCTCCAGAAATTCGACAACGAAAAACAATCTGATGCTACAACTTCCGCTCCTCCTTCAGCAAGAAATAGCCAAATTTCTGCACAGGTGGAGGAGGAAGAGGAGCCGCCAGCACCACAAGCACCACAAGCACCACCGCGCCCAGCATCCAAAATGTCTGCCAAAGCTGCCACCCCAGAGCCACCAAAAGTGGTAGAACCCAAGCCTGAGAGACCTCCGTCAGTCCAGGAGAGAACGCCGTCCGTTTCCAGGGAGACGAGTAGATCTTCGAGCAGAGCGGATTCGAGGCCGGCGTTGAAGAGGCAGCCGAGTCCTGCTCCGAGACCCAAGCTAGAGGCGAAAATCCCAGCTCCCAAACCAGCGGAGCCCAAACCAGCAGAGCCCAAAGCAGTGGTCCCCAAAGCACCAGCCAAACCTGAGCCTAAAGCCGAAACTAGACTGAGGTCGACGGGAGTGAGTCAGAGCAAAGAGGAGCCACTGGACTCTCTGGATATGGAGGTATGTGGCAGGTTTATAGTTTTATTTTTAAACATGATCGATGACTGCATGGGATCCAGAATCTAGAAGAGTTCAGATGGATGTGATTGACAGGTGGATTAGCCAATCAGGAACACGTATGATCCATCTGTATCCAGACAAATTTGGGAATAGAAAATTGAAAATGAACAATGAACCCCTTTGTTTTGTTTGTTGTTTTGTTGAATGGCCATGTTTGAATTTGGCTTGAGATGCGGTGGAGAGAGTGGGGACAAAACTGATAGCCTTCTGTTGTCTCCATGGAGATGTTATTGCATTGCATGGAATGTTCCACAGCGTGGAATTACATTTATCTCCAACTATCTCCAATCTAATCTTATCTCCAGCTCCATGGAGAGAAGCAGGAGAGTTACAGCTCCGATATGAGAGGCAAACCCATACAAATTTGTGAAGAGATTTTCAAGCTTTAAAAAGACCTATAGCTTAATGAATAAAAACAGATAAGTATAATGCCATACTGTGGAACATTCCAAGCAAAGCAATGTCTCCATGGTTTTTCATAAACCCCAAAGGTGCTCTATGATATAAGTACATAGTACATAACTGTTTGTGTGTGTGATCATTTTAACCTAAGTTTCTCATTTCTTCCAAAGGGCCCAAACACCATCCTCATCGTCATGGTGATACTACTTAACATCGGGTTAGCCATTCTCTTTGTGCACATCCTGTCATGAGATTCTTCACTTCAGGTAAGACATGTTTACATTACATTACATTATCTCTGTTACTATATATTAGTACATTGTTGTATGCTGCTGTTATGTCCTTAAGCAAGACACTGCAGATTGGTCAGTTTGTCCCAGGGCAGCTGTGCCTGCAGTTGTAGTTTACCACCTCCGAGTGGTACTTTAAAAAAAATGATAGTAATTCAATACTTATGACCTATCTAATTGTGACCATGTTTATTTCTTTTATCAAATACTCCTGTAAAACTATAGTGTTGGTTGCTGCAGGTTACAGTTGGAAGATGGCACCTCCCCAGGACCAGAAATGCTACAGCCTCCTGCAGACAGCCAGGGGGCGCTGTTTTGCGTTGAATGACTTTGGGAGGCTCTGGGAATCTCCGAGACTCGAGACAGAAGAGGAGAAGAAGGACGGCTCCAAAAACTGGGACAATTCAGGACAAAAAAGTGTGTTCAAGTCGCGATGGAGGAGGAGGGAGAGTACGTCTACACAGGAGGAAGCTATCAATGTGTTTTAAATGAAGGAACTACACGAGTTCAGAAGATGTTGGTTCATTACTGACTGAAAATTCTCACCAAAATGCCTTAACTGGGATTATATAGCAGCAGCACACGTGTGACAAGTGTGGGAGTGTATCTACGGTCAGATTACTGTTTTAATGTTGTTTTACTTTAATAACTTTTAAAATATTCATAAATCGCCCCATGCTGTGCTAAAAACTACTTTTTTAAGTTTGCCACATCAAAAACATTACTATTGTTTCACTCATTTCTGTTAATGCATATTTAGTCTATAGCAAAACACTCAGTTCCACCTGCTGATGTCACAAGGTGGTATCCATGAAGTAATCTGCATTCATACAGTTGGACAGGACAGTTCATGTTTTATTCATGATAACTCATAGTGTGCTATAAACTGCATTTTTAAGATTATATTGAATAACTATTGTTTCATTAATATCTGTTACACCTGATGATGTCATGAGGTGGTATCCAGGCACTCAAATTGCCTTCACTGCAAATAAAATCTGCCTTTTGTTTATAGCACTGTTTAAACCGCCTCACCCCAGTCCATGTGCCCCCTGCTGGATATAATTGCATTTTGTATATGCACAGAAATAATGAGAGAATTCATTTGAACTGTTTTCTATTCAAACACATTATATCAGATTTTAAAACATGACAAATTGTGGTGTACAAACATATTTTAAATGCTTAAAAGTGGCAGAATGTATGACGTTTAAAACACAATATTTATTACAGGTTGTGAATGGAACTCGATGGTTTAAGTTCAAAGATTCTCTGGGAAAATGTAAAATATAAAAATTATATCATTATGTAAAAATATATTTAAATATATTTGCTTCTTATCTACTCCAACTGCAAACGCTGGTCTAGCTCCCAAATATTAGCTGGAAAAATATATTTATTTGATTAAAAAGAAATAATTTTAAAGTAATCTATAATATTTTTAAGTTAAAGGAACTGTATGTAAGGCTTTCACTTTGAATTTCATCAACATGACCTAACTGTGTCCCTGGATACAACATTAACATATTCAAATCAGTTCGAGCTTTTACTGATAACAACAGTAATCCTGATTTAATCTTAGTTACAAAAACATTGGACATGATGGCATAAAGTTGTTGTTATAATTTGATGGTTTGCTTCAAGATGATTCAATCAAAAAGTAGAATGAGCCTCACACGACTCTCTCATTTGGGTTGCCAGTTTCAGTGCTGAAATCCTGTTGGTTTAAACCTTAAAGGACTCTCTCTGATCTAAATGATCACTATCTAAACGTCGGCACCTTCAGTCGATCATGAACCAGTGCAGCCTCTAGTGCAGCCTCTGCAGCTCAGTGAGTGAATTCTGGAGGTTCATGAGGCCTGTCCATAAACTGAGAATGAGACACACTGTATGTGTCTCTATCTGCAGGCTCTGGACACACAGGTACAGGTCTTTTTGTTTAGCTCAGGCTTTATACAGTTCCTTTAATATGTTTTTCTTACAGTTTGGGGCTCACCTTACACTGTTGTGGACTTCACTGTGAAACTTCGCATTTTCACTTGTTTGTATTTATGATCATTCTAATGTAATGATATATTTGGGTTGAATAGAGAAAGTATTGGAGTTTCTGCTGTTAAAATGCTGGATTGTTGTACTGTACAACAGAGGTGGGTAGTGTATTCAAACTTTTACTTGAGTAAAAATACTGTCTGTCACTTTAAAGTGATTTTATTCAACTAGTAAATAACGGTAACTGTGACCTGCCCACCTCTGCATATTTACCTGTCTCTCATTGGCCCCCAAGAGGTAAACAGTGCTCTCTGCTCATACTTATAAAATCTATGGTAATGAGGCCTAGACCAGGGCTAAACCAGGTCTAAACCAGGACTAAACCAGGATCAAATCACCAGGACTAGTCTAGGGCTAGACCAAGACTAGGAATATAGTATATAATAATATTTATGCTTCCAGTTGATGTTTGGTTGACCTTCTCCTGACAGTGTACACCAGACTGATTTAGAGCAGATCCAACTTTCAACTATTATTGTCCCAAAGGGAAAATTTGGGTCATTCCTGGTTTAGTCCCGGTTCAGTCTGTGGATTAGTCCTGGTTCAGTGCCTGGTGTAGACCTCATTCACTCCTTACTTAGACCTGGTTTAGTTTTAACTTTAGTTTAGTCCCAGTTGTTATTTACACTCATAATTACACTAACATTTTGTCAGAAAAATCTCTTATAAACTCACACACACAGCGCCTGCTTGTGTATGAGCCGAGGGCAGTGTAATGTGAGCTGGTTCTGACTGCTTAAGTAGAGACTAGTCTGGAGAATGAGCTAAGCTTGTGTACATTTGAGTGGCTTGTTTGGATGTTGTTTTTCTGTCCTATTTCATGATTTTATTTATGCTTCATTTCATCATTGGATGCAGTCTCCACACGTTGGTGTCATTTCAGGGCTTATAGTCACATTTTCTATGCAGGAGGCCACTCGTGTTGAATGTTTTGTAATTTATTTATGTGCATGTCAATAGCCACAAAAAGTAGAATTTCAGAAAAAGGTTTTTAAAACGTTTACTTCTTTATATGAGATGAGGAATTAGGGATGTAACAAGAACCGTTTTGATTTTGGAATATTTTAAAGCTGCTCTATGCAACTTTTCTGGTGAAGGATATATATACCACCAGCTTGTCTCCATGGAGATGTTACTGCTTTGCTTGGAAAGTTCCACAGTATGATATTAAATGTTTCTATCTCCATGGAGACAAACAGATATGTGAATGCATGTATTTTTGAGCAATAAGATCTCTTGAATGAAAGTCCCAAGTGACAGGTCAGATCTGTGGAGAGTCGTAGTGTTTTTTCAAGGTAGAGCAGCAATAAAATCATCTGTAATTAAATCTAGATAAAATGCCGAACATTACAAGCAAAGAAATAACATTGTGATGGAGACTAGCAGGTGGCAATTCCCCAACCAGAAAAGTTGCATAGTGCACTTTAAGCACTAGTTTATTTCTGTAAGATTAGACTTCACATTGTTATGTTTATTGAACCATGAGGTGAATTAATGGCGTTACATACTGTTACATCCCTCGAGAGTACAGTACGATTCTTAACTGCATGTCTTACACTGAGCACTGTCCTTTTCAGCTGTTTTTATGCCCAAATCTCCAAACTCCCAAATCACTTCAGTGTATATGAATGCATTTACCCTCTGGGCCTCACAATCGGTTGACTTGTGAAAATACTGACCATGAACAAATAAAAATATTTTGGCCTAAATTAGGTATTTTGTTATCCCCACGAAGTCCACTCAAACTTAGGACCACATCACACAATATTGTTAGATCATACGATTGGGAAAATCTTCCAGTTGTATTCAGCCAGAAGGAAAGAACTTTCACAGAACTGGTGACATTAGACTGAAGAAATTCACAGTGTTTGAGAGGGACTTGTTTAAGAGCACAAATCAGCTACCTTCTAATTCAAGCCAAGTTAGTTGTTTAATGGTCAGATTGTGTTAAAATAAAGCCCAGCTGAAGCATGAGACCAGAGCCTAGTTGTCTTCACACCCACAGGGGATGCTGATTACATCAGCTTCAAAGTATCAATAGTAATCCTGCCCTTCACGCAAGACCAACTCCAGGGCTTGATCAGTTCCACTACAGCCTCAAAACACTCACTAGTGCCATCTTGTGTCTGCACAAATTTCTGCAAAAGTGTCTAGTTCTAAAATAAGTACACAGGAAACTGAGGTTCAACAGATCACATTTTATTTCAGATTTCAGGAATGACCAAGCGCTTGTCTAATACTCCTCCCCCTCGTCTTCATCATCATTCACACTGTCCGCCCCCACCTCTTCATAATCCTTCTCCAGAGCAGCCATGTCCTCTCTGGCCTCTGAGAACTCTCCCTCCTCCATGCCCTCTCCCACGTACCAGTGCACAAAGGCCCTCTTGGCGTACATCAGGTCAAACTTGTGGTCGAGCCTGGCCCAGGCCTCTGCTATAGCAGTGGTGTTACTCAGCATGCACACAGCCCTCTGCACCTTGGCCAGGTCTCCTCCAGGGACCACAGTGGGTGGCTGGTAGTTGATGCCCACCTTGAACCCAGTGGGACACCAGTCCACAAACTGGATGGAGCGCTTGGTCTTGATGGTGGCGATGGCGGCGTTCACGTCTTTGGGCACAACGTCACCACGATACAGAAGACAGCAGGCCATGTATTTACCATGACGAGGATCACATTTCACCAGTTGGTTTGCAGGTTCGAAGCATGCGTTGGTGATCTCAGACACAGAGAGCTGCTCGTGGTAGGCCTTCTCAGCGGAAATGACTGGGGCGTATGTGGCCAGAGGGAAGTGGATACGAGGGTAGGGCACCAAGTTGGTCTGGAACTCTGTCAGATCCACATTGAGGGCGCCATCGAAGCGCAGAGAGGCTGTGATGGAGGACACGATCTGACTGATGAGCCTGTTGAGGTTGGTGTAGGTGGGGCGTTCGATGTCCAGATTCCTGCGGCAGATGTCATAGATGGCCTCATTGTCCACCATGAAAGCGCAGTCGGAGTGCTCCAGGGTGGTGTGGGTGGTCAGGATGGAGTTGTAGGGCTCCACCACAGCAGTGGAGACCTGGGGGGCGGGGTAGATGGAGAACTCCAGCTTGGACTTCTTGCCGTAGTCCACAGAGAGACGCTCCATGAGCAGAGAGGTGAAGCCGGAGCCGGTGCCTCCTCCAAAGCTGTGGAACACCAGAAAGCCCTGCAGCCCCGTGCACTGGTCGGCCTGTGGACACACACAGTTTAAAGAGGAGCTCACAATGAGACACACTCTGCCTTCACACGGCTCTCACCAGTTTGCGGATCCTGTCCAGAACCAGGTCGATGATCTCCTTGCCAATGGTGTAGTGACCGCGAGCGTAGTTGTTGGCAGCGTCCTCCTTCCCAGTGATCAGCTGCTCTGGGTGGAACAGCTGCCTGTATGTTCCACTACGGACCTCATCTGTGAGGAATATAAACATTAAAATTAGTCACTGGCACACATTAAGGCTTTAGGAAAAACTAAGATTGTAATGCAGCTACAGTCCAACAACCAGAGAGGGGCCCTGTGCTTATGTTTGTGATGTTGCCAATGTAAAGGTGTCAAATCTCAATCTCTCTTCTTACACAGTAGTCCCTCATTGTAAAGATTTGCAGTTAGTTGTATTACGCACCAATGACAGTGGGCTCCAGGTCCACAAACACTGCTCTGGGCACGTGTTTTCCAGCCCCAGTCTCGCTGAAGAAGGTGTTGAAGGAATCGTCTCCTCCTCCAATGGTTTTGTCACTGGGCATCTGTCCATCAGGCTGGATCCCATGCTCCAGACAGTACAGCTCCCAGCAGGCATTTCCGATCTGGACTCCGGCCTGGCCCACATGGACTGAGATGCACTCGCGCTGAGGAAAAACATACAGGTTAGAACAGGTCATGTTCACAGCATCAATCAAGAAGCTACACAAGATGCCATTTGAATTCTCACTTTCCAAAACTGGTTTAGCAAAATGTATTAAACATAATTGAAACTACCCATTAAGTCACATGCATCTCTGTTTCTATAAAGCCGTTCTAATTACAAGATATAAATAACAGCTACACATTAGGATCAGTTTTGTCTTATGGAAAAAAGATGCAATAGTGTTGTCTGAATATATTCATAATATACATTATATCAACTATAAATGGTTCAGCATAAAAAAGATGAACACATACAATTAGTTTATAGTGGAAAAAACTGAGCAGGCGACACAGGCCTGACTAAAGCTATTGCGACTGCAATTCTGTGTAGTGAGTCAAAGTAGAACATGTAATAAACATTCAAAATTATGCCACAGACAATGTTATTAAGACCAACACCCGTTTAACAATTAACAAAACAAAAAAGGGTGAGACAATAAAATATGACTAATAGAAACTGGGAGCTTGATGATCCAAAGAACTTCAGTCATGAGAAACATTGCCTACAGTCAGCTCACATGTTACAGCATCATTTCAAACACTGAATAGACCCTTTGTGTAAACGCCACAAGATCACTTGACACAGTTTGCCTCAAGTCAATTTAAGATTCCTAAATAAGTTATATTAAAAAGGGGCAAACATAGTGGATACTTTTCCATCTAGAGCTACTAAAATGTTTGGATCTACTTTAATACAATACAATAGTGGAGCCAAAACATTTCATACCAGAGATCACCTTGTTACATAAGGAAACGGGGCTTATCTGGCTTTCCAAATACCACCAGGACTTCTCATTAAAACTGGTCTAAAACAGTGCTAGAATCTGCCTAAACCTGGACTCAATGTTTAAACTAGCTATGAACTTGCTCTAAACACACAAAACACCAATGTGATATGAATTACCAAAGCATACGTCAAATTTAATTAAGGCAAATAAAATCTAAAATGGAAGAGGACCTTGAGCACCACCAGAAGTAGCCCAAGTACTACCAGAGGAACGTGTACCACAGTTTGAGGACCAACACAACAGGCCATACCAACAAGATAAGAGTCAAATATGTGGGTTACCTGTGGAGGGGGGAAGAAACGGTCCTAACGGATTCTGGCGGCAAACCAACGCTGTCATATGCGTAAAGTCACAAGGCGCAGTGGCCATGGTTAATTGGGTCAACGTGCGTAAATGTGCCAAGAATCAATCAGGTGTAGATTATAATTTTGGAAAGAAAGTTTGTTGCGTTTTTAGTTAAGTCAAATTTTGCTGGTTAAGGATCTGTGGACTAAAGCTGTTAGATAAAGTCTAAATATACACGTAAAGAAGCTTATCAATTTGAATGAATGAACGAACCGGTTAGGACTAGAGCTTCAACCACGTGCGTCATGGGCAATGCCTGGTTTTAACAAAATATTAGCAGAAAATTAGACAAATACTCACCATGTTTAGTTGATAAAGATGAACACAAAGATATTAACTGCGAAAAGAAGCAGCAAAAGTTAACTCTCACAACAGAGACCTCAATGCGTCCCGAGTAAGAATTGACTCTGAAGATGAACGCGAGGTGGGACGTTTTTATATCGTCTGCGTCAGGGAAGAGAAAGCGCAAGAGCGGATTGGCTGGAGAAGTCACGTGGCCTTTGGCTCATTGGTCTAAAGTTCAAAAATCAAATTTGTGACAGGACATATTTCAGAATGAGACAACTTTGGAACAAGGAGGAAATTAACGAATTACTGCGCACGCTGCAGTCGGTCTCTTATTTAAACATTTTGTTTTACTTTTAATGTTTATGTCACAGCCTGCACCAAAATTCATTCATAAAGCCTAACATGAAAGTATAGTAAACCTAAGAATAACAAGCAAATACCCATTATCCGCAGATATAAGAAAAACACACCTAAATGTCATGTTAGGCCTCCTACTATGATACTGTTACCATGATCTGAATAACGATACAGTGGCAACGGACAAAATGTTGGGCTAATTTATATCTATTAGGCTACTACTATAGGTTTATATACAGCAAAAATATCTCAACCAAATCTATATAACCAATTCAAGTTATAGGCAAACACTAAAACGGCAGAAAATTTGAGTGTGGACTAAACCTTATTCACGTCTGCGCCACTAGAGTGCGCACATGTACCACCTTATAGTCAAAGTAACCCACTGCTGCCTCAGATAGCACACTTATGTGTCAGGGTTGTATAAATAAGTTGATATTTGAGACAGACACAAAATTCAGGCATCATATTTATTGTAAATGCACTTCACAAACAATGTGAAAATGTGTGGTCTTAAGGATGGTTTATGCACAAGATTTCATTTGATTTGAGCTTAATACTCTTCTCCCTCCTCGTCACCTTCTCCATCTGCAGAATCAATGCCCACTTCTTCATAATCCTTCTCCAGAGCAGCCATGTCCTCTCTGGCCTCTGAGAACTCTCCCTCCTCCATGCCCTCTCCCACGTACCAGTGCACAAAGGCCCTCTTGGCGTACATCAGGTCAAACTTGTGGTCGAGCCTGGCCCAGGCCTCTGCTATAGCAGTGGTGTTACTCAGCATGCACACGGCCCTCTGCACCTTGGCCAGGTCTCCTCCAGGGACCACAGTGGGTGGCTGGTAGTTGATGCCCACCTTGAACCCAGTGGGACACCAGTCCACAAACTGGATGGTGCGCTTGGTCTTGATGGTGGCGATGGCGGCGTTCACGTCTTTGGGCACAACGTCACCACGATACAGAAGACAGCAGGCCATGTATTTACCATGACGAGGATCACATTTCACCATCTGGTTAGAAGGCTCAAAACATGCGTTGGTAATTTCTGCTACAGTTAGCTGCTCGTGGTAGGCCTTCTCGGCAGAGATGACGGGGGCATAGGTGGCCAGAGGGAAGTGGATACGAGGGTAGGGCACCAAGTTGGTCTGGAACTCTGTCAGATCCACATTGAGGGCTCCATCGAAGCGCAGAGAGGCTGTGATGGAGGACACGATCTGACTGATGAGCCTGTTGAGGTTGGTGTAGGTGGGGCGTTCGATGTCCAGATTCCTGCGGCAGATGTCGTAGATGGCCTCATTGTCCACCATGAAGGCACAGTCAGAGTGCTCCAGGGTGGTGTGGGTGGTCAGGATGGAGTTGTAGGGCTCCACCACAGCAGTGGAGACCTGGGGGGCGGGGTAGATGGAGAACTCCAGCTTGGACTTCTTGCCGTAGTCCACAGAGAGACGCTCCATGAGCAGAGAGGTGAAGCCGGAGCCGGTGCCTCCTCCAAAGCTGTGGAACACCAGGAAGCCCTGCAGCCCCGTGCACTGGTCGGCCTGTGGACACACAGAGTTTAAAGAGGAGCTCACAATGACACACACTCTGCCTTCACACGCCTCTCACCAGTTTGCGGATCCTGTCAAGCACCAGGTCGATGATCTCTTTGCCGATGGTGTAGTGACCGCGAGCGTAGTTGTTGGCAGCGTCCTCCTTTCCAGTGATCAGCTGCTCTGGGTGGAACAGCTGTCTGTATGTGCCGGTGCGCACCTCATCTGTGAAGCACAGTCAGTTAAACTTGATTCACATTAAAGGCTGTAAACTGCATTTTACTGCACATTTACCAATGACAGTGGGCTCCAGGTCCACAAACACTGCTCTGGGCACATGTTTCCCAGCCCCAGTCTCGCTGAAGAAGGTGTTGAAAGAATCATCTCCTCCTCCCAGAGTCTTGTCACTGGGCATCTGTCCATCAGGCTGAATCCCATGCTCCAGACAGTACAGCTCCCAGCAGGCATTTCCAATCTGGACTCCGGCCTGGCCCACATGGACTGAGATGCACTCGCGCTGAGGAGAGACAAAAGTTAAAGTACTTTTTTATCACCTCCCTCTATCAGACTCTCAGGGTTTAACACAGGATCCAGTGACAGTCTAAAAGCGGCGCCAGAGAAGGGGCTCTTTGTGCGTCACCGATGAGAACATCATGACTAGTCACTTGACGCACAGCTCACGGTCATTTACGCGCCGAAAAAAAAAAATTCGACAAACGATGCATTTTACACCGTTACTGCGGTCAAACAGTTACATTTGTCCAAAACGACTTTAATTATGTACATTTTGAGATTTACAAAGGTTAGAAAGTTTTATTCGAAGATTTAATTCAACTAGAGGATGTAAAAAAAAAAAAACGGGGAAAAAAAACCGGAAAAAAGGGAACTTCTGTCTGGTCTATGGTAGATGATCGAAAATAGGTCATGCACAAAGTTTGAATTAAACCACTTTAAAACTACGAACAAATAAAAAAAATAAAGTTAACACAAGTTAGACGGTACTTTTAAAACTTTTTATCAATGTATGGGTACCACGTGATGCACCGGACAAAAGAAAAGATAACTTTGTCCAAGCTATAGTTTAACACGAAAACTGGCCCGAAATGTTAAAATATGTTAAATACTCACCATGTTTGCAAAAGATTGGTTGTGGATGGAGAAGAAAAAAAAGATGATGAAGCAACTCTCACAGCTAGGCCTTTAAGCGGTCCCGTGCAAGTAGTCAATGGAATTTTTTCACTAGGTGGGGCAATTTATAAACTCGCGTCTCCGGCGGAAAGTACCAGTAAAATGTGATTGGCTATCCTCCGACACGTGACCACTTTTCTTTCTTTCTATTGGTCCAAAGTGTAACAGTCATTCTTTAGTGATGATGGCATAGAAGCAGGGCAAAAAGGAGAGACGCACACCCAAGTTTTGCTCATATATTAGTCATATTTTATCTCTAAAGTGGTATTGAGAGCGTTAAAGAAGAAACAAAATCGTAAATTAACCAGAAAAATGTTAAAGCTAGAATAAAGCAATTGTAGGAGGATCACGCAAGTTACGTAGTTAGCATAAAAGCTACTGAAGACGTTGGAGTGAACCAATTGTGAGAAACCTCAGTATTAAAGTTGAATATTTTTGCGTTTACTTTTACTTTATGGAGTTTGGTGGCATAAGGGGCAGCCCAAAACAGCCAATGATACAATTATTTTCTAGCAGCATAATCTATTTTCAACAAGTATGAGTGTGAATAATGTAGAAAATTCCATCTGCTTGCTCAGTCCTGGTTTAGACATGGTTTGGTCTGGCCCAGTCCTGGTTTAGCTCTAATTGTCTATTAACAGTGATGAGAAGAATTTTTGGAAATGTATTTAGTTAGAGAATGCTGAATACCTGCATTAAAATGTATTTTTAAGGTATTCTGACACATGGTCCAACTAGAATACTGTACTCTGATTATTTAAAATACTTTAATGCAGTGTTGCAGTTAAATTATAGTGTAAAGATGCAACATAGGATTAAAAATAGCTTTATATTTGTTTCACCCTTTGAAAAGTCACATCTGCGCTCACCATAAGAGCAGTGCTATGTATTTTTCTCACTAATTCTGTGCAGTTTGAAGCCTAAATTGTGTAATCAACTACTGCCATGTCTTCCTTTGATTTTAGAAAAGTAACTGTATTCTGAATACCACCAAATGAAAAAGTAACTATACTGAAATACAGGTACTCAAAAGTAGTATTCGTATTCTCTGCACATGTATTTAATTACTTCCCAACACTGCCTATTAGACCACTTTGATGATTAGTTCTCATCTGGAATAGATCTGATTTAGTCCTGGTTTAGTTGTGATACCATAGTTAGTTTAAAATCTTATCAGTAGACCTGTCAAGATAACAAATTTTGAAGTTCGATATGCCGTTGTAGGTAAATATAAATGATAATGTTGAATCCAAATCATAAAGCAGGAATATCCCCCCCAAAAGTGTTCTATAAGTACACTGTTGTTAAAAAATATATGTGACACTTAAGTAATTAGTTTGTGTCTATAACGAGTCATAGAAGTTCATAATTTATGCATCTACAGCTCAAATTTCATCTCAGTACAGAAAAATAACACATTTTCCAACTAATACAAAAAAAGTACCCACTATAAATATTGACCTTGAAAAACAACAAGTTGATATAGTAATAGTTATCGTGACAGGCCTAACTCATCAGATCAAGCTTAGGTTCTGTGGACAAACAGTTCCAACATAAAAAGAGGCTATAGGTACTTTGCTTGGATTTGCAATGCGGCTTATAATTCATACAATGGAAGGATTATTTCATATTATTTTATTTTTGGTTAATTTTGGAAAAGTTTGCCGATAATAATAGTGGTTACTGTGCAATGATTTTATAGACATGTGTATTTAAGGTATGCTTCATTGTCCCTATAGAAAATGTCCTCTGCATTTGACCCATTCTTTAGCCCGTCAGAAGTAGTGAGCAAACACAGTGCAACACCCAGGGACCCATCTCCAGATCTGGAGCTAGTCTTCTAGGTCAGGACTACCTTAGCAAATATGAAGTCAATGTGCTTATGTTATTATGATTTATCCACCAATATCTGTCAGTTATGTATTGCATAACACCAGCCTGACCATATTACCATTCTTTCCATGTACCACCAGCATGCGTATATTATTTATTTACAAAACTACAAGTTTAAGGTGGAATTAATAAGAAAATACACATTTTGCACAATTGAAATTAGGGTTAGGATTTAAAATAGGCGAATTTTATAACAGGAAACAAAATGGTAACATAGACTATTGACCTGTGGGTTGGACAGTCCCCCAGTGTCCTATAGGGCTGATAAGTGCTGCTAATGGCCATATGTTCTGGTTAGAGGCTTTTAAAGTATGAATTATTTATGGTGAATGGTGAGCTACCCTCTTCTGCCTAAGGATAAGAATCTGTTCTTTCATGAGAGACCAAAATGACTCCAGTGATGTTATAGGCCTTTATTTAGAGTAGTGCCGAAATGACAAACAGTTTTGCAGTGTGGTTAGTTATTACATTGGTGACAGTTAAAGCGTGGATGCCTCTAAACACCAATCTGATGTCACTGAAGTAATATAACAACGTGACGCTTGGAATGTTTAAAGAATGTCATTTTGCACTTCTTCATCCCTTTAGTACTCCTCTCCCTCCTCCTCTCCCTCTCCCTCGATGGAGTCGACTCCCACTTCTTCATAATCCTTCTCCAGAGCAGCCATGTCCTCTCTGGCCTCAGAGAACTCTCCTTCCTCCATGCCCTCTCCCACGTACCAGTGCACAAAGGCTCTCTTGGCGTACATCAGGTCAAACTTGTGGTCGAGCCTGGCCCAGGCCTCTGCTATAGCAGTGGTGTTACTCAGCATGCACACGGCCCTCTGCACCTTGGCCAGGTCTCCTCCAGGGACCACAGTGGGTGGCTGGTAGTTGATGCCCACCTTGAACCCAGTGGGACACCAGTCCACAAATTGGATGGTGCGTTTGGTCTTGATGGTGGCGATGGCGGCGTTCACGTCTTTGGGCACAACGTCACCACGATACAGAAGACAGCAGGCCATGTATTTACCATGACGAGGATCACATTTCACCATCTGATTGGCGGGTTCGAAGCATGCGTTGGTGATCTCAGCCACAGAGAGCTGCTCGTGGTAGGCCTTCTCAGCGGAGATGACTGGGGCGTATGTGGCCAGAGGGAAGTGGATACGAGGGTAGGGCACCAAGTTGGTCTGGAACTCGGTCAGATCCACATTGAGGGCTCCATCGAAGCGCAGAGAGGCTGTGATGGAGGACACGATTTGGCCAATAAGCCTATTCAGATTAGTGTAAGTAGGACGTTCAATGTCCAGGTTCCTGCGGCAGATGTCGTAGATGGCCTCATTGTCCACCATGAAGGCACAGTCGGAGTGCTCCAGGGTGGTGTGGGTGGTCAGGATGGAGTTGTAGGGCTCCACCACAGCAGTGGAGATCTGGGGGGCGGGGTAGATGGAGAACTCCAGCTTGGACTTCTTGCCATAGTCCACAGAGAGACGCTCCATGAGCAGAGAGGTGAAGCCGGAGCCGGTGCCTCCTCCAAAGCTGTGAAACACCAGGAAGCCCTGCAGCCCCGTGCACTGGTCGGCCTGTGGACACACAGAGTTTAAAGAGGAGCTCACAATGACACACACTCTGCCTTCACACGCCTCTTACCAGTTTGCGGATCCTGTCCAGCACCAGGTCGATGATCTCTTTGCCGATGGTGTAGTGACCGCGAGCGTAGTTGTTGGCAGCGTCCTCCTTCCCAGTGATCAGCTGCTCTGGGTGGAACAGCTGTCTGTATGTGCCGGTGCGCACCTCATCTGTGAAGCACAGTTAGTTTAACATGATTCACATTAAAGGCTCCAAACTGCATTTTACTGCACATTTACCAATGACAGTGGGCTCCAGGTCCACAAACACTGCTCTGGGCACATGTTTCCCAGCCCCAGTCTCGCTGAAGAAGGTGTTGAAGGAATCGTCTCCTCCTCCGATGGTTTTGTCACTGGGCATCTGTCCATCGGGCTGGATCCCATGCTCCAGACAGTACAACTCCCAGCAGGCATTTCCCATCTGGACTCCAGCCTGGCCCACGTGGACTGAGATACACTCACGCTGAGGAAAAACAAACAAAAGTTACTGAGTTATAGAGGAAAACCAGGTATCAGTGTGATTTTCTTATTATTCTCATGGGACATAATTAACTTTTGTTTTTGATTCCACATTCCCTTAGGTCACCTAATGCAGCCTTTATCTATTGTCAGTCTGTACAAAGGCAGGTGCTAACTTTATTGTGACGCACTGCATTGTCTCCATGGTGACAGTTGAACAGTGCGCAGTCCTTCGTCTTCCTGCTGCCCTTAAGATTGTCTCAGAGGTCGTCTTGTCTCAATGGGATCAGTTACTATCATCCTGCATTTTTAATGACGCGCACTGCCTGACGCAGCATCTGTGCACGTGTAGGATTACGACTCCAGCTCGGGGCGCGCCCAAAGCTTCATCATAAACCAGACAGACGTGATGCTGAGAAAGCATCACCGTCAGCAGCGTCTGAGTGAAGTCTGACCACCGCAATGCAATCAGTAGGACCACTACCGCCACAGTGCTGTGTGCGCCAGTACATCTCTATGCAAAACTGATACAATTTATCACATTTTAGCAGGTATATACAGTGATAGAGACCATAAACATCTCCACCTGATGCATCAGAAGAAAATCTACAACTTTCTACAATCTACAACAACTAAACCCACTCCAAAACTGTTCACTTGCGTAAAAGGCGCACATGGACACATGGAGCAGGTCTGATAACGCAGCACAAAACATAAAGATTTCTTACCATTTAGATTGTTTAGATCGGACCAAAGTCTCTGAAACTCCTGGAAGAGATGTCTTACAATTCGACTGTTATGGGGTCGATGTAAGAGATAATGGCGCACACGAGGATGGACAGCGGTTTATAGGTGCGTAAAGCCCCGGTACCGGAGGCTGCTCTGCTCTGATTGGCCAGTGCTGCTTCAGTCTCCCATTTTAAAACGGATCCTGGCTTCCGATTGGACAGAGCTCAGTCTCCGGCACAGACCACCCCTAAGGACCGCCTCCTCCCGGCATCCACCCGTCACTGCAGCAGGAGCATGGCGCCACACGAAGAGGAAAATGCTGCGTAATTATCGCCCTGTTCACGGCGGCAAGTAACGGGCGCACGAGACGACCGACAACTGTGCACACGCGCCTTGTATTCACACACATTATAGGCACTCCAATGAAAAAACAGAGTGCTTATTGTGAAAGAAACACATAATGCACAGCAGGTGGCCATAGTAATAACTCATCAATGAATCAAATTATTATAACTCTGCCTATTTTGGCTTATACACTCATGGTCTACAACAATTATTTGTCTTTTTTTACAACACTGAAACAGGAACTAACCAATGTTAAAGTTACTAACCAAATAGCGTTTACAGTTTTATAATTACAGTTTACAGTTTTATCGCTTTGGTGAACAGATCCATGTAAAATAGCCCTGTTCTGTTTTTTGTAATGTTATGATCATTTTAATTTCTATGTCTGGAGTAGTTTGGACTATAACAAAGAATAGCAGTTGATGGGCCACTAAATACAATTTTGATATCACCATGGCAATAAACACCATGTGGGTTTATAGCCTATTAGTTCTGATAAGATGAAGTCCATCCTAAAACAGGAAATTACCTATTGTTCTATTTATTACATTTTTGGGCGTTCAAATTAATATATAGTTTTGATACTTTTTTCCTACCACCTTAATCTTGAGATGAATCAAGTCTATGGCCTGTGTGTAAAATTCAACAGGCCAAAGCAGATCATAGCACTATATGAAAATCCCCATGCATTTGGCCTGTGCTATTGCAATGTCCTGCCAATACAACTTATATTGTTCTTGTTGAAGGAGGCCAGTGTCTACCCTCTCTGCCCTGGACGATTTAGGCCACGGCCGCCCTGCCCCCTCTGCCAGTCCCAGCCGTTGCCGTGGAGATCCTGATCCACAAACCGCCTTTTATCTGCGTCACATGACCTGCTTAAACGGGGAATTAACCACCAGCTGCCAAATCTGACCCCAAATCGCCATAGAAACAGGTACACCGGTTGTTGGGTTGTTGATACTTAAAGTTGCAGCATGTAAATTTTTCTGGTGCGTGTCTGCCACCTGTTTGTCTCCATAGCATTGTAATTGTTTTGCTGGAATGCCTCACAGTATGGCATTAACTTATTTACCTCAATGAAGACAAGCAGGTGACGCCAAAGGTCAAGTTACTGGTCAGATCTGTGGAGAGTCGATCAGACTCACAGTAGGAATGCATGTTTTTCAAGGCATTTAGCTGTAAAAAAAAAAAAAAAAAAAAAAAAGTGTGATTGAATGAATACAGACTGAATAAATTTAATGCCATACTGTGGAACATTCCAGGTAACACAATAATATTTCCATGGAGGCAAGCAGGTAGTGAATGTCCCACCAGAAAGGTTACATGGTGCATCTTTAATGTTGGTTGGTTGTTTTCAGGCAGTCGAACTCTTACGTCTTTCAAATAGTGTTTTCAGGTAAAATTTATTAAGATAATTTTTGTATAGGCTACATTTACACATCCTGATTTGGTCCTACTTTTATTCTGGTTAAGTCTGGATGTAGACTTAGTTTGGTCCTGGTCTAATCCTGGCCTAATCCTGGTCTAGTCCTGGTTTAGTCCCAGTTTATAGCTGCTAAGTGATGATATCAATTTTGGGTCCAACCAGAAAATGTATAGCTGATTTCTAGCTTTGATTTTGTTCCTTATTCATTGAACAAGAGACAATCCCCTTTCAAAAGTGTATAATCACAAGCTGTATCAATGTAAATATGTAAATAATGTAGTAATAATCTATCATAACAGGATTATCAGTGTGTATATCTCACCAACTGCCAGTCACCGCAAACACCTGTTTAGCCTGGCCTAGATTATTACCCCAATCTAACTCGTATACTTTCTGTCAGTTATAACCATAGATCCATGTTTATGACCTCGTTAGCGTTAAAAGACTGAAATCTCTTTTTAACCTGAGATGTGCTGTTGTTAACAAACAGGAAATTGTAAAACATGTTCATTGTTTTAAATCAACTGATGGAGCGGAAGTAAACACAGCCTGAATAGCCAATTACCAACTGTATTTATCCCACTATTTCTGTGTTTCAGATGACATCATAACATTCTATAAACCAATAATATCTAACACAGATGGAAGCAGCTAAAATGAATATTGTTAAAATGCAGATTTGTGTTGTAATACAGTGAGGTCTTGGGTGTAGTCACTAAGAGAAATGATCAAGTTCAACATTTGTGAATTTACCTTTTGGATATTTCATAGCAAAGTGCAATGTAAACAATGGGTAAAAATGTCTCTGACCCTCCATCTGGGATTATGACATCATTTTCTAGAAAAAACACCAACACAACACAACATGCAAACTAAACAGACTCTTGCGATGTAATCTGAAATTAACAATTACATTTTAATTTCCAGCTTCTATCATTATCATCCGACTATATAAACATCTGGAACCATCTGCGTTTTGTAGAGCCCCTAAAGTTCACTTGCTAGCAATAAAAAACCCTTACTACCAACAAACCTTTGACAGCCGTTGTCTTGGGAAAAGGAAGTGTCTTAAAGAATGCAGCGCTGTTCAAACACTTTTTATTTCAAATGTCATGGCGACCTGCAGAGGAACGAGTGCTGTTTAGGTTAAAGCCATATATTTAGAGGTCGTCACACTGGTCTTGGTTTGTTTAGTTTTATCCTGGTTTTGACCTGGTTTAGAACTGGCTTAGTACTGGTCTAGTCCTGGTTTAGTCTGATTATATCCCAATTTTGATGTAGTGTAAATATGAACATGGCATTATTAGCCTGTACTTTTGTGTTGAGATACATTTTGAACTATAGGACGTGTATTATTGTCAAATCCTCCTATATCCCTGTGTGTCAGATGCCCTCCCATCCTCCTATATCCCTGTAGTTTTTAACTGAGATGGGGACAGGTCAAATGTCTATAGTTAATCTGCAGATGTTGTGGTGTAGCTGGATAAACCCACATCTAAACCAGGACTAGACCAGGACCAAACCAGGACTAAACCAGGACCAAGTGTGAACGCAGCCTAATATAAACTATCAGGTTCAACATTTGTGAAGTTAGCCTTTGAGTAAGTCTTATAAATACATAAATACTGACTTCGGGCCTGTTTGAGAGTTTGGTATATTTTGTAAACAACCTTTAAAGATGATCACATCCTTTTGTCCACGTAAGTAACATGAACCACAGCCCGCTACAGTGCAAAAACAGTAGCAGATGGTGAGTGTGCTTTGTCACTGTGTCAGTATTGAATTGGGTTAAGGATGCAGAGAGGAAATAAGTCGGAGGCAGCCACACCCATCTCACATTCCCGTCCTCCATCTTGGCTCTAGTGTCCAGCTGCCACGGCCCCTCCTCCGTCAGCTGCAGTGTGGGGCATTTTTAAAAGCTCTCCGGGCACTAAGCCATCACTTACTTCCTGCTTCAAAATGTAAATCGCATTAGAGTTAGATAGATACAAATATTGATTAGTTTGAGACAGTCAGATGTGCTGATGTTCCGCTCTAAGATGGGGGAGGAGTGAGTATTCATGTATGCATTATATGTAGTATTTTCAGAAGAAATAAACAGGCAAATCTAGAAATGGTGAAGATATAAGAGAATGGGAGGGCATCTGACACACAGGGATATAGGAGGATGGGAGGGCATCTGACACACAGGGATATAAGAGGATGGGAGGGCATCTGACACACCCTTGAACTGTTAAACATGACTGCCAAGTGCACGGAGAGATAAAAATACAAAACAATTTTAAGTAGGACGCTCACCCAACATATTGTGAATGACTGGGTTTCATATAACAACCTCTAATATCCCTTTGTGTCAGATGCCCTCCCGTCCTGCTATATCCCTGTGTGTCAGATGCCCTATCATCCTCCTGTATCCATATGTATCAGATGCCCTTCCACCCTCCTCTATCCCTGTGTGTCTGATGCCCTCCCATCCTCCCATATCTGGAAAACATTTGTGGATTTTTCTTTTGGAGAATTCTAAAAAAATACAGGAACACTGGCACCTGCTTCCTCCAAGAAAGAGAAAATGACATAAATTATCTGAAAACAACCAGTAAATTTGTCTCATTTGGATTTAACCGTCTGTGTTATTTAAAAACCAAAACCAAGGGAAATGTTTCGTTCCCCTGTCGACAGCAGCAGCAGCAAATCGCCATGGAGACAGAGCAGACCATGTGATCACCCCACTGCATGACATCACTGCAGAGAAACTGGGACACAAAGGGAGGAGGGATAGAGAAAAAGAGGGAGGAAGGGAGGAAAATAGAAGAGGGAAGGAGAGAGAGAGAGGGGAGAGAGTCAGAGGAAAGAGGGGGGGGAGGGGGGGGGAGAAGGGAGGAAAATAGAAGAAGGAAGGAGAGAGAGAGTGGAGACAGACAGAGGAAAGACTAAGGAGAGCAAGAAAGGGAGGAGAGAAAGAAGAAAGAGAGAAGACAGGGGAAAGGAGGAAAAGAGAAGAGGGACGTAGAGAGAGAGAGAGAGAGAGAGAGGCATAAAGGGAGAGAGACAGAGAAGAGAAGAGAGGAGGGAGGGAGGGAGAGAGAGAGAAGAGAGGAGGAGGAAAAAGAGGGCTAAAGAAAAGAAAATGGGGGAGAAAAGAGAGAACAGAGGAAGAACGAGAGACAAAACCAGAGACAGTGGGAAGGGGAGAAGAGAGAAGGGACAGAGAGAGGAGGGTAGAGATGAAAGAGGCAAGAGATTGAAGGATGGAGGAGAGAGAGAAGGAAATGAGGGAGGAGAGATAGGAGGAGCCAAGAGGAGCAGACATAGAGGAGATAGTAGACAGGATGGAAGGAGGAGAGAGAGAGAGAGAGGAGGGATGAGTGAAGAGCGGTGATGAGAGAGAAAGAGGGAACATATGGAAAAGTGGGCGGAGAGAGAGGAGGGCATAGGCAAGAGGAGGAGCTGGGGTGGGGAGGGTAGGAGCGGAAGGAGGGAGAGGAGGAGGGAGAAGAGGAGAGAGAAGATGGTATTTTGGGGCGGTTCCCTGCTTCCGCCATCAGCCGCACAAAGGAGCCATTTTCCTCCATCTATAATAATGCAGCAGGTGTAAAAGCCTGGGGACAAAAGACTGAACAGATACTGAACAAAATGCAACGTTTCAGACAACAAGAGCGACTAGAAAAAACAAAACTGTTACCACGGCGATTTGGCACGTTTTAGCCTATGTAGCTTGGGAATAATTAAGCCTAAAAAGGAGAAAGAGAGAAAGAGGAAGAGAGGGGTAGAGAAAAAAGTGAGAAGAGGGATAGCAAGAGGGATAGATAGAGGAGAAAGAGAAATAGAAAGGAGAGGAGGGAGAGAAACGAGGGGGGGGAGGAGGAACAGAGAGAAGGAGGAGGGATAGAGGGATGATTGCTTGATAGCTTGAGAATAATTACACCTAAATACTAATATGTATGACGTCCCAACATTCTACAGGCCATAGGGTTATCGAAAGTATCAAGAACTAGATACTAAACGATACTTAAACTAGTATCGAAACTAGATATTCATTTGAAGTATCGATACTGCAAAAAATCAACATTAGCAGGACAAAATCTGAGCTTTCCTGAGCAATTTTAGTGTAAAGATCTCATGCTAACATACACAAAATGCTATTATTTTGTATGAAAATGACATTGTATTACCAAAAGGATCATGTTTTATCTTCATCGCGGTATTGTAATCATATTGAGCATTGAGTCAATTCCTTCATATCGAAATCAAGTTTAAAATTGTATCGTGACAACACTAATAAGCCTGACTACAGATGGGAGATAGGTAAAATTAATATAGTTAAACTGCAGATTCTTGTTGTAATACAGAGAGTTCTTGGGTCCAGTCTCGAATAGAAATCAGATCAGATTCAACATTTGCGAATATGCTTTTTTGATATTTCATTGGAAAAAGCAGAGTAATAATCAATGGGAAAAACTGTCTCTTATCTGTTTGTTTCACATCATCACCCTCTAGATACTGAAAACCACCAGTCTGATTTTAGTATTTGGTACAGCTGGATAATAATAGCTGCTAATGTTTATGATGAGCTTCAACATCTCATTCCCTTGTGCTCATTTCGATGTGAAAAACACCATAGATACAGGAACACTGCTCTCCCCATCTGATGAGACAGGGATATTGTAAACAGCCGTGCTCTCCCTTAAACATTTGCAGGGCATTTCCTGTTGGTTTTGGGTTATATTCTTGAATAACAAATTGTAATCCATTTGTATTAGCCAACTTCTTGCGACCCGCTGCCTGCATTTGCATTGGCTGAGACAATAGATGACTTCAAATGCATTCACACTCCACTTTGCAATTGGAGCAAGGCCAGGACTAAACCAGGACTAGACCAGGACCACACCAGTACAACAACAGAAAGCATGGGCTACTTCAGAGCTACACAGGCACAAACCAGGACCAAACCAGGACAAATGTGAACTCACCTTAAAACACTACATATTCTTGGTAATCTGCAGATGTTGTTTTGTAGTTGGATACATTTCCCATTGATAAAATATTTCATTCAAATTGTTAATCGCCATAGTGTTTCACAACTTCATAATTCCTCATCAATTTGAAACACGGGGGCCAAATATAAGCTGTCAGATTCGAATTCGTCAGATGAATGGACTTTTCTTTTGGGAAGTTCCCTAGTAAAATCTATGTTTGTCTTAATCAATACAGGGACAACCCCACTGTTCCCTGCCCCCATCCCAGAGAGGCAGGTCAGCACACAAGGATGGGAAGGATATTTAGTTACAGAATACCAAAATTAAAATGTATTTGCAATGTCTTCTGTTACACAGGTCAATCAGAGTACTGCATTCTGAACACTTAGAGTACTTTTACACTAAGTTGCATTATATTTTAGTGAGAAAAATACTACATACTACATTACAAACTGATTTATTTTTGTTGCCCTGTTTCAATTAACTTATGTCTAGGCTAATTAAACAAAACAAAAAAAATGCACACTCCCACATTGCAAGAGTGGCGTTTTCTTTCTTTCTCACCAAAAACTTGCTGTATAAGGCCAAAATTAGTACTGCATACATTCAGTTTAGGGAGTAACTGTATTCTGAGCACCTCTAAATGATAAATAATTGTGCAGGAATAGTTAGGCCTACTCAAAATAAGAGATTCAGAAGATGTACTTTGGTAGTCCTACATATATTTAGTTTAATTTAGTCTACTTCAGCACATTTGACCTATAATGTTTATACTGTTCCTTGATGGTTGCACATTAAAATGAGTACAGCACAGTTCATACACGCATCTGCAGTGTGTGTGTATCGCTTTGTGCTCATAAAAAAAAAGTGCGTCAGTGTCTTAAAACGAGAGGATGCTATTGGTCGCGTAATGGTGGTCTCTCGTGCAGCCTCTTTGCGCTTTGCAGCAGTAGCACTCTCCACTCCCGCTGTTTCCCCGCAGTATAAATGCGCAAGCGCCGCCTTCTCATTCACCAGTTGTTGCTTCGACCCCGCCGGGTACACCACGCAACGCAAAACACCAACCTTTTCTTCGTTTTCTCCTCTCCTTAAACCTCAACCGTAAACATGGTGAGTGCTTTTACGTCTTTAAAGAGGGATATTTACAGATTTGCGCGTAAATTCGGTTGGAATCTCTGATCTGGCGCGAGATGTTTGAGAGATGGCCGTGATTTGGAGACGCCGCGGTCTCACGTAAAGAAATCGTTGCGTTGCTACCATCAGTTTCGTGTTTAGATTATCAAAAAATAGCGTTTCGTCTCCTCGTTTAGGTTTACTGGGGATAAACGAAGCGAGTGCGCGTTTGTGGGAGGATGAAAACAATGAATGCACTTGCGCCAGTCAAGATGGAATAGCACACGGGGGAGTCTATCTTTTTTGCGTCATTTACGTAGGTTTTTGGCATTTTTTTGCATTTAAAATAAGCATCTGGGGTGTATAGGACGAATGGTGCACCTTACAGATCGCCTCAGCCGGTTCGTGGGGGGGAGGGGCGAGTTGGGTGGGGAGGATGATGGCACAGATTGCAGTAGTGTAATTATTTATTTATTTATAAGATAGAACAACGACCTAATGGTTTATTTATCTCAAATCAGAGGTAAAATATTAATAATTTAAAAAAAAATAGTCGTATTAATTTTTTTTTCTTTTCTTAAGGCATTATTAATAGTTTGCCGTGTTTAAATAAGGTCCACAAAACCCCATTTGTGTTTGGTTACTGCACTGAAACACGCGGTTGGAATTAAACGTGGGATTTCATTGAAGCTTACGTCCAGACAGAATGTTCTGGATTAGCTGCGTGCACGCGCTTTCACATGTAAATGAATTTGCATCCGTGCGCGTGTGTGATGGAGAAAAGATGGAGGCGACAAAAGAAGCGAATAACAAAAAGCGCACAACAAAAACCAGCGGCGCAGACTTTGCGGAGGGGCAGGTGGCGCTGAGGGGAAGGTTGTGCAAAGGGGGGTGTGGGGGTTGGCAGCCGCTCCCCTGCAGAGCGAAGGGAGGTGCCTTTGACGCATCCCTGACCCCCCTCCCGCCGGTAGAGGGAGCAGCTGTCTCAACCAATTACTATGACGTCTTCAGAATGCAGTTTCACAGGCTTGTCCTTTGTATAAGCGGTACCTGCATAACTACATGTGTGTTTGCTCTTGTGTCCTCAGCGTGAGTGTATCTCCATCCATGTGGGCCAGGCCGGAGTCCAGATTGGAAATGCCTGCTGGGAGCTGTACTGTCTGGAGCATGGGATCCAGCCTGATGGACAGATGCCCAGTGACAAGACTCTGGGAGGAGGAGATGATTCTTTTAACACTTTCTTCAGCGAGACTGGAGCTGGGAAACACGTGCCCAGAGCAGTGTTTGTGGACCTGGAGCCCACTGTCATTGGTGCGTAGAAAAAAAACAATCAAAATGTCAATGACAGGTTCTCATGTCAGACAAGGCTGAGACAACTTTAAACTGCCCAAAGTAAAAGTTGTAAAACAAAATCCAAAACACGAGCTTCACTTCTGGTTGTTGAAGCTGCATTTGTAACTCGTGTAGAATTCTATTAAACAGTTGGAACAGCCATTGTAGCACTTGTGTCAAACCTGTGTTAAATGGTTGTGGTTGAACTTATGCCTTTTTTTTTCTCCACAGATGAGGTGCGCACCGGCACATACAGACAGCTGTTCCACCCAGAGCAGCTGATCACTGGGAAGGAGGACGCTGCCAACAACTACGCTCGCGGTCACTACACCATCGGCAAAGAGATCATCGACCTGGTGCTGGACAGGATCCGCAAACTGGTGAGAGGCGTGTGAAGGCAGAGTGTGTGTCATTGTGAGCTCCTCTTTAAACTCTGTGTGTCCACAGGCCGACCAGTGCACGGGGCTGCAGGGCTTCCTGGTGTTTCACAGCTTTGGAGGAGGCACCGGCTCCGGCTTCACCTCTCTGCTCATGGAGCGTCTCTCTGTGGACTACGGCAAGAAGTCCAAGCTGGAGTTCTCCATCTACCCCGCCCCCCAGGTCTCCACTGCTGTGGTGGAGCCCTACAACTCCATCCTGACCACCCACACCACCCTGGAGCACTCCGACTGTGCCTTCATGGTGGACAATGAGGCCATCTACGACATCTGCCGCAGGAATCTGGACATTGAACGCCCCACCTACACCAACCTCAACAGGCTCATCAGTCAGATCGTGTCCTCCATCACAGCCTCTCTGCGCTTCGATGGAGCCCTCAATGTGGATCTGACAGAGTTCCAGACCAACTTAGTGCCCTACCCTCGTATCCACTTCCCTCTGGCCACATACGCCCCAGTCATTTCCGCTGAGAAGGCCTACCACGAGCAGCTCTCTGTGGCTGAGATCACCAACGCATGCTTCGAACCAGCCAATCAGATGGTGAAATGTGATCCTCGTCATGGTAAATACATGGCCTGCTGTCTGCTTTTCCGTGGAGACGTTGTGCCCAAAGATGTGAACGCCGCCATTGCCACCATCAAGACCAAGCGCACCATCCAGTTTGTGGACTGGTGTCCCACTGGGTTCAAGGTGGGCATCAACTACCAGCCACCCACTGTGGTCCCTGGAGGAGACCTGGCCAAGGTGCAGAGGGCCGTGTGCATGCTGAGTAACACCACTGCTATAGCAGAGGCCTGGGCCAGGCTCGACCACAAGTTTGACCTGATGTACGCCAAGAGGGCCTTTGTGCACTGGTACGTGGGAGAGGGCATGGAGGAGGGAGAGTTCTCAGAGGCCAGAGAGGACATGGCTGCTCTGGAGAAGGATTATGAAGAAGTGGGAGTCGACTCCATCGAGGGAGAGGGAGAGGAGGAAGGAGAGGAGTACTAAAGGGAAACATCGTCTCAAAGGCATTCCTAATGGTTATGTCACATTTGGCTCCAAATAAAATCTGAAATTTGTTTTTGGCCATTTGAAATAAACCTCCTTTGACAAACGACTGATCTGTCTTTATGCTTTTCATTTTGTTTAACTTGAAGTAATAAGTTCACAATAATAATTAGGTCTATTTATTCAGTCAGACTAAGCAGTTTATAAACTGTACTGCCCAAAAGTGAGTGGTTTAATATTTAAATACCACAAATCAGGACAAATAAAAAATAAAACAGCATTACAATTATCAGAAAAGCTATATTTGATTTGACCATGTTTACCTGGTACAGGCCATGTCTTATTATTATTATTTTTTTTAACATTTTTCCCAAAATCTTGACCAGTTTGACAATTTTGTGAAGATTATAATTTCTCTTCCTGATTGGACAGATAATTCCATAGCTCACTGAGCAACTAAGGGCCAAGGATTTCCTAATTTACACAATATTCATTCCTGCATTTTGGATTGAATGTTGTATATTGATGACATAGAGGGATTTCTTCAACGATAGTTGTAAGTCATAGATAGAACAGGAGTTCTGTTGCTGTGGCAAATGCAGTGGCCATTTTGTAAGTGGAACAAGAGCAAAATTCTACCTCTGTCAGGATTTTTTACCTGAATTCTGAACAGTTCACATAATTCGCCCTAAAACATGGCTCTGGCCTATATTTACACTGCTCTGGTCTATATTTGCAGCAGAATTAAATTATATATGTGTGTTAACACACCATATGGACACAACCATTGATAATTATTCTGCTCACTTCAAACCTTTTACTATAAAAGATGAATTTATTATCTAAAATGAAAAATAGTTTTTTCAAGATTTGTTCACATTTGTTTGATAGAACATGGGCATTACATAAAGTACAAATACAAAAAGCCCAATTATCGAAGTATTGACAGGAAAATTATAATTAAAAAGTCCAGCTCCCTATTACAATTGATGGCTTTAATCTAAGATTTGTTTTAACACAAAATCAAATTACATATTTAGAGTTCTGACCATAAGTATCATAGCAACCAAAGAACCAATCCAGAGCCAGGCTGTTGAAGGCAACGCCCTTCCTGCCCACACCGCTGGTTTAACAGTGAGCAGGTGCTTAACAACCCTGTCAATCAAACCTGTTGCTAACGCTGGAAGGGGCGACCTCGAGGAAAGAAGGCATCTGATTTGTTTGTTATTAATGTTCATATCTTGATTTACGGACACAATAGCAAAATAAAAATACCAGGATCATGTAGAGCGGGTTAATACAAACATTTTAAGACAAAAAATACAACCCTGACAGAAGCTGTTACAGAGAAGGGCTGGTTTTCCAGTGTAAAGTGAATTGGAGCCAGAGTTGACGGAGCCAAAAATGTGCCCATGCTCACTTCCTATTCAGAACGCGGCAGCTAGCAGGTTAGCATTGTCCATTTATACATACAGTCTATGATAGCAACAGATGCATGTTACCGTAGCAATCAGAGCCACTTGATTCATGTAAAACTTTAATAAATATTTCCCACAGGTACTGTCCCACCAAACAAAGTCATCATTAGACAAACATGAAAATCACTTAAACTTTATTAATCAACCTGAAACACCAACAAGACAAGCTTTCCGAATGAGCAATCTTGACTGATTTGAATATTCTAAATACAGACTCTTATGTTTTATGTAGAAAAAAAACGTATAAAAGTACAAAAACATTCCAGATTACAAAACATGTCATTACAGTGTCTCTGGCAGCAGGGGGCGCTTGTCCATGATGGATTTTTCATTGTCTGAAATTCTGAATTGGGTCAAACTGGACTGGCAATGAAAGGACTTCACCACATGTCTGTTCAGAAAGAAGATTAAACAAGTTTATAACTTTACTTCCTGGTTGGACAAAGTAGTGTTAAAATTTAAAACTCTATTTTGATACTAACGAACAGACTCGATACTCTATACCGATTCTGATACCACGATGATAACAAAACACACTCTTTATTTGGACAATAGAATGTGATTTTAAACACTAATTGGTAGTACTTTATTTTCTATTCCCTGTGGCCTTATATCTGTGTAATCCCTGTGTCCAGTAGGTTCCATAGTGGTCCATGGGCGTGTACTAGTCTCTGTGTCTTATACTTGTTTTGATTAAATAGTAGGTGTATTCAATAGGTTGAACTAAAGTCCCTATAGTTTAACCTGAGCTGGAGACAAGTCAAAATTCCATGGTGAAATTTGCTGTTTAACTGTCCGATTACAGATGTGTTGACCTGGTTTATGGTTAATATCGCTGTAATCACTGGGCCTATTCACATGAAACAAAAACTGACACAAAGTTCGATGTCTTCTCTGTCAGTATAAATAAACAAAAGTTACATTATTTTTGCACAATAGCTTCATAAAGTGGTGCCATTATTCAACCCTAAAGATGTGACTGTTGTCAGTTGAAAAGACTTAACACCATAAGTAATAATGACAATTTTGAGAAGACCATCCCAAACACGTAATGTTAAGGTTCAACATTTGTAGATCATAAGTTTGGATATATCTTTCAAAACTAAATGTACCATAAATTTATATTCTATGATTTCTTACTTGAGAGAAAGAACCACCATCACTCCAACCAGAGACACCAAAAAGGCCCCTAAGATCAGCACAAGGAGGACTGACATGGGCAAATGAGAACCTGAAAGAAAAGCAAACAACTTTAGGGACAGGCGAGATATATCAGGTTCAATTTTGGTATGTCAGTAAGTGACATCAGAGGGTTGACCTAGCTATGCGTATCAGTTCGATATTGAATATTTAAGCGATATTTGGGTTGAATATTTTGTCCTGCACTTCCCCAGTTTGAGGGTTTGTCCATTGACCCGAAGGCTGGAGGTTTAAATCCCGCTCTCGACATAAACATCCTTGGTAGAGAGAGAGAGTGAGAGCCACTGATCCACAGGTTGGCGTTATGATTCCAGCTCACACACAAGTGTCTTTGGGACACTTGAGCCACCTCTCCCCCCAGTGTCTGCGCACACTGGTGTATGAATGTGTGTTTGAATGGGTGAGTGGTTCATTATAGCGCCTTGAAGGTGGAAAAGCGCTATATAAAAATGTGACCCATGTGACCATCCAGAACACATACTTCTCCAATTCTTTGCAAAGATGTGAGTCTGGTCACCGGTGAATGTCCCTGAGTTCAGATGCACGTGATTGACTCATCAAGGACACACATGGTCCCGTATTGAAACAAATGGCTCCTTATGAGAAAAAAAGAAAGTAAAAAAAACCCCAAAAACACAAGGAACTGAAAAACATGGTGGATTTCTGCAGAATCAATCAGCAAAACACTAAACTCTGTTAACCTGAGGGGAGAGAAATGTCATTTTGTTTGCAAATGATGGATGACAATCAGTTCCTTTGTTTCACATGTCACTGAAAAAAACAAATCTGACTGGATGATCGTGTTTGGTTCGGAATCGAGACACAGAGGGGGACGCAGGGACCAGAATGATATCCCTCTCTATAAATAACACAGGGAGTTATGATTCTAGACTGCAGAGCTAATCTAAACAAAGTGATATGTGTCTAGAGATGAGCCATCATTTGCTTGTACTGGCTTTTAACACGAGCTGAGCGGGAGTTTTGTATTATATTGTTTTAGCGTGTTTTAGTTTTATAAGATGTTTTGTTTTATATGATTGCACTTTATATTGCCTTTGTACAGTACTTTGGACAGCTGTGTTTTTAAAAAAATGTGCTTTATAGATAAATCTGACTTGACGTGACTTGATTTTGTATAAAATTCTGCCCTTTCTTACCCATGTGGATGTTGAATTTGGCGGAGGTTTGGACCAGGCTGACGTCATTGGCCATGGACACGTTGATGCAGTGAAGTCCGGAGATGTTGAAGAAGTGTCTGAGCACTAAGTGGCACTGTCTGGACGGCTCCACCATGTTACACTCGGAGTGCAGAGGCCTGAGGCAGTCTGCGTCCAGGATCACACTGCAGACCTCCTTTGGGAAGCTTCACAAACACAGAGCACTCAACAGTTACAAAACAAATATATATATATATAACTTAGAGTCATGATTTATGTGTCAAAATAACTCAAAAACAGCATTCAAAAAGTACAGTACAGTACTTTACTTCACTACATTTGAGAGCAGGTTTATGTGCTTTGTACTCCACTACATTTTTGAACAGGACAGAAAAGTAAAGGTATTTTTATAATAGATTGAAAACTGTTGAAAAGTGGCTTATTTTTAACATGTTCATAGCTTGAGCAACTATACAAAAATATAAAAATAAAATCAGTTAGCCCACTGATACTGAGGCAGGCACATTTTTATTACCCAAAAATACGTGGTTTAGAACGTTGTTACCTCCTCAGAAACAGACCTGGAGTTGTGTTTTGTTTCATTCACACAAGTTTGAGTAACTTTTTATTATTAGTCTGTCTACATCTCCAAAGATCAAAATACTCCACCCTGTGATGTCATGAAGTGGTAGTTTTCAAGTTAACAGCTACATTTACCTTTAGTTCAGTAGAGATTGGCAATTCCAGGGCTGAAATGATCCAAATCATTCTAGTGAAGGTGTGTGGGGTTTAAAAACACAGTGAAGCACTTCCTGTATTACCACATGACACCACAAGGTGGAATGGAGTGTTTTCTGCTTGAGAGAAGAACTCAGCCTAAATATGCAGGGTTTGTGAGTTAAACATGTGAATGAAACAAAACACAACAGGTGTGTTTTTGATGAGGAAACAACATTATAGCATAGATCAGTGATTTATACTGTATAAAATACAGTATAAATCACTTTGCAAGCTTCTCACATCGATTTACAGAAATGCATTCCTCCATAATGTTACTTTTCTTACGTTTATAAACAGATGTATGAATATTTAATGAATATTTACCTTCCCTGACACGTGACTGTGATGTCCAAGACGTTTTTATCCATTTCTGACGCCAACACAGAGTTCTGCATCTGCACGATCTCCACTTTGTCAATGCCCTCTGAACACACAAATGATTATTTACATATATTCAAACAAAAACATCAAAGAATGACCTAAATAAGATAGAAGCAACTGTATTTATCTCACAACAGGGGAATGGCATTATTTCAAGTCAACCACAGAAATTCATAACTTTTGATCACATGACTTTTTCTTCTTTTTTTTTTTTATTACTACCAGTCAAAGGTTTGGACACACTTTACTAAATATATTTTTTGTTATATTATTATGTTCAAATAGCCACCCTTTTCTTTGTTGAAAAATATTGAGTTATTTTAATATCTGTATGTATACAAAATGTAGAAAGTCATAAAAAGAAAACAAAAAAAGCAACAACACTGAATGAGAGGGCGTGTCCAAACTTTTGATTGGCAGTATATATCCACAGAAACAAGCAGCTGAAGCCACTAGGCCAAATTACAAGTCAGATCTGTGGAGAGGCGAGCCATTGCACAGTAAGAATGCATGCTTTTCAAGGTATTTATGCACAATAAAAACACCTGTAATCAAAAAAATGCTACACAGAGCAGTGGAACATTACAGTCTGCATAGTGACTAGAAAAGTTAGAGTTCAAAATATATTTTTAAATCCCACAGACCAAAGACTTCGATGCCAGTGCAGAAGGATCCATAGCGATAGATCACACAGTCATCATTGGGAGGGTCATCAGTGAGTTTCTCTGTAGAGACGAGAACAGCCGCTTTTCCAGTGAGTGTCAGCCCTCCCTTTGCTCCTATAGAGACACACAGAGTACATCAGAAAAGCCGAGTCAGCCCACTCTCTGCTCATGAGATATTAGACACAGGGTTATGTTCTAACACTGTTCCCTTATCAAAAACATGTCTGAAAAGGTTTTATATGCCATCCATGCATGTTTCAGCATTTAAGCGATCTCTCCTAGGCCCCATTCAAACCCTCCATATGGTTAGCTGTAAGATTCTGTCCAAGGCTCCACCCACAAGCCTACATCACCCTTGCTCCCACATGACAATTCTCCATAAATATACAAAGGATAATTTAGTACCAGGGCCCTCTTTGCTCCTATAGAGACAGACTCAGTGTTGTACTAGTGCAGTGAATACATCAGGCAAAGCAGTATTCAAATGAGACATGGCACAATGCAGCCACTCATACACATATTCACAGGGAAACAGTACTTTAGTTTTTTAGTTTTATTACATCACTTGATTTTCTATTATTTAAAGATAATAGAAGCACTATTGTAACTATTGTATGCAACTTTTCCATGCTCATTCCCATGGAGTTGTGATGGTATTAATTTCTCTGGAGTACTATTGCACAATATGCCTTTAACTTATCTACCTCCATAGAGACAAACTGGTGACTCCACAAAACCAAATTACAGGTCAGATCTGTGGAAGGATAGACCCACTCACACGAAGAATGATTTTTTGAAGATATCTTTTGAGATTTAAGGACTCGTGCTGTCATGATACTAAAATGTACTGTTGATGATAATACAAAGATGTGCTTTATTTAGTCAATAGAATGTGATTTTTAACATTAAATGGTAGTACTTTCTCTTCTATTCCCATGTGTCCTTATATCTGTGTAATCCCTCAGTGCCCAGGTAGGCTCCATAGTAGTCCATGGGTGTACACTAGTCTATGTGTCTTATACTTGATCTGACACAAAACAAGATCATTCTAAAGTTATTAAGGAAAGGTTCATTTCTGTCCTATGAATGTGCCTGTTTTAGTATTGATACTTGCTCAAATGAGTATCTAGTTCCAATACTAGTTTTAGTATCGATTAGTATATGATTTTCGATACTTTTGGCAATGAGAACACATTTAACATTTAAATGAATAAATGACAGATAAGTTTAATGCCATACTGTTGAACATTCTAGGCAAAGGCAATAACATCTCCTTGGAGACAAGCATATGGTGAACCCCCCACCAGAAAAGTTCCATAGAGCAACTTCCTGTGTGTTCCTTCTCTTTACCTTTAGTCCTGTGAGCATTGTCCTCCACGTTGGTTGTTTCCTGTGTGTTTGGTGCAGAGGAGGACTCATACTCAGAGTTATCTTCCTCTGCGTCAGACGGAGCAGAGTTTGGGTGAGAGGATTTAGCCACAGGCACTGGAGACACAACGACTGGAGCTTTCTCTGCACAACACACAAGTCCAACTGTCATTTTAAACCAGCACTATGTATGTGGTGGATATTGCAGTTCCTTAAACTTAAAGGTTCTATTTTACACAAAATGGACCCTTGTGAGCTTTAAGTCATGTTATAATGCTGCTACCTGGTCAAAAACATACCCAGAGTTGTGTTTTGTTTCATTCACACCTGTTTGAGTAATGTCCGCATCTTCTGTCCACATCTTCAAAGCTCAAAATGCTCTGTTCCACCTTGTGATGTCACATAGCAGTTTTCAAGTTAACAGCTGCCTTTAACTTTAGTTCATTAGAGATGGGCAATTCCAGGGCTGAAATTATTCAAGTGATTCTAGTGAATGTGTATGGAGTTTAAAAACACAATGGGGCACTTCCTGTATTATCACATGACATCACAAGATGGTACCATAGACTATATAAAGTGGACTAAGTGATTGTGACATCCCCAGTAACGTTTGGCTCCAGTTAAATGAAGCTCATCGAGGCTAGCGGTTATAGGGGTGAAATTGGAGCCAAGTTCCATATTTGGAATCCGACAGTATGTATCATAGCAACCAGAGCCAATGACACAATGACACAACTCCAGGTATGTTCAAACTAACATAGGACCTTTCAACATAGATTTATGTTCATTGTTACCTGTGGGGGGGTTGGTGGGCGTGACTGCGGGCTCACAGCTCTTATCTGGGATCACAGCCTGGATCACGACTTGGGGCTTAAATGAGCCTGAGTTTACATATGTGTGAGTAACAGTTTGCTCTCTGGAGATGAGGGCTCCACTCTCATCCCCAAAGTCCCAGTTAAAAGTGATGTCAGCTGGACTAAGGTAGGAGCTGGGGTCATGGAGGGTCACGGTAAACGCGATTGCGCGATTCTGAACGAAGCGTAGATCTCCAGCCATGATGTCATTCACCTGGTCCAAGGATACGGAGAACGGGATCTGATCTAAGGAGGAAAGAAAACAGGGAAAATATATAAACAATGTCACTGTGAACTCAAAAGAATTTTCCAGTTAATATGAATCAGTTTATTAATAAACAAAACACATGCCTGTTCATGGGTTTCAGCTTCCTGTTATAGGTGATATTTTGAGGACTTTTCACAATTGAAAAGACATAATATTTTTATTTAAACTGTCAATTGCAGTACTAATATTTCATAATCCTGAAAACCACGGATATGAATGTTATAATTCACTGAATACAACAAATATAGTTAAAATGCAGATTTGTTATAATATAGACAGTTCTAGAGTGTACTAATAGAAATGATCAGGTTCAATATTTGTGAGACTTTTAGATATTTGTTATGAAAGTACAATATAATGTAATGTAAAAAGAAAAGTGGCCGCATCTGAGAGTGTGACATGACCACAGTCTAGGATCTGAAAACCACCAACACAGGACACATACACGTTTTCCACATTCTCAGTATATGGACGGGCCTCATGTGAAAGTTCTGAACCTCCAGAATTCACTCACTGAGCTGCAGAGGCTGCACTAGCACTGATACATGATTGGCTGCAGGTGCTGGGGTTTAGGTAGTGACCATTCAGATCAGGGAGTGTAATTTTAAGTTCAAACCAACTGGATTTCAGCGTTGGAACTGGCAATGAGAGTCATGTGAGGCTCATTCTGCTTTCTGGTTGGACAATCGTCTTAAACCAAAACAACAAATTATAATATAAACAACTTTATGACCAATGTTTTTGTAATTCAGAATAAATCAGTTTTACAGTTGTTATCAGTAAAAATAATATTTCACTTGAACATGTTTACGTTGCATCTGGGGGCACACTTAGGCCATGTTTATGTCATTTGAAAAGTCTTGAAAGTAAATATTACTCTAAAATGTCACTAGAGAAAACAGAGCTGATGAAGTATTTGAACATTCACACTGACCGGTGATGGAGAACTGTGTGGAGGCGTATCCCAGAGGAATAAACTTCTGTCTGCCTCTGTAGTGGTAAATCACGATGTCCATGATGTAGGATCCAAGAGGAACGTCATCTGTGCCAATGGTGAGAGAGGAGCAGGGACCATCTGAGACCTGCCAGTACTGACCTGAAAACACGACCAGGGTTAGACCAGGACCAGAACAGGACTGAAACAGGATTAATCCAGGATTAGACCAAGACTAAATCAGGACTAAACCAGAACTAAACCAGGACTGAACCAATGGTGAGAGAGTAGCAGGGACCATCTGAGACCTGCCAGTACTGACCTGAAAACATAAGACCGTGAGAAGAACAGGACTGAACCAGGACTGATCCAGGATCGGACCAGGTCTAAACCAGGACTGATCCAGGATTAGACCAGGATTAAACCATAAATAAACTAGAACTGAACCACGACTAAACAAGAGACTAAACAGGACACTAAACCAGGGCTAGACAAGAAATGAACCAGGAATAAACCAGGACTGAACCAGGACTAGACCAGGACTGAACCAGAACTTGACATGAGCTTTAGACACATGATCTGAATATTTCCCCGTCTGGACAAAGTGGCTCTTGTTTAATCTCACGAAATTCAACTTTTCTTTGAACAGAGATTTTCCTGCAGCACAAATGAAGTGTCATAATCTGCTCATATGAACTGGCTCATAACCACGAGACCACTGAAGGACTCCCACTGCTGTTGGACACTACCAAAACTAGTATCAACCTACAAATATTAGGACATTGGCACTACTAAAGCCAGAGGTGGTAGAGTAGCCACAAAATGAGTAACGTTACTTCAAAATAATATTACTCTAGTAAAAGTACAAAGTAGTTGTCCAAAAAATAACTCAAGTAAGAGTAAAAAGTATTTGGGAAGCTACTACACAAGTAAGAGTAACTGTAAGAGTATAGACCTTAAATAAAGGTAAAGTTTAACACTTTACCTTTACTTAGTGCTCTTTACATCAAGGAACCACTCACCCATTCACACACACATTCATACACCTGTGTACACAGACACTGGGGGCGAGTAAGGTTAAATGTCTTGCCCAAGGACACCAGAACCGTATTCATCTGTGGAAGCTGGAATAGCACCGCCAACCTGTCGATCACTGGCTCTGACCACTTAACCAATGATTTTTTTTTAATTGAGAACAGGATTGGAACCACCAACCTTCAGATCAGTGGACAAACTCTCTACCAAATGAGCTACTGTAAAAAAATAAAAATATTACTCAAGTAAATGTAACCCACGTACCCCATGTTTTCCACACAAAGACATATTGTGGTTTCTTGTCGTCTTTTATTGGAGTTCCATCAGGAAAAAACAGCTCCTCGTCTGCACCGTCCACAGGGTAAACCGGCTCTGAGGCGACGTGTTTGGTTCCTGTACAACAAGAGAAAAATATTACAATGTTAGATTTGTCCAAATATTGGCAGTCATTCACCCATTTACTGTCTACACCTACTCTGGAGTTAAGGCAAATGAAGTGTGTTGCTCAACGGCACATAAGAAGCGTGCATGGCAGTAGGAATGGAACCGGACACTGCTTAATGAACAAAAGAAGCAATTTATCTTGGACTAGTTACTCACTGATGAATAAGAAAAGAAAAAGTCTTGTATTGGAGGTTTTCAGATCCTAGAATGTGATAATGTCAACCCTGAAACCCAGGAATTTACCGTTATGTTCTCCGTCCTCTGCCCACACCACCTCTCCCCCAGGGGACAGCACTCTCTGACTGTGAGGAAACTGCAGGTCGATGGTGAAGGTCACTTTAGCTGCAGTCAGAGTCGGGGAGTCATTTGCAACATTGAACGTCACTTTTCCCCCTGTGTCAAACCAAGAGTTAAAAATGTTTAAAGGCCCTGTATTGCACAAAACTGACTCTTGTAAGGTTTAAGTCATGTTATAATGTCACCTCCTCAAAAACTTTCCTGGAGTTGTGTTGTGTTTCATTCACACGTGTTTGAGTAACACTTTATTATTAGTCTGTCTACATCCCAAAGGTCAAAATGTTCTGTTCCACCTTGTGATGTCATGAAGCATAGTTTTCAAATTAACAGCTACGTTTACCTTTTGTTCAGTATAGAACAAATGCAAATTCAAGGGCTGGAATCATCCAAATTATTCCAGTGAAGGTGTATGGAGTTTAAAAACATAGTGGAGCACTTCCTGTTTTACCACATGACATCACAAGGTGGAACAGTGTTTTCTGTTTGAGAGAAGAACTCAGCCTAAATATTCAGGGTCTGTGTGTTAAACGTGTGAATGAAACAAAACACAACTCCAGGTCTGTTTGTGATGAGGAAACAACATAATAACATAGATCAGAAAATAGAATAATTTGGGCACTTTAATAATGTAATACCTTTCCAGGACTGTTGGAGGCGCTGGTCTCCCTCTCTCCAGATCGGGTACATTTTTGTGTTCCATGAAGGAAACCGAGTGAAACGGTTTTTGGGCTCTGCGAAGACAAAAGGAGAGCTTGTGTATTCAGTGACACCATGGCAGTATGTGATTAGTAGTAACACAGAATGGAACCAGAAACTTTATTGTTAGTGGGCAAATGTCACTGCTCTGTAATAACACTGCAGAAAGTAAATGTGACAGAATGTGACTTTAAACTGTGCCCGTCCAATCCCAGTCATGTGACACTCATGTTCAGTGTTCATAAACTCAAGTAAGTAAGAAATAAAAAATAAATAATAAAAAAAGGAACTACCTACATTGTGACCTAATTTATACTGATTTAAATGTTTTTATAATATTATTTCTTAAAGATATTTGAATAAGAATTAGAAGAAAAGGCTATATTCTATGTTCTCTGCAGCTCTGGCATTCACGTTCACTTTACGCATGACTGAACCAGGTCATGGGAAAGACCTACATCCAGATCTGAAAGAATGAGAAGCAAAACTGTCTTCCACTTTATAAGAGTGGGAAGTAACAACAACACTGATAATTTAGTGATCTACATGTGTCTCTATGGTGAAATGTTCAGTGGTTACCATGGAGACACAATGCACACATTAGCTAAAAAAAAGCTTTAAGATTGTCTGAAAACTCAAGAAAAAATACAAAATAGATTTAAAACCAGGACTGAACCAGGACCAAACTAGGATTAAACCAGGATTAAACCAAGATTAAACCAAGAGTGAACCAGGATTGAACCAGGATTAGACCGGAATTCAACCAGGACTAAACCAGGATTGAACCAGGATTAGACCAGGTCTAAACCAGGACTAAATCAGGATTTAACCAGGATTAGTCTGGGACTAAGGAAGGACTAAACCAGGATTTACCTAGGATTAGACCAGGACTAAACCAGGATTTAACCAGGATTTAACCAGGATTAGACAGGACTAAAACAGAACTAAACTAGGATTTAACCATAATTAGAAGAGGTCTAAATGAGGACTAAACCAAAACTGAACCAGGATTAGACCAGGACTAAACCAAGACTAAACCAATGATAAGAGAGGAGCAGGGACCATACGAGACCTGCCAGACCTGAAAACAGGACGAGATTTTCACCAAGACTAGAACAGGTCTAAACCAGGACTGATCCAGGACTAGGGCAGGTACTACTGCTACTATTGCTAATGATACTTTCCAGTGACATCAAGCTGGGGGTGTTCTACATGTGTCTCTATGGTGGAATGTTCAGCAGTTACCATAGAAACACAATGCACATATTAGCTGAAAACTGAAAACTTAAGAAAAAACACAAAATGGATTTAAACAGCATATTTTCATGGTCCTGAATTGATGAACTGAAAAATGTTATTTGAGAGGGACTTATGTACCAGCCCAAATCAGCTCACCTGTTGTAGTTCAAGCTATGTCAACTCTTTCTGGTCAGATTGTGTTAAAACAAAGCTCAGATTAAAATAGAGCTTCTGACAGAGAAGTGCCATGAGTTAGCGTCACACCTCCAGAGAATGGTGATGACATCAGCTGCACAGTATCAGTTACTGTCCTCTACCTTGTATAGAGGTCACCACATTTTAAGATCCCTGATTTTGATAACTATCTTTCACATTCTATTGTATAAAGTGTCTTATTCTGAATTTTTGTACCAAATCAAAGTAAAAATAACCTTGTGAATGGGGAGTAGCAACGTTGTCCATCTGAAAATCCCATAAAGAGCATTTTCAAGAATACCTGGTGAACACATTGTTTTGAGACAGCGATCGAAAGCAGAGGGAACTAGATAGACCATGATCCTTTGCTATTTATCAGTGCAGCCAACATGAAGAGATTACAATTAATGGTGATTGTACTAACGTCTCAAGTCTCAATGGGCCATTATAAGACAAGGGTAGACCTGTATATTGAAATAAATATCAACTAAGTTTACAAGTTTAATATATAATGTACATTTTTTTTTCATCCTTACCTAAACTTCTCTCAAAACTTTGAAATATCTCAATTAGATATTGTTCTAATACAGTCCAGTCAAAGTCTCCTGTACTTACTTGCCAGACTGGTCCCAGCGAGCAGCAGCAGAGCCAGGACCCTGATGATCGCCTGCATTTTCAGAGCACCACAGAGTGAATGAAAAATCCCTTTTGTGAACATGGGCCAGTGGTGAGGGCCTTATAAGCTTTCTGAAGTCTGACCTTTTGAGTATTAACCAGCCACGCCCCCATCCGCCAAAATCCTCCAGGCCAGCTCTGACTCGAGTCACATTCTAGGGCAGAGGAACAGTTATGACTTTTATTTTACAGTGTGTACAGTGTTGAAGGATTAGGTTTGTACATATAAGAAAATAATCCATAACAAATGCCATATTGTCATTTTCTTGCGTGGAAACAGGAAAGTCACAAGACATTTATGTTTTACTATAATGTGGCTTTGACCTGTGTAATATTTGCAGAGGGTCAGATGGAGCAGAGGAAAGGGTCAGAGTAGCAGAGGAGATGGTCAGATGGAGCAGAAGATGCAGTGGAGCAGAGGATGCAGAGGAGGAGGTCAGATGGAGCAGAGGATGCAGAGGAGAGGGTCAGATGGAGCAGAGGATGCAGAGAAGGAGGTCAGATGGAGCAGAGGAGTGATTTGCTGGTTGCACAAACTTTTGCCTAAATCTCATTTCTTGTCACCTGACTTATTTTTGGTGCCTCTTTAAGCGCCCCCAATTATAAGCGGATTTACACTAAAAACGGTCCAGGAGCCACGTGAAACTCAACACATTTTAAAATTCTGTGCCAGCAGCAGAAGTAGATTTTAGACAAATCTTCTTGATTTTTGGCCCTTGCCCTCCAACCACGGGGTCAATTGAGACAGGGAGGGCATCTGACATAAAAATATATCAGATCTTGGTTTGATTGGTTCATATTAGTAAAACTTCATCAAACTTAAGTTGGTCATTTGAGGGTTTAAAGATAAATGATCATTATTTTGTAAACAATGCTAAAATTTGGAAAATACTGGTCTTCAAAAGTCCTACATTACACAAAATTGACTCTTGTGAGCTTTAAGCCATGTTATAATGTTGTTACCTCGCCAAAACAGACCTGGAGTTGTGTTTTGTTTCATTTACACATGTTTGCGTAATCCTTTATTATTGGTCTGTCTATATCTCCAATGTACAAAATGCTCTGTTCCACCATGTGATGTCATGAAGTGGTAGTTTCTATTTTTTTGTGTGTGTAGTTCTTTATTTTCAGACAGTGGCATACAGTCACAGGGCCAACCATTAAACCAAATACTTAAGTCATCCACGTTCTGTCTTTTTTTTAATTTTTTTTACAAACATTACACACAAACAGAACTTTATACAAAGGGAGAGAGAACAAAAGAAACAGTGCACTTTAATTAGACCCAAATAATAAATAAAGAAGGAAAATTAAGTACAAAGGCAGATACGGGATGAAGTGGTAGTTTCAAATTTAACAGCTCCTTTTACCTTTAGTTCAGTAGAGATTCGTAATTCCTGAGCTGAAATGATTTAAATGATTCTAGTGAAGGTCTAGGGGGTTTAAACACACAGTGGAGCACTTCCTGTATCACCACATGACATCACGAGGTGGAACAGAGTGTTTTCAGTTTGAGAGAAGAAGTCAGCGCAAATATGCAGGGTTTGTGAGTTAAACGTGTGAATGAAATAAAACACAACTGTAGGTCTGTTTGTGATGAGGAAACATTATCACATAGATCAGAAAACAGTGTGATCTGGGCCGTTTAAACAAATATATCATACTTATAAATGCTTAAAGAGTAGCAAAACAAAACTATAAATTAAAGCCACCTTATGGAACTTTTTTGCCAAAAAATAAACATAGAAAAACATGTATCCTTACTGTGAGTGGGCTTGCATCTCCACAAACCTGACTCTTACTTGGCCAAGAGGAGGGCTTATATTTCTTGTTTGTTTCCATGGAAATGTTGTTCCCTTGGCTACATCCTTCCACAGTATGGCATAAATGGCATCTCTATCTCCATGGAGAATGTCCCAAAGTATGGTTTTAACTTTCTTTGTATTTTTTAGTATTAATTTTACAGTTTGGCGAGTGGCTCTTTCTTTCGTGCGTGTGCTGCTTGAACAATAGCTTCCTCACATCACAGAGGGGTCAGAGCGGTGGATCAAAATGGAGGAATGTAAAGTTAATGTGGATTATGGAGGGACGTGTGACTCCTAAACTCCTCCAGCTCTGTGCAGGTTTGGAGCCCAAATCATGAAGCTTTTAAACAAAGTCCACATTCAGTGTAAAATCCTCTTTCATTTGACCTCAATCATCTGGCGTTATCGTAGAATAACTAACAACCCAGAATAATTACTGGAATCAAATTAGAATTGTAAATCAAATGGTTACAGTCCAAAGAGGTTCATCTGGTCTTCCGTTTATTCATTTTAATACATTCTTTTTCCAGACCAAGTTTTAGTTTGTTTTCATACCCCACAATTTCAACAGCTCACCAGCGCTTCATAGTGGTCATGTGACTAACTGGACGTAACATCTGATTTAAGTGAATGCAGTTTGAAGGACAAAACATGAAATAATGCACAAAATCTGGTCATTTCAAAGAGACAAAAAAATTAGCCAAACTAAATCACATCTGAAGGAGCTGCAAGAAACACAAAAGTTCAAATCATTTCATATTGTCAACATAAAGCTCAAGTCACTTTAGACCAGGGGTGTCCAAACTTTTTTCATGAAGGGCCGCATATAAAATCACAGACAAAGCCGAGGGCCGACTGAGGGCCATAGACTGGTCGCCAATACAGTGAATACTTCAAATGTGTGTTATTATTACAAGTTAGACTGAACCGCTAGACCTTTATTCATGCTTACATCCTCAATGGGACACATTAAATATTTGATAAGAGCTTGTTAAAGCAGATTTTCAGAAATATACAGTAAAAAGTACTGTTTAAAGAAATACAGGCTAATTCACCTGGAAGCTTGAGGGCCAAGAAAAATTGGTCTGAGGGCCGCATTTGGCCCCCGGGCCGCAGTTTGGACATGCCTGCTTTAGACTTACAGTGGGAAGAGGAACCACAACTTTTACTCGAGTGAGAGTACTGTTACATGGTATAATATATTACTGTAGTAGAAGTACAGGTGTTTGAAAACTACTCACTGCCCACCTCTGCCTAATAAACACAGACTTTTGCTAATTGTAACGATTAAAAAAAAAAAATGTAATGGATTCTTTTTCAGACCAAGGTTTGGTTTGTTTTCATACCTGACAGTTTGGACTGTCATCATTTCATGTTTTGTCCTGCAAATTGCATTAATTTAAATCAGATGTTAAAATCAGTTGACAGTAGTAGTCGTAGTATTCCCAAAATACTTTTACTGTTGTGTACATTTTGAAACCACTCCTTCTAGTTGAGGAATATTATTTAGAAGTACCGATAGTATTACTTAAGAACAATTTTGGCCTTGACTGCTTTGGTAATATTTGGTAATATATTGTCCTCTTTGAGAGCTAAATGTCCCTGTGTGTCAGATGCCCTCCCTGTGTCTCCATGGGGTCTTATTCTGTGTAAAAGCTGCTAACCCTGGAGTTTAGACTTCTACGGACATGTTCTGAAATGCATGGGATTCTTGTATCAGTTTAGCTGTTCAAACTTCAGTCTTGTATGAAAAAAATGAAATTCGATAATATCATGAAATCATTGAACCCTTTGTTTAAACTCAAACCGTGATACCTTTTAAACCTCTTTTGTTTTGAATAATCTCCACGTTCACCACAAAATCCTATTGTCTTGAGCATGAACCCTGTAACTTTAAGTGCATCACTGAAAGCCCCATAACCAAAAGAATTCAACTGCAAACAAACCACTTGACCTATATTCTAGCAGGTTAGAGGGTTGTCAAAAATATCAAAAATATGATACTTAGCAATACTCAAAACTAGTATCGAAACTAGATACTCATTTGAGCAGGTATCGATACTACAAAGGTCCCATTCACAGAACAGAAATGAACCTTTCCTGAATATCTTTAGAATGATCTTGAGCTGTATCAGAACAAGTATAAGACACATAGACTAGTATAGACCCATGGACCACTATGGAACTGTCAGGTTTAAGATTTTTTGTGTGTTTTTTGTGCTGTGCTCTCCGTACTCAGTTGGTGTTTCTTGTTTTTGCCAGATTTTGCTCCTTGGACTATGCGTGCACCTCAGCCGCCAACATGGATTTTAATTTTGGATTTGTTATGAAAATACCATAGATACAGAACATCCATCCATTTTCTTCCCCTTATCCATGGCCGGGTCGCAGGGGCCGCAGTCTAAGCAGGGACTCCCAGACTTCCCTCACCCTGGACACGTCTTCTAGCTCCTCTGGTGGGGCCCCAAGGAGTTCCCAGGCTAGCCGAGAGACATAGTCCCTCCTGGGTCTTCCCTTCCCTGGGGCCTCCTCCCAGTGGGGCCTCCCCAGGGAGGCGTCCAGGAAGTATCCGGAACAGATGGCTGAGCCACCTCAGCTGGAGATATAGAACAATGTTATTATTTTACTTCACCAAAATAGCTCAAGTCTACATAAATACTTTTTTCAACATTTTATGTTTCACATCGTAATACAGGGTGAAATGGTAAAGTGTAGGCTATAGTTAATGTAATTAATAGGAACAAAGTATGAAATAATGCACAGAATCTGCTACTTTCAAAACAACATTGACTATATTTATTAATTAATGTATTATTGTTGTTATTATTATTATTTATGTATTCGTTTATTTTTTAAATAGTATGTCCCTCTCTATTTCCACTTACACAGCGCTCCTCCAGTGTCTTGGTGCATCCACACGGCGGCTCTGTGCTCTCTGCCCGCCTCACAGCGCTCCTGTCCCGGCTGAGGAGAAGCAGAAGTAGCCGCTCCTGTTCCGTGATTGGAGGAAGATACGCATCAACAAAGCAACATGGCCGAAGTCATAGAACTGCAAAAGCTCAAGGTTTGAACGTTTATTTTCACCTTTAACACGATAAACTCTCTCTATATGAATTGTAAACGTGCCTTGTGAATGCTTAGATATAATTTAGTATTTTCTATGATAAAAAAGACCTTATATTTGGGCATTTTCGCATACTACGACCATTCACCCGGCGTGTTCACGTTGTCCGCTGAGTTAGCTCGCTGCTAGCTGTTGCTGCTACTACTACACTACTACAGCCGATTCACTTTTAAGCAACTCGTGTTTGAACAAAAGTTTAATGTAGGACTTGTATATTTACAGATTTACTTACTTAAAGAGTGGAACATTTTGTATAACTACACCAGGATGCATTTAAATCACTATTAAAATAAACAAGCTCCGGGGAAATCACCCAATTTTCAATCATGCGATGTAAATATCGCGAGATTAGTGTAATTTTAGTATTTGTGCATTTATTGTTTAAAATATGCCACGAAGTAGTTAACAAATTAAGAAAAAGGGATTGTATCTAGTTTCCTGGCAATACATGGGGTGATTGATGAATATCCACTGATGGAAGAAGTACTCAATTCTGCAAATTAAGTAAAAGTACAAATAGTAGAGCAAAAAAATATTGAAGTAAAAGTATCACATGAAATCTACTTAAAAGTATTAAGTATGTACTTAAAGAGTAAAAAGTAAAAGTGTTTCACCCAGGTTTTGAGATCTAATAAAGCTGAAAAACATACCTGCTCTTAAATGTAGCAAAAGTAAAAAATATTCACTTTAAAATGTACTAACATACAGATATCTAAAATGTTTACTTAAGTGCAGTACTTTACTACTTGTACTTCATACACTACTGTATATAGCACATTAAAGTCTACTATGATCACTCTTTTAAAAGAAACAAATACACTACATGTACATTCTGTTTATAAACTACACTTCAAATTGGTGAATGTGCGACACATGGATATATGGTTGTCACTTATTTATATACTTAAGGGAAAAATCTGTTGTGCTACCACTGTTCTACAACTTAAATTTGTGAAACTTACCAAAAATCCTCATAGCTAAATATATATGTATTACAGCCCTTTTGATACTGTATCAACACATTGAGTATCACAATATTTAAATATTTTGCCACACCATATTTACCTTCCATTTAGAGTCTAGAATGTCTGATATTATAAAAAGTAGTTTTATTGGGACAAGATATCTGATTTTTCTTTCTGATTAATCCTCCCTTATATTGTGTAAATGTTTTGAACTAATTGTTCCTGTGTTTTGTAGCTTGCGGAGCTGAGGCAGGAGTGTGAAGCCCGGGGCCTGGAAACCAAAGGAAACAAAGGAGAACTCATCGCACGACTGCAGGCCTATCTGGAGGAACACGGTCTGTCAATGTAACCACGTTTATGGCAAAATGTACCAAACACATGTATTCTGCTCAAATTACATCATCATTAACCACCAGTTTGACATCCCTATAGAATGGTAATTTGAATTTTAGCTGTTACACTACTGTACCCTGAGGGATTACACAGACTTAAGTAAAAGTAGGAAGCAGCAGGAGCAAGTAAGGATCACATCTGCACTCTTCAGAAGCAGGAAGCAGTAACAGTTTGTTTGTGCAAACTATGAATGTAAAAAAATAAACCCTCAGATTTTTAGCAGGTTTCAAACAATAATAAAAAATAAGTTACTTTGCAGTCCAGTTCAAAAGTGCTGTGGAGTAGAAAGCACAGACACCTGCTCTCAATTGTAGTGAAGTAAAAGTAAAAAGGTAAAATGTACTACCTTTACTACTTTGTTACAATCCACCACTGCAAAACGTTTAAAAAAAAAAAGTAAACGATCATTACTTAACTCATGAACCATAGTCAAAAAGTGGCATTAAAATCAAAAGAGCAACTATAGAATGCATGTCTTTCCTACTGATTGGCTCAGGCTGTTTTCACCCCCTGGTAACTGATCTGATCTTTTACCCCAGATGACGACGTGGATGTGGATGATGTCCTGGCTGAAGACACAGAGGTAAACCACAAACCACATTCTATACTTTTTAAATAAGAAATGTCCACATATGTTGAACCTGATCTTAAGTATTCTCAAAAATATTGGTCCATTAGTTCATTATTGGAAACACCAACCAAACGTCTTTGGGTTGTTTATTTTCTGAACACAAGGCCTACCATAGGCTGTAATCATAGACTGTTTATATAAATGGACATATCTAACCTGCTACCCGCCATGTTCCAAATAGGATGTGAGCATGCACTTCTGGCTCCGATCCTGCTTTACATGATCGTATTTCATCATTGTGTCCCTAAATCAAAATATGAAGATTAATAAGAGACAAATCAGGTGCCTTCTTTCACTCCTGTTAGTGGTAGCAACAGGTTTGATTGACATCGTTGCTAAGCGCTTGCTTCCTGCCAATCCAGTGGTCCAGACAGGAAGGGACGTTACTTTCAACAGCCTCCCTCTGGATTAACACTTTGGTTGCTATGGTGCTCACAACCGAAATTTCCAAATATGGAGCACTGGCTCCAAATTAGCCCGTTTAACTGCTATCCTCCATAAGCTTCATTTGACTGGAGCCGAATGCTGTGGGTGACGTCTCACTCACTTAGTCCACTTCTTTATACAGTCTATGGTCATAATCCACGCCAAAGCAAGAGCAAAACAACCACAGTCTCAACTCACTAGAGCCAGTCTCCAAAACAGATCAGAAACCGACCAACAGAACCTTCACGTCAACTCGTCGTCATAGCAACCAAGTGTCACATACAAAAGCAGTTACATCAACAACAACACATAAACAGTTATAAGAACAACAAAATGTGTTAACTCTGAACTAAACATGAAATATCAGATCATTACAATATTATCAAAAAGGTCTCTTGGTTTATTTTTCCACTATATTTTTCCAACCACAAATGCTGCCAATTTACCTACCCACATTTTGGTTCAGTAAAGTTGTCTTACTGGTATTTAAATTGTAATATTCCTAAAGTAAACGTGTGTTGTTTTTCAGGACTTCAGTAAAGCAGACAGTGTCAGTCCTGTGAAAGTCTCTAAACCTCCAGAGATGACAAATACAAGTACAGAAGAGTGGGTTTCTGGATTTAATTCACTTTTATAGTTTTACTTTTTTTTTTTTTTTTTTTTTTTACATATATATATAATTTAATTAAATAACAGAAGCTTTATCTGACTATTGCAATTTTTAAACTTTTCTTCACAGAGCTGCTAAAAAAGTGGTGAAAATTGATCCTCCATCATCAGCAACTGAAGTATGTGTGATTCTGTTTTAAACTAAGCTTTTCTATCACACATGTTGTTATACACCAGAAATGTGTGACATTTAAGTAGAAAATAGTGTGTTCCTATTTTCATGGAAACATGCAGAAAGTTACATACTGTAGCTTTTTTAATTAAGATTAATGTGATCTTTGCTGTCATTGCAGAGACTCCAGAAAAGAGCCGAGCGTTTTAACATGCCAGCGACTGCGGAGAGCAAGAAGGCCCAGCGTGCAGCTAGGTGAGTATTTAATAAATTATTCAACTTTTCCATTTGTTTATTTTACAGTGTTTTTGTTGAATATTATACTGGATATTATATCTAAAATACTTGACTTTCTTGTAGATTTGGCCTCCCAGCAGATGCAAAGAGCCCATCATTAGGTATTGTACTCTCTGAAATAGCTCTGCATTAGGCTTTAGAAGTGAACTATTTGTGAAAAACATCAAATTGCAACTTTTTCTGACAAGCCTTGCAACTGTGATTAAATTTGAACAGTGTTGGATGAAGTACTCAATTATTTACTTAAGTAAAAGTACAGATACTGAGGTAAAAAGTTACGTTGAACTCGAAAACTTAAGTCAGGATGTTTCCACGAACATGGTAAAAATAACCTCTCAAATCATAAGAAAAGTACTTTTTACTTTTCAGTCAGTTCAAAGTACTATATTTAAGTATAGTACTTCACTACTTGTACTTTGTCACATTCCACCATTGAATTTGAATAATGTTCTGTACTATCATCCACTTATTTTAAATGTTTAAACTGATAAACTAAAACTCTGGTTTACCACAGGTTCTGTCGCCACCGGAAAAACCGCAGTAAGTTTTCCAGATGTTGTTTCTTTATGAACTCATATCCAAACAATGTATTTAATTAATTTTATTTATTTTCCAACCTTGAATTATCTCTTAAAGGTTAATGTGGATCAGCTGAAGAAGAGAGCAGAGCGATTTGGTGTGAACGTGTCTTCCATTTCACAAAAGGTAACAGTAGTTGCTTTTTGAGGTATAAAAGGTTCTATGGTTAATTTGCTGTTTAAGAATAGTTTTATGGTTAATATCTGCGCTCTTTGTCTGCGTATATGAGTGAAGTTGAAATTGTTTTTTCACTGTTGCATCAAAATATACTTATGTACTTATTTGTTTTTTGTGTGTTTAGTGTTTTAAACAAGGCACCCATGAAAAAGAATCTGGGTGCTCTCATTGGGTTCCCCTGTATAAATAAACATAAAGAAGAAAAAGCAGTTAGCATGGCTTTATTATTGACAATAGAAAGATCAGCGAGCCATAAGAGTATTATAGTGAGTTTATGGATATCCCTAAACAAATACATTCAGATTTAACATTTGTGAATTTTCTGTTTGGTAAAATCTTTGAGAATATAACAATATGCCTGATTTATATTAGAAGCGGGCCCCATGTGAGGGTTCTTGCCCTGGGCCCACAAATTTCTGTTGACGGACCTGCTCGCTAATATTTAATTCATTTAAATGATGTACATTTTATATGTAATTTTTTACAGATCGAAGAAGATGAGAAGCTAAAGAAGAGAAAAGAGAGGTTTGGCATTCTGACCGGAGCAACTGGAGCAGCTCCTGATGTCGAGGTATGAGTCTGTGCTGTAGAACTTTTTACAGTTGCTAAAAATATATTGTGACATCACATCGCAAAGCATGGAATACACCCTTAGACAAACAAACGCTGAAGAAAAGTCGCTATGTCCTCCCCATCAAAACAACCTCCTCGTTTCCATTCTGTAACATTTGTCTAAGGTTGTGAAATGTGCTATTAATCAAATTTATAATCCCAGTTTCAGTTATTACTTTTATTTAATCACAAAAATCTTGCAATTGGAAAATGCAGTTAACGTCTGTTCACATGTTTGCTTGTTCTGCCACTCCAAGCCTTTTTTCTAATGTTTTTTTTTTTTTTTTTGAAAATGAGTGCCCCAAACATTACTAAAACATTATATTGGGTCTCATTTCTCTACAGGTAAATTTGGACAGTAGAAAAGTTATAGTTTGAAGTAATTGATTTCAAATATGCTCCAAATAATCAGAATTATGAAGAATTATTATTCTTGTTACCATGTGGAGGTATGAGACTGTGACTTCTGCTGGCAACTGTGCTGTTTTAGTGTGCACTTAACACTTTGTCCATGTATTGTCTTAAACTGTGTGAAATTAACTTAAAGGGCCAGTACCTGATTTCAAACCCTGAGTGAGGAACATATTTTAGTTAAACTTAGTAACTTACAAATGCACCATGACAGAGAATCAAGTGTCTGGGATTGTGCCAGGCAGTTTGTTTCCTATGATTCCTAGTAACAATGTGCCTGATAGGATGAAAATAGGTGACTCTGTCAGTAGCTTCAATATTAGTTATTACCTATTATTATTATTATTATTATTATTATTATTATTATTATTATTATACCTATATATTATTATTAGAGAAAATACTATGTAAAATTATTTTCACATTCTCAATGTTTTTCTTGTTTAACAGCTGTTACTGGACTGAGGCTTAGAGGATCATTTTTAATATGTTCATAATTTCAGCAAACAAAAATTTACAGTTAAAAATGGCTGTTCAATCTGAATTCATTTGAAGCTTTATTAGATCTCAAAATCTGCGCAAAAATATTTTACTTTTTACTCTAAGTAGATTTTTAAACAGGTATTCTAATACTTTTACTTGAGTATTTTTTGCTCCAGTATCTGTACTTTTTCGTAACAGCATTAAGTACTTCTACCATCACTGGGTACATGAGCTTAAATGTGTCATAATTGTATATTTGCTACTGTTATCAAATATTTTCTAATCTTTCTAATGAGCTTTTGTCAGTTTCATACTAATATTTTTTTTTTCCACAGGCCAAGAAGTTGAAGCGTGCTGAGCGATTTGGAATGGCATAGACATTTTCAAGCTTTTGTAAAATGTTTCATATCACACAACCTTGCAAAACTACATTTCAATGCTCAGTTTCTAATAAAACATCTCCCAGTGTAAATAGGCCAGTTATTTAGGTCATTGCTTTTTAATTTTGTTTTAATCGAAGATAATCAATTTTTGTTTTCTTTTTATTGGTAATTACCGGTATATAAAAAAGATTTGTTTCATAGATTTAGAAACATTACGGTTGTTATTGCAAAAATATATAAACGCCTGCTGTAACCATAGTAGTAAAGTGTTGTTTTTGTGCTTTTTATAAAATATTTTAAAATCTGTGGACTCTAGGCTGAATAAACAATGACGTAATTCCCTGATAGATAAACGCTCCTACTTACAGTGTATTTTCATTTTACAGACACAGTTTTTGTTCTGTCATTTTATATAACTTTGTGATTTAATAAATTGTTTTAAAAATATTGCCTACTTATTCAGTTTTGTTTACAGTAGGGGTTAGGGTCACGTGAGGCAAAATGTATGTTCCTTCATCAAAAACATACCTGGAGTTGTTTCAAATTTTTTGTAATTACATGGATCAAGGTCACACTGCCACCAGCCTTTCTGACCCCATTACTCACGCAATTGCACCACATGCATTCATTGGCAAAGGGTATCACAAAATGCACTAGTCACAGCTGGAATCAAACCAATTACCTTCTGGTCTATGTGGGAACAGCCAAACAATGATTTGTTAGAAATCAGCAATTTTAAATACAAAAACCTCTACATAAAAGCCTCAACATTTTGTTTGTGACAAACAGTGGTGGTACTCAAGTACAGATACTGGAGCAAAAAAATACTCAAGTAAAAGTACATCTCTAAATCTCAAAATGCTTTGTTGCACCTTGTGATGTCATGAAGCGGTAGTTTTCAAGTTACATTTTGTTCTTTAGAGATAGGCATTTCCAGGGCTGAAATTATCCAAATGATCCTAGTGAAGGTGTATGGAGTTTAAAAACACAGTGGAGCACTTCCAGTATCCTCACAAAACATCACAAGGTGAAACAGAGTGTTTTCAGTTTAAGAGAAGAACTCAGCCTAAAAATATGCAGGGTTTGTGTGTTAAACATGTGTGAATGAAACAAAAGGCAAGGCAAGGCAAGTTTATTTGTATAGCACAATTCGTACACAAGGTAATTCAAAGTGCTTTACAGAATAAGAAAGACATTAAAATCACACAAATCAAACATAAATAATCACAAATAATCATCATAAAATCAACATTAAAAGAGAAGAGTGCAGAATAAAAACCTGTCAGTCATATGCACAGCTAAACAGAACTGTTTTGAGTCTGGATTTAAACATTGTCAAAGTAGAGGCCTGTCTCACATCTTCAGGAAGACTGTTCCAAGTTTTAGCTGCATAAAATTTAAACGCTGATTCCCCATGTTTAGTCCTGACTCTGGGCACCAGCAGGAGGCCGATCCCTGAAGTCCTCAAATTGCGAGATGGTTCATATGGCACTAACATGTCGGAGATATACTTTGGACTTAGGCCATGGAGAGACTTATACACAAGCAGAGCTGCTTTAAAGTCTATTCTTTGAGCTACAGGAAGCCAGTGCAGAGACCTGAGCACAGGACTTATGTGCTCATACTTCCTGGTTCTAGTCAGGACCCGAGCAGCAGCATTCTGGATGTACTGCAGCTGTGTTAAGGCTCGTTTGGAGAGGCCAGTGAGCAGGCCGTTACAGTAGTCTAACCTACTGGAGACAAATGCATGGATAAGTCTCTCTAAGTCTGGCTTTGACAGTATACCTTTGATTTTTGCAATGTTTTTTAGGTGGTAAAAAGCTGCAGATGTTATTGATTTGATGTGGCTGTTAAAGTTCAAGTCTGAGTCCATTATTACCCCTAGATTTCTAGCCTGATTTGAAGGTTTTAGAGAGAGAGACTGGAGGTGACTGCTGACACTTTCTCTATGTTTCTGTGGGCCAAAGATGATAACTTCAGTCTTGTCTGAGTTTAGCTGGAGAAAGTTGTTT